>NC_084867.1:6446918-6766476 GCF_951802175.1 Populus nigra | reverse complement strand
GTAATTTCAGCCATAACGGCTAGTAAGCTTATGAGAAAGGGGTGTATGGTCTATCTAGCTTATGTAATAGATTTTAGAAAGGGTGAGGTAGGGATAAAAAATCTTCTCATTGTAAAAGAGTTTCCATATGTGTTTTGGAGGAATTACCAGGGCTACCCCCGAAAAAAGAAGTAAAAGTTTTAATTGATGTATTGCCTAGTATCTCTTCAATAGCTTAGGCACCATATAGGATGGCGCTAGGAGAAATGATTGGGTTGAAGGTTTAGCTACAAGAATTACTATAAAAGGTTCATACACTTAAGTAATTCACCACGAGGAGCTCTATTTCTATTTGTGAAAAAGAAGGATGGAACATTTAGGCTCTGTATAGACTATAGACAGTTGAATATAGTGACAATAAAAAAAGAAGTATCTGTTATCACAAATAGATGATTTGTTTGATCAGTTGAAAAGGGTTAGGGTATTTTCAAAAATAGATCTGAGATCGGGTACTACTAGTTAAGGATCAAGGAGCAGCATGTACCAAAAACTGAATTGAGGACTCGTTATGGTCATTACGAGTTTCTGGTAATGCCCTTTGGATTGACAAATACACCGATAATGTTTATGAATTTGATAAAAGAGTCTTCTAAACTTACCTGGATAAGTTTGTAGCGATGTTTATAGATGACATTTTAGTCTATTCTAGATCTTATTTGTATCATGAACAACACTTGAGACAGGTGCTGCAGACCCTAAGAGATCACCAGTTGTATGCCAAATTAAGTAAATATGAATTTTAGCTAAAAAATAGTTTTTATAAGGCATTTTATATTTTTAGAGGGGATGTTTATAGACCTGAGAAAGGTTGAAGCTGTATTGAAATGGAAAAGGCTTACAAATGTGATGAAAATCTGTAGTTTTTTGGGGTTGACAAGGTATTATAGAAAGTTTATAGAAGGTTTTTCAATTATAGCCTCTCCATTAACTTGACTGGCTAAGAATGAAACTATATGGAAATGGATGAAAAAGTGTGAAGAAAGCTTTCAAGAGTTAAAGAGAAGGTTAATTACCGCCATGTGCTGACATTTCCTTCAAGAACCGAAGGGTTTGTGGTGTATAATGATGCATCCAGAAAGAGGCTTAGTTGTGTTCTAATGCAACATGGTAAAGTCATCGCTGATGCATCTAGACAACTAAAAGCTCATGAAGTCAATTATCATATCCATGATTTAGAGCAAGCCACAATGGAGTTTGCATTAAGGGTATGAAGACATTACTTGTATGGGTCCCATGTTCAAATCTTTATGGACCATAAAAGTTTTAGGGTATTTACTGACATAGAATGAGTTGAATATATGATAGAGAAGGTGGATAAAGTTCATTAAAGATTTTGATTGTGTAATAGATTATCACCTAGAGAAGGCTAATATGGTCGCAGATGCTCTCAGTCGTAAGAATAAAGTAGTAATGAAGACAATAGAGGAGGATGGTAAAAGGGAATTGATAGAGTTGAAAAAGATTGATGTTAAAATTGAGATTGGGCTTAAGGGTTCATTGTTATATTAATTAAAAGTACGATTTGTATGCGAGACAAAGTTTAGAAAGTTTAATGAAGAGACATTAGAGTGAATAAAATGATAGATAAGGTGAAACTGGGGGTTGAGACACCCTTTCGAGTCTTGAATGATGGAATGGTAGTGATAGGTGAATAAATGTATATGCCTGACGATAAAGCTTTGAAAGAGGAGGTGTTAGGAGAAGCTCATAAATCGAGGTTTATGGTACATACAAGAAGACTAAGATGTACAGGGACCTAAAAGAATTATATTGGTGGCCGAACATGAAAACACAATTACTGAATTTGTGGCCAAATATGGAGTTTGCCAACAAGTAAAGGTGGAGCATAAAAACCAGCTGGACCTTTCCAATCATTTTTTATACTGGAATGGAAATGGAAAGACATCACTATATATCGAGTTTACCAAAAGGGAGAAAAGGTGATGATGCAATTTGGGTTATAGTAAATCGATTAACAAAGTCAGCACTTTTCTTGTCTATGAAAATGACAAATGCAATAGATAAGTTGGCCAAACTGTATGTAGATAAAATGGTGAGATTACATAGGGTACCTGTACCAATTGTTTTTTTATAAGGACGCTAGATTCACTTCACGACTATAGCCAAATATTCAACGTGCTTTAGGGACAAAAGTAAATTTGAGCATAACATTTCATCCACAATCTAATACGCAATCAGAGAGAACAATTCAGACTACAGAGGATATATTGAGAGCTTGTATACTGGAATTTGGGGGAAATTAGAAAGAACATCTGTCAATAATCAAATTCACCTATAATAACAGTTACTAGTGTACCATAGAGATGACTCATTATGAAGCTTTGCATGGTAGAAATGTTGGACCCCTATTTGCTGGGAAGAAATTAGGGACAAGAAGATGATGGGACTAGATTTAGTACAAATCACTTTAAAAAAGGTGAAAATTATAAGAGATAAGATGAAGGTTACCCAAGACCAGTAGAAAAGTTATGCATATATCAAAAGAATGCCTCTTAAGTTTAATGTTGAAGATGTGGTTTACTTGAAGGTTGCTCCTTGGAAACATATGTTATGGTTTGGTCTGAAAGGAAACCTAGCACTAAGGTATATTGGATCCTTTAAAGTGGTGAAGAGAATTGGACCTATGGCATATAAAAGTGTGACATCAAAAAATAAAATAATAAAAAGGGGGCGGGAAAATTCATATTATGCTTAAGGAGGAGAAAAAGTGTAAATTACCTTAGAAAATAGTATAAAAATAGGAGATTTTCTTCTCTTTAACCGGCACATGCAAACAAAAGGGGAAGAGAGGAAAATCTAATCAAAATTCTTAGAGAAACCAAGGGAAAATCAAGGGATTTAGGAAGAAATTGAGAAAAACACACACACACACACACCCCTCTAAACACCTAATTAAGAAGGAAAAAGATGCAAATAATCAAAGGAGAGGGGTTGCATAATCATGGCAGCAAGGAAGAAAAAAAGAAAGAGGATTCATGAAATTCTTGATTAGTTGATATTTGTAGACTTGAATAACATCTGGTAAGGGGTTTTAGACCTAATCTAGCAATTTCATGCAATACGAATAACATTTGAGGTAGAAATCATGAATTTTAAGTTAGGTTTTATAGAAAAAATTTGGTGAAAATGCAAATTGACTATGAATTGATCAAATTTGGTTAGATTAAGTTGTGTTGAGTGTTAACTTTAGTTGAATTGATGAATAGAAACATGGGATCCTTAAGAACCCAAGTGGCCGACCAAAAAGGAAAGTTAGGTTCATGATATATAATTGCATGAAATTAAGTGAAATTGTTGTGAATTAATGTATTAATGTAGGGAAATAATTTCTAAAAGAATTGAATTAAAATTATAATTTTTTATTGAAATGTCATAGTGTAATAAAAAATTTCATTAACATCAATATTGCATAAATTGACTTTAAATGCTTGATTAAAATATAAATGAGCATGAAGGGTTATAGAGAATTGGAATTAATGGAAGAAACACATGACAACTTCGTCTCTTGATTTCTAGGGAAATTCTAGGCATGAAAATGATAAAATTTGAAATTCATCTCTTCATAGAAGTTATAGCTAGGGATTTTAAATTTCCAATGAAACCGATCTTGTATAAATTGGAGTTATAAAACTTCATATATGGAATACAAACCAAAAATAGATATAAACCAAGAACAATATGATAGATTCCACTTGTTGATATAATTAATGATTTTAGATGTCTATATAACAGAACTGAGTCTAGATTTATACAAATTTGTTTTCAACCCATATTTAGAATTGCTCTTGATTTTAAATTCTAGACTTTTTTTGAAGTAATGGAAATAAAAAGGAGTGTAAGAAATGGTTGCATGTGCAAGATTATGTGGTATTTTCTTTGTTAATACCATCGGGAAAATATGGAATTGGATTAAAATTTTAATTTGAAATAAACTAAATCAAATATGATAGTTTTGATTGAATAAGTCAAGTTAATTGACATTGGCTAGTTTAAATGGTTAGATAAATGTTTGGAAATGAGAATTTATTTGGTAACAAATATAAGAAGAAAATTTGATATGCCTGTTGATACAAGAGAGACTTAGAGAGTTGTGTTGCAGTAGGGAGGCATTCCAAAATCCTTGACTGCAGGCAGGTGTTCAACACCATAACAAATTTTTTTTGTAATTTGTTGTTATAATATTTTGGATATGTTATGTTATTTTATATTTAAGTTTTAAAACATATAGCGAAAAAAATTAATTTTCCAGTTATGAAATTAATGCCCGGTAAGGGGCAGTGGAGTTAATTCTAGTGATGGAATTAATGTTTGGTAAGGGGTAGCGAATTAGTCCCAATGATGGGGCTTAATGCCTGATAACGAGCAATAAGATTAATTGTAGTGAAGGAATTAATGCCTTGTAAGGGGCAATCAAATTAATCCTGGTGATAGGTTTAATGCCCGGTAAAGGACAATGAAATTAGTTCTAATGAAAGTATTAATGCTTGGTATGGGGTAAAAAAATTAATTTTGACAATGAAAATAAAGTCTGATAAGATATATAAGGAATTAATCTTTCCTGATATTAAGATTAATGTTCGGTACAAAGGAATGAAAATTGAATCCCCAAATGTGGGAGTTTTTCCCAGTAATGGGTAGATAATTTAGATTGTTTGTAAGTGATGGACTTAGGCAAACAAAGAATTACCCGGTGTTGGGTATTAGTTGAAAGGAGCTTAATATGGAGATTACTGTTTAGAAAATAGAATGTATGATGCTAATGTATGGTGATGTAATTTATCTTTTTGTCATAGCTTAGAATAATAATATTAGATAATTTTTTGTTATAGATCTCTGATTTGAATTTTGAATATTATAATTAAATACATGATGTGAATTTAAAATGAATTATAATGATTGTGATGAGTTGTACTGTGAAATGATGAGTTTAGGATAGTTGGATAATAATTGGGCTATGTGTGATGGGTATATTGAAATGTTACAAGTATTTATTTATAACTTAAGATCTTTAGGTATAAAAGAGACTTTGCCAAAATTTTAGTAAATTCTCGTAAAGCCAAGTTTTTCTTTTATATATATAATCACTCTAAAAATACTAATTATTTACAGGAAATAAAGCTTAAATGCATGAAATTATTGAGGGTGTTACAACATCACTCTTAGCACACCTTACTTAAAGTAAACTACATTGTTTATTAGTCTAACTATTACTAAGGCACTATTGTGTTTTTTTAACTGTTGGTTTGTCTTTTGATTAAAGTAGGTTCATCATAATAAAGTAAACTATGACTTTACAGGTTAAGCCTAGCTAATCTAGAGCTAAAACGTATGTGTTGCATTCACTTCTATTAATACCAGAAATATATCTTACATATAATAAGCTTATAATCTTTAATATTAAAAATAAACAATTAATTTTTTATTTTTTTAAAAAATTAAGTCAAATCCTCATGACTTTAGTAAACTTCTTATTAAATCCATGATACATTTAAATTATATAAAATATTTTTTTCTTGAATTTCTTGGTATTTTTAAGAGATGTTAAATCATGGAAATATTTTTTTTCTTTTTTTTTTTTAATTAAAAGTGCAAACATGGTTTTTTTTTTTTTAGGAACTTGGCTATATGCAATTAAATTATTATTTTTCTCTTTTTTTAAAATCAAATAAATTTGTTTAATATGAGATTGCATCTTTAAGTATACAACCCTAGGCTAAATAAGAAAGCTAATAAACAAAAGTAAAAAAAAAAAAAAAAGAGTAGCCAAACAAAGCCTCAAGGAAAACCAAGAGCAAACAGCCCAACACTTATTGTATATGACCCATAGGTGAGAAGCCCATTTGCAACACCATACGCAGGTCGAAGAATGGGGAAAAAAGGGCTTAGAATACATGCCTTGCCTTGAAACCATATGAGCTAAGTAAAATAATCAGGCCTAAATCCACAAACATTAATGAAACATATGCTTTGCTTTTTACCAGATCAAAATCCCAACACTACACTGCCATCTCTATTTTTTTTCTTTTAAAACCCAGATGATAAGTATGCTCAACATTAACAAACAAAAAAAAAATTCTTATTTTTCTTAGTAATTTTAATACATTGGAATACCATAATTTAACTCAAATAATTAACCAATTTACGTCTTGTTGCCAAATCTCATTGCTTGAGCTTAAATGAAATATTTCATATGCTAAAAGGAAAATTTTTTGATAACATTAATACATATCACTCAATTTTAGTTAGTTTGTTAACATAATATAATGTCAACTTGGATAGAACCATATTGAACATTTACACTTCAACATAAAAATAGAAGCTTCACAGTATTTTGATTTGTAAATTATCATTATGAATTTTCAAGATAAAAATTGTTTTTGAAATGTGTATCCTAACTAGGTAATTTGATCATATTAATAGATGTTATTTTTCTATTTTATAAATTTGTTAAGCCTTGCTCTATAGAAACACATTTGTCATGTTCCAATTGTTATCACTCAAACCGTCATCATCATGGCTATCCATGGAATATTTAAGGGAACACAGAGGAAAAATATAAGAAAGGTATGACATCAGATTTGGGTGAAGGAATATAAAAGGATGACATAAGTAAAACAACGAGGTGGGGAGGACTAGAGGCTAGTGAAGGTGATATAGAGAGGATAGAAGAGATGAGGGGGTATTTTGGTAACTGTAAAAAACAACGAGGTGGGGAGGACCAAAGGCTAGTGAAGGTGACAAAGAGAGGATGGGAGAGATGAGGGGGTATTTTGGTAACTGTAAAAAACAACAGTTCTTTTTTTTTTGGAGGGAGTTATTAGAGGAGGGAAAGCTAAGATTGCAACTCAGTAAAAAACATCCAACAATTGCTTTTTTCTAAACTTGTGATTGGAACATCACTTTCAATAGGTTCTACATTCACAAAAATATATTTCAACATTAACCAAACATGTTGTTTTTGTGAGATGCCTTAAAAGTAGAAGCTGCGACAAAAACAAACACATTTTGCGTGTGAGCAATAGTCATGATCTTTGACCTTTTTGGGTGAGAATCTATGTTGTTTTTGTTTTTGAAGAGAAAGTGTTTTGGTGTATATAGGGGTATTAGTGTGTGCGAGGAAAGATTGGGAATAGTATTTTTGGTGTGGAGCCCTTTTTATGGCTAATTTTCTCACTAAACTCCTCACTTTTTAGGTGTGTATAATCACTAAAATTTTTCTTTTTGCATGATTGGTTGTTTTTGTTATTTTTCTTTCTTGTTTTTTTTTTTTAAAAAATTTATCAATATGAAAAAAATAAGAGAAATGGTTGAAAATTATGAAATGACAAGAAATTAGCCAAATATCATTGAATTTGTTTTTTTAGACTTCTGGTATTTGTTTTCGGAAAATATTTGAAAAAAGAATCAAATTGAATTATGACATAACTCGTAAAGGTTTGGGCTTCATTTGTCTATTCCTAAAGATGTTTTATGTCCCTGAATTATTTGAATTACCGATGGGGTAAATAGACCTTTTAACCATATGCAACCTGAGTTTGAGAATAATTTCATGATTCCCTATGCATTGAGTGAGTTCTGATTTGAACAAAAGTTCAAGTGAGTATTAGTGGATATAAGTCTCACTTGCCACCTGAATCTCCCTATCTAACACTAGAATGGACCAGCTCAGGTACACAACTTTTATTAGCTTTTTATGAAGTGTGCAAACTTAAAAACAAAATAACATGTATGCATATGAAAGATAAAATAAACATAATATATGGAATTAAATAATATGAATAAGAAAATACACATAATAAAAGGCATGCTTGGTATAAACCCAAAACTAGTAGGGGAATGACTCTTGTTTTATATAGAAAACTGAGATAGATCTCAATCTCTCCTAGATTGGAAAGGTTAACCATGTCGTCAAATATTACTGAGCATATGACATGATATCATTCACATGATTGGTGGATAGAGTCATGGTGCATCTTTTCGATGGTGAAGATTGGAAGTAGTTTAATAGGATGCATACCTAATTTTCAATGGAATCACAAAATATATATGTAGGATTATGTACAATTTTATATGAATAAGAAAATACACATAAATAAAGGGCAAAAAAGACAATTAAATTTATGAGAGGAAAACACAAGTAATTAGGCTCAATCCTAGGTTCCCTAGCAGAGTTGCCACATTATCACACTTGAACATAAATGGGACTCTCCGAAACAAAATTATATATGAAAATTAGGAGTCTCCACCTAATAATTAGAGGAAACTAGGAATCCTAAAGACTAACACTGGTTCCAAAGATTCAAGTAAGGAGTTCGTTATACTTAAAGGAAGAACAACACTACCCTTACAACATCATTTCAAATAAAATGTTACATTTACTATATGTTTTCTCATAAATCTATCTTTTTAATCCCCCATGAAATATTCTAATTATCTCATAAACTTACAATCTTTTTATTATTTTTACTAAATAATTTAATATCAATCCCTAAAAGTAAAAGACTTATTGATTTAGGTCATTTGTGAATTTTTGATATTGATCCCTTAAAAATAAAGACTTATCGATTAAGTTATTCATAAATTTTTTGACATTAGTCTCCTCAAAAAAGAGATTTGTTAAATTGACCATTTCTAAAGTGGACATTGGATCATAGGGATGATTAACATTGAATTAGACTTTAGCCCATTTATCTTGGCTAGTTTGAAAACAGATTCGTAGGCTTCCACTCTTACTCAATACGATTTGATGTAGCCTATATTATTATTTATAATCCCTGAAAAATATTATGCATCATCCTAAAATAAAAATTCGCACCAATAAATCATTTTTATCTTATTATTATTTTAAAATTTAGAATTTGTTATTTATTTTTAAAATTTAAATTTTTTTATTTTATTTTAAATGTCATTATTCATTTATTTATGAGAATACTCATCATTAAAAGTATTTAAATTCATGTCTTTCATAACCTAATTTTGAGTTTCCACCAAAATTACCTTTTTCTTTTAAATTGTTTTTTAAAAAAAGACTAGCAAGTTGACAAAAGCATGCTAAGAAGGTTTTGAAATGCATGGAGAAACCAAACTGAGATTTTAGACAAAAATTAGAAACCCAATTATACTCAAGTTCAAAATACAATACAAATATAATGTCAAATTAAATGATTATTGGATAAATTTTCATAAACATTAAGTCTAAAGACTTAATTAGACTTTTAATAGGCCAATTTAATTTAATCATTGGCCCAATTAAAGGTTTAATTAATTTTAAGAGTTAATTTGGGTCAAATTAAAAGAATTAATTAAGTGCAGAGATTTAATTAGACTTATAATGTGTCAAATTAATTTTATTAGAGACTTAATTGGTGAAAAAAGTAAGTCTAGAAGCTTAATTTGGCCTTAATTGAGAAAATTAAGATTTTAAAAGACCAAATTTAATTTTTTTTCAAACTCAAATTAGATGAAATTAGGGATAAAATTATAAGAAAATCAAAATTAAGGGCCAAATTGAAGAAATTTAGAACCAAAGATCTTTTTTCAAAAAATATGTGAATTCAAGGACCCAATTGAATTGAAGATAGGGTGAAATTGAGGAAATTAGAACTTTGAAGATCAATTAGGGATGAAATTGAAAATATCCAAGACCGAGGACCAAGATGAAAAAGACGCTAAACTCAGGGAATTATTTTGAAACTTGGAAGGGGTGAAATTGAATTGATTCTTAGAATCAAAATTCAATTGAGGACTTAATTGACTAAATTAAAAAAATTAGGGGTTGTAATTAAGAAAAAGGTTAATGACTTAATTTAGATCAAAACCCAAAAAATAGTACCGTTTCATTTAAATGAAACAAAGCATTTTAATGTTGTTTTGAGCAAAAGGACGTGTTTTGGTCAACAAAAGCGTTTTAAAGGGACTGATTGTGCAACAGGAAGATTTATCATCCCTAGTGCACCCTATCTATGGTAAGCGACATTGTTGTTTGATTGTTATTCTAAGTCATGTTCCTTTATGTTGGTTTTGTCTAAGGTACAAGGTAAATCTCCCTTCGTAAAGAAGTTTTTACTTTATTGGATGAAATCTTAAGAATTCTAAGGTCTGAACTTATTTATTTCTTGAATATAGCTAAGACCTATCATTCCGAATGACAAACTAATTATAATGGGATTTTTTTGTATTTTGATCAAATCCTAATGGATAATCATAAACCGATTACAATATTTATTTTGCATTTTTAAAAAAACATGATAAAAATGATTTTATCCCTCTTCAAAAAATATGCATAAAAAACTTTTAAGATTTGGTTGTATGCAAGAAAACCAAACACATATTTTTTTGTTTTTTTGAAATGAAATTTTATTTTTTTAATTTTTAGATTTTTTTTTTATTTTTTTAAGTTTCGAAGAAAATCAGGTATTTTTAATATCTAGTCCATATCGTATAGTGTACATCTACAGCCTGATATTATGCAAAATTATTAGAAAAACATGGGAAAGACCCACAAATATTTTTAAAGTGTCCTTTTAAAAAATTGAAATTTTTTCTTTTTTTAAAAAAATATTATTTTATTATTATTATTAAATATATTGGGCTGGACTGGTTTGGATCAGCTGACGACCCAACAATCCTCTCTTTTTTAAAAATTAAACATTGGGCTGGACTAAAACAGGTCCAGCTCAGCTGAGTTGGGCTAACTAACATCCTAGCAGCCTTTCTTCTTTTTTTTTGGGGTTTGACCGGGCCCAGCCATATGGGCTGAGCTAAAATGGATCCATCCCAGCCCATGCTAATTATATTTTTCCATTTTGTAGGCAAAATGAATTTTGCATGCAAATAGCTATCGGTGGGGACTAGGAGAAAAAGAAGAAGAGGACTTGTTTGTCTGGAGGAGAAGAGTTGCTAGTGGCATTCCTGGTGGTGCTGGGAAGTCCGACATATGGCTGGTGGCGGCAACGATAGAAAAGGTATGGCAAAGGAAGTGGAAGAACAAGGCTGGTGGATGGAAGAAAAAAAAATTAGGAAAAAAGTTGATTTTTCTCAACTTTGTCCTTTGATTTTTTGTTCTTCAATGGCTAGAATCCACCCCTATTTATAAGGGTGGAAGAGTGATATTTTATCTTTATTTAGGACAAGTTTTGACCCTTGATTCAAGCAAAAAAGATCTTAATCGTTGGATCAAATGTGTCATCATGATCTGTCAAAATGGGCTGCTAAAGGCTTGTCAGGTTGGCCAATTTGAGGTGGCGTCACGGTGACTTTAGGGGTAACCAGCCAGTGAGACCTACTCTAGAGTGTAGTACAATGTCAAGCTATCATAGTAGTATAGAGTTTGTCTTTTTTTGTTGAGAGATGAAACATCGAATGCTCTGAAAAGCTCTACCTAAACAACTTTTTTAGGCAAAAAGAAGAAGATAATGAACAGTAATCAAACAACTTGTCATCTGTTTTTTTGTAATGGCCAAAACGACGTCATTTTACCTTTAGGGTTTTAATTTAGGGATTTGGCCAAAGTTCAATTTAGTCTTTTGGTTTTTAATTTCTTTTAATTGCATTTCTAATTGACCCCAAACTTTTTATTGAATATAATTTTGCTCTCGTTGAATTTCAATATCTGCCTTGAATTTCAGCACATTTTTCAAAAAGATCCTTAGTTTTGGATTTATACAAATTGCCCTTAATTGACCATTAAACTTTTAATTTCACCCCTGTCTTCATTCGAATTAAGTCCTTGAAGTTTAACACCTTTTTCAAAAATACCCTTGGCTGAGAATTTCTTCAATGTAACCCCTAATTCACCCTAAACTTCTAATTTTCTTGCAATTTTACCCCTGATTTTAATCAATTGACTTTGTAAAAATTAAGTTTGGTCCTCTAAAATTCTAATCTTCTCAATTATGCCAAATTGGACCCCCAAACTTAATTTTTCACCAAGTAAGTCCCTAATAAAATTAATTTGACCCATTAAAAGTATAATTAAGTCATTACTCCTAATTAAATCTTTTAATTGTACCCAAAATAATTCTTGAACATAATTAAACTTTTAATTTGGGTCATGATTAAATCAAATTAGCCTATTAAAAATCTAATTAGCATATTAAAAATCT
This sequence comes from Populus nigra, assembly GCF_951802175.1. Lineage (NCBI taxonomy): Eukaryota > Viridiplantae > Streptophyta > Magnoliopsida > Malpighiales > Salicaceae > Populus > Populus nigra. The sequence continues at coordinate 6,754,312 of NC_084867.1, read as the reverse complement.
AATTATGCCCCTGGACTTAATTTTAATGCAGACTCGTCCAATAATCATTTAATTTGACCTTGAATCTGCATTGTTTTTTTAGTCTTGGGTAGGATATGATACGATATGATTAGGCTCCCAATCTGAAACTCCAACTAGATTCTTCTATATATATTTGGAACCTTCCTCAGCCAGCTGTTGCCACATTGCCAGTTTTCTTATTGTTATTGCTTTTGTCTTTTGTTTTTTTTACAAGGAAAAAGGGTAAATTTTAGGGGAATAACCCAAAAATGGGTTATGATAATTAAAATGAATTATTAAATTGAATTAATTGATATGTTGATTTATTATGTCGATAAGAATTATCGGGATGAATTAATTGATATATTGATTTATTTTGTCGATAAAGATTATCAAAATGAATTATTGAATTGAATTATTCAATATATTGATTTATTATGTCGATAAGTAATATTGAAGTAATAAATCAGGTGTATGATTTAATAATAATAATAATAATATGATGTACCTGTTAATACAAGTGAGGCCACAAACACTCTTCAATAGTAAGGGATCGCTAGTTGAGTACAAAATCCAGGTAGATCGTAAGCACCCTACATTAGTTGAATTATTTTATTATTAGAATTCAAAACCATTTATTATTATTTTTTTTTGAATTGTGAATTTTGCAATTTGTTATCAAATGTGAGCTAGTTGTCCTGATTAAGGAACTAGCGACAGTCTGAGCTGATTGTCCTTGGGCAGTGTGAGCTGATTTTCAACTAGCACTGAGTTTTGGGCAATGTGAGCTAGTTGTCCTAGTGTAGGAACTACTGCCTTGTTTTTGGACAGTGTGAATTGATAGTTTTAGTTAAGGATTAGTGTTGTTTTGGGCTTTATAATTTATCATCCTAGTTGAGGGTTTTGGTTCCGGTTATGGGATAAATGCATGGTTCTAGATGGTAAAGTGAATGTGAGAATTAGAATTGGAAATTTTGGTATAAGGTGTAACCTTGAATTCAATGAAGTTGTGTTTTGTTAAAAAAAAATATAGTACTAAGGGTAGGGACCTAAAATTATATGAGATTATATTTTATTATGTGATTTAATTATGTTTTGTATTAAATAAACTTTCAGGTTCATCTGAGTAGCAGGGAGGATGTTAGTTAATTTTAGAACATCTTTTGTTAATGACATAGTTTGATTGGTATGTGTAGACTTTTGAGAAATTACCTTTTGTTGTAATTAAAAACTTAGAAACTAAGGTATTGTAATTTCACTTAGAAAAGATTTTATAATATATGATGTGGTTTAGCCTTTTTTTTATTCCTTTAAACTGTAATGTACATATTTAATTAACTCCTTGAATCTATATGCACGCGCGCAGCGCGCGCGCGCACACACACACACACTTAATTAATTGTTTGTGTAAATATGAAGTATATCGATAAGATTTTTGAAATGTGAATAAATTTGAAATCATAAATTGTTGAATAGAATAAGAGTTTGAAATGATTGTGTCCATAATAATTGAACAAAGATTTTGCGTTTGATGTCGATAACTTGGTACTAAAATATAAGGAAAACTTCGCTGAAATTTTGGTAGAAAAAAATCCACACCAATCTTAAATTGAATTATGATATTCCTATTTGTAAGTTTAAGTATAAAGAGCGGAGGTTGTTACAGTAAATTCCTAGAAAGTAAATTTTTTTTCGATGTTTGTTATTGTCATAGAAAATAAGTTGGAAAATATTTTTCAGTGTTTGACTATGTCATGGAAAATGAGCTGAAAAATAACTTATTAATGTTTTGATTTATTTTCAAGTTTATTAAAAGAATGAGAACTAAATCCAACAAATAAAAAAATTGAAGGAGGATGAAATTGAAAAAAAAAACAAATTTCATAAATTATTTCAAATAAAAAAATAGCAATCAAAAGAATGGAGACCAAATCTGATAGATAAAAAAGTAAAATATGATGAAATTGACAAAACATTTAATTTCATGAATTATTTCAAATAGCAATCAAAAGAATGAGAACTAAATCTGATAAATAAAAAATTTCAATTAAAAAAATAAGATAAAAAGAAATAAGAATCAAAAGAGCAAGGATCAAAATTGATATAAAAATCAAATTAAATCAAAATCTAAGAGGCAAAAAAATTAAAAAAATAAAAATAAAAAATATAGTAATTAAAAATTTATATTTCAATTAGTAATAATGATTTATTTCTTAAAAAAACTTGAGTTAAAACCTTTTAAGAAAAAAAACCACAATCCCTCTCAATATTTCCTACTTAAAAAAAAAATATAAATATCCATAAAAATTTGCAAAATTATTGTTCAATACTAAATTAATTTACTGTTTTCTTTTTATTAATTTTTTTGTGAGGATTAGGTGTGAGTTGGCATCACTTACTACTATTTTGAATTTATTTATGTTAGTTATTGTGACGTAGGTTGTTTTTTAAAAATATTTTTATTTAAAAATATATTAAATTAATTTATATATATTTTTTTAATTTTTAATATCTACACATTAAAATTATTAAAAAAATACTAATTTAATATTTTATAAAAAACAGATACACTTTTAAAACACTCATGAACATAATAAAGAACACAATCACAAACAGGGGGGGGGGGGGGGGAAGGCTTTGACTGTAGAGGCCATGATATCACGTGGCAGCTATGCTACTCGGTAAAAGCAAGCTTTATAATTACGTTGAGAAATTCAAGGCCACGTGTTAAAGCATGTTTGATAATTTTTAAATAATTATTTTTTAAAGTGTATTTTTATTAAAATAATATTTTATTATTTATTTTTATAGCACCACATTACAGTATAAAAGTAATAAAAAATAATAAAAATAAAATTTTTTATAAAAATACCTTTTAAACACAAAAATAATCTAATGGAGGTGATGGGTCACATCTCGCATCCTTTATCTTTTTGGGATAGACCCACCAGGCACTACTACACAATTAAATAATGAAAGCCATTGATGAAGCCTCCAAGGAACATCCTTTACTGTATTTCTTGATTTAAAAAGTAATTTAAAAAAGTTGATATATAGTTAAAGAAGTTTGCTGTATTTCTTGATTTTTTAGATTTAAATTTTATGATCAAGATTTATAAATATTTCTTTTACAGTATGATATTAAGAATGCATCTTTAAAATTATTTAAAAGATAACTTAGTTTTGATTAATATAAACTAATTAAAAAGACACCTATTGCTATTGAAATAGAAAAAACCATGGAAACTAATTAATATTGAGAATCATATACTATGGACCCACTTGAGCTTTAATAAATCTAAGGATATGATGAAATCACAACTGCTAATTTCCCATTGAATTACAGCAATAAAAATGTTGACTAACTAAAGGGTCGTCTTTTGGTCTACTCGGGAATTATATCGCTAGAGAATCGAAGCTGCTTTGGTCATCTCATCACTTTTTCAAGCATTCCACGCGCTCAAACTCACTCGCCCGTACAGAATAAACTGATTGGATGCATACATACATACATACATACATACATACAGAGAAGGGAAGTTTGCAGCAGATAGACCTGATTGTATCTGATTTTGTATCACGACTTGAGTGGAATTGCTACCATCCTTTTTTTTAAAAAAAAATATTTTTTTTTAAAAATTAAATATTTTTTATTTTTTATTTATTTTAAATTAATATTTTTTTATTGTTTTAAATTATTTTAATGGGTTGATGCCAAAAATAATTTTTTAAAAATAAAAATAATATTATTTTAATATATTTTTAAATAAAAAATATCTTAAAAAATAACAAAAGAACATGTTTAATAATTTCTCAATACGTTGATAAAAAAAAAATATTTAACATCTAATTTGAGAAGTTTGTGGGGGTGGTCATGGCCCTTCTCCAACCACCGTGGTTTCTGGGCACTTGTTCGGTAATGTCCTATTAATGAACTATGACAACATTTATTAAACTAGAAAGGGACGTCGACTTTTTGTTTTTTCAATAATTTTGCAAAATCCAACTCACTCTGATGTCTACTAATTCATTGAATTCTAGTAGGCAGAAAATCACTGAAAGGCCCTCTACTATTTCAAATTGATATTTATGTATATATAAATAAACAATATTTTACTTCTTTTTAAAAAAAAAGAAAAAGTAGTTTCAGTGGCAGTCTACAGAGATGAAAAAGCGAATTAGACGCCGACATGAACTTTAAACATATGAAAAGCAAAAAAACATTCAAACAAAAAATAAAGTGTAAAAGAAAGATAAAAAGATATGTAGACATAATATGAGTTTTTTTTACTATAAAAAACTCTTTAATTAGCTAAATAATTTTTATTTTTTGCATACGCTTTACACATAATTGTGTTTAAAATTGTGGCTCAATACAAACTAAAATAGCTTACTTTTTATTAATAAAGACATGTTTTTTTTTTTATATCTATTTTACATCTAAAAATCAATCTCACTTTAATTTTAACTATGCATATATTTTTTAAACTTATTTTTTTAAAATTATAACTAAAAGTATTTTTTCAAACCTATTTTTTTTTAATTTAATAAAAAAATAGTTATTTTATTATAACAATCCATAATAATTATATTTATTGATTATAAGGTTAAATTTGACTAAACTGACATTGAAGAGTGGCTTTTCGTGAATTGTTTTTCCTATTATAATACATGACTTCGTAAGGACGAACTTAAGCATATAAAGTCTACTAATATAAAAGAATTACTATTTTGCTTAGGTAGACCACGAGAAGTTCCCTTCTCTTCATAACAAAATGAGCGCGTTAATTTACTTATTAGCCATTGTTTGACAATTTCCTTGAAACCGTGTTTTTTTGTTTTTAAATTTTTTTGTTTTAAATTAATATTTTTTATATTTTTAAATTATTTTAATGTTAAAAATAATTTTTTAAAAATAAAAAAATATTTTAATAGATATTTTTTTAAAAATAACCAGCACCACTAAACTCATAAACAACGCATTAAAAAGAAAATAATAAGATTTGACGCGTAACTAAAACAATTTACCAGGGATCACCAATGAACTACGGGCGGCTTCCAAGTTCTCAACTTTATTAGTTGATTTGTTTACACGGTGATTGGAGCATCCGAAGCAATCCTATTCCCTTGGATCCACCAGCCCGGCTAAATAATATAACTTTAAGAAATTGTCTTAAATTTGAAAACTAATATTTAAAATACCAAACTGATATAAATAAATAAAAGAAGGATTTTTAAAATTAATATTAAATGGTAGATATATTGAATTAAGAAATCAATAAATAAGAAAAACATGAACCGTTCGACATGCGCGTTGTGAGATCATTATGCACATATTCTCGTCAGCTTAAAGCATCACCATAATTTTATCAAACGCCATGACCATGACGTATTGAAGTTGACATCACCCCCTCCTCATCTTGTCTGCATCAACGGTGGGAAAACGACCATTGTAAGCTGTTTCACCCAAGTCTTCAACGACCTCGGAAAATTATTAAAACGGACGGGATTTATGTGAATGAAATTGTCTTCAACTTTATTATTTAATTATTCTCTTCGTTACTATTAGTTGAATATAAATATATTATTTCCTTAAAATATAGTATATCTTAAATTCACATTATATACATTCATATGGTTTTGTCATGTAAACAGTTCCAAGTACGTATCTACCTCCACCGCTATTATTTTACAAGCTTTGTATCCTGTGGTTGAGCTTTCTATAATGTTACAAGGTCTGCATAAAAGTTCCAAGGTTCCTGAAGGAGAGATGGACAGAGGAAAAGAGAAAAGAAGGAGGGGAGACAAAGAAATCGAGCAAGGAAGGAAAAAGAAGGTGACGGTGGCGACAGAGGAGGAGGTGGTGACGGTGGCGACTGAGGAGGAGGTGGAGGAGTTCTTTGCAATACTAAGGAGGATGCAGGAAGCCGCGAAGTACTTTGGAAAGGGTAGTGGAGAAGGGTGGCGGGCTGCAGTTGAGGCTGAAGTGGTGGAAGTGATTGATGGTGGTGGAAATAACGAGGAGGAGAATATGATCCAGAGTTCCGGGGCTGAAGAGGTGGCGGCTGTGGTGGAGGAGGAGGAGGAAAACGGTGTTTTGGATTTGAACGCGACGCCGGTGGTGGAAAGCGACGGCGCGTAGAGATTTAGCTGCTATGGAACATGAAACCAAGGAGGTTTCATTTCTTTTCTTGGCTTTGTTTGTTCTTCCACCACCTCTATGATCATTTTGTTTAATTACCCACTTTTTAATTATTTTGTTTATTTATCTTTAACAGTTCCGTTAGTAATTGATTTAAAAACCCTTACTGTTTCGGATCAGGAGAATGGTTGTGTTTAAAATTACTCTGACGATAGAGAAATTGCTACAAATATGTCATTATGAGGTGCTTAGATCTGCAAACAGTTAACGAAAAGGATAATTTCTGTTCATTCATCACTCTTTATATTTGTTTGAGGGAATAATCATGGTTGTAATTTTAGAGTGTGTTTTGCTCAGAATAAATGAAAGAAATATTTTTTTAATTTTTTAAAAGTTATTTTTGATATTCATATAAAATATTAAAAAATTAATAGAAAAAGAATATTTTCAAGAAATAACGAAGTACGATCTCAGCTAACTGCAGAAAGAAACATTCCTTTAAAGAAGTGTAGCCTTCTCTTTTCGATTATGTGGGGAATCACAAGTTTTATGACTGGTTGTAGCAGAAATATTTGATTAGGTGCTGCGATGAGTTTGTGCTTTGAATTTTCATAAAGAATTAATATTTTGAAATGTGGTACAGCTGGGATCGGTGATCTTAAATAAAAATTGAAGCAGTCTATTTGCAACAGATGATTTTCTTCTCCCCAACTTGATAAAAAAGAAAAAAGAAGAAAAAAAAGTAGGGCTATTTCAAGGATGTTGTCAACGTTTGGCAAGGGATAAATTTTTTTGGCTAGAATGATTGTTTTGGGTTGAAGTTCACAAGAATAATTATTGATGTTGTTTAGTGTCAAAAAGTAGAATGGGATTAAAAATTAACATAAGGAGATAGATGTTTATAGCATGAAGGTAATGAAATTAGATATTAGAGTTTTATCTACCCTTATTAACAATTAATTAATAAAACAACGTGAATGGTGTTTTGTGTTTTCTTTTTTAATTTTATATTTAAATATTAGTCAAACTTTGAGAATTGTGCTTTAAATTTTTATTTTATTTTTTTGTTTGGTTATATACTAGTTTCATGTGTTTATTTTTTTTTCTTCTTGATTTCAATTTTTAAGGTAATTTGTTTTTTATAAATTTATCTTTATCTCATGATCAAAACTGCTTAATTTTTTTAATAAGTTGACCTGAGTTGACTTAGAGTGTTTTTTCTGGGCTGTATTTTTACAATTAATTTTTTCTCGATTTTATCTTTCAATATTGGGTTGTTGAAGATTGAACTTCAAAATTTTATTTTTATGAGGTTATCCCGGTCTCATAACCCAAGTCACGGGTTTGACAAGTTGACTCAATTTATTTTTTTGGTATGTTTTTTAATGAATATTTTTTTTAATTAGGCTTCACATTTTTTTTTATATTTGTTTTATACAAGGTTATCTTGGTATTATGAACTAGAGCGCGAGTTTGGCAGGTTGATTCGGGTTGACTCAATTTTTTTAAGGTAATTTTTTTTCAATTTCACCCTCCAACAACCCAATTTTTTTTAAAAAAATTTCATCATTCAATAATAGGTTGTTTGAGAATTGAATTTTATAATTTTTTTTTCAATTTTCTTTCTTTGGAGTTATATGGGTCTCAAGGATTTATTTTTTTTTCTCGATTTTAACTTTCAACATTGAATCTGTTAGCAAATGTATCTTCATAATTTTTTATTTTTTAATAAAGTTATATCAATTCCATGACCTTGATTTTAACAGGTTAGCCTAGGTTGACTTAAATTATTTTTTTATCCTTTTTTTTTCTCAATTTAATCCTTTACTATTGAGTTGGTTGAAAATTGGATTTTGTAATTTTTCTTTTGATTTTGTTTCTATGGAGTTATCCCGATCTCATGACCCGAGTCGTGCATTTGACATGTGAACCCAGGTTAACTCAGATAGGATTTTTGTTCTATTTTTTTAATTTTATCTTTCAATATTGGGCTGATTAGGAATTGACTTTCATAATTTATTTTGATATGCTTTCTTTAGGGTTATCACAATCTTATTACTTAGATTGCATATTTGACAAGTTAACCTTGATTGATTCAATATGTCGTCGTCTCAATATTTTTTAAAAATATCATCTAATATGTCAAAGTATCAATATTTTAAAAAGATATAGTTAAATATGCATCATATTTTGAGTTTAGAATTATAATTTTTTTTATTAAAAAAACACGTTAGAAGTGCTTAAATATTATTTTTATGTTAAAGTATATAACTAAATAGCGAATTGTACCACACTACGAGTTGTGTTTATGAGAAGATTCTTGCAATATAAATGCTATGCTTTTTGCTATGAAAAAACTCTAAACAAAATTATTAGTTTAAACATTAAAAACTAATTAATTTTACTGTAATCATCACAAATTAGTTTGAAAAAAATATTATAATGTGACATAAATGGACGTGAGAAATATTTAAGTTGAAAAGAAATATTGGAATGTTCATAAATATGTCTAATAAATAGTCGAGATGAGAAATATATTAGAAGAGCCAAATAGGCTTAAAGTATGTGAGAATTGAAGAAGTATATGTATAAGTTAGAAACATATTAGATGCATATTTGTATGGATAAGTAATAATGAATGTAATACATGTTGGAATCAAAATTGATATTAATGAGCCAATAATGATATAATGGATGTTGAGAAGAATGAACACAATTAGTTGGTTAAAATGAAATAAATGCTTAAGGACGCTAAAAAAACATAAAATTGTAATTGAATTGAGAGGATGAGATGTGGTATGAATTAAGGTTATTATGAAATGAAATAATGACACGAACTAAATATGCTTATAAGATGAAATACGAGTATAGATTAAATATCATGTGAAATATTGACTTAGTTCTGATGACTTAATAAATTGGTTATTAAATACAAAATGCATGCTAACACATATTTTTTGAAATTTTGTTGTATGAAAGTTTTTTATAAGTTTTGAGAAACTTGGCCGTAATGAATGGTAACAAAAACACATTTTTTTGTTTTAAACTTTTTTGCAATATTTCAGAGAAAACCGACTATTTTAATACCAGATTTGTATCTTTACAGTTTAAAAACACAAATTGATATTAATAAAAAAATACGCAGAAAAATCACAAATTTTTGAAATTTTTTTTTTGAATTTTTTGATAAAAAATTATATAATGTAATATTATATAACAATTTACTGGGTTTAAGCTCAGCCCAATCATGTGGGCTGAATCCATCTTGGTTGAGCCCAAATTCAGGGTAGAGACTGGGCCAGAGAGGAGATGGGTCGAGTCTGGACCCATTAGAGACTGGGTCTTGACCGGCCCCCAAACGAAGTTGGGCCGCGTCCGGACCCAAAAGGAATTGGGTCCCGACGTGCCTAAACGCAAGTTGGGCTGCCCGAACCCACTGAAAAAGTAGGTCCCGATCGACCCCCAAACAAACGCTGGCCAGAGACTTGGCCCGAAGCAGGAGTTAGGTTGATACTCGACCCAATTAAACTGGGCCGAGACACGGCCTAAAACAGACACAAGGTTGAGACTTGACCCAAACTCACTGGTTCGAGACTCGACCCAAAACAGGAGCTGGGCCAGTACTCGAACCACATAAACTGGGCCGATACTTGACCTAAAACAGGGGTTGGGCCGATACTGGGCCCAACTAAATTGGGCTTAGACATGGCCCAAAACAAAAGCTAATTATTTGTGTTGCATGCAAAACGAGTTGTCATTCAGCATGCAATGTGTCGCCGCAAACGATGAATAAAAAGGGACGGTAGGGGGATGGGGCCGAAGAAGAAAAAGAAAACAAAGGTGGAGAGGGGCTGACTTGATGGTGGTGCTACTATCGTTAGCGGTGCTGCTGGTTGTGGAGTGGCGGTGACTTCGAACAGAGAGGAAGAACGACTGTCGCTGCAAGTTGTTCTTCCTCTGTTTCCTCTTCTTCTTTCGTTCTTTCTCTGTTTTACTTTTCTTTCTTTTTTGTTTTTTCTATTATTCCTTTCATTATGTTCTTTTCTATCTGTTTTTCTTTCTCTCTGTAGCTCTTTATCTTTTTAGTCTCTCGTCTCTCTCTAAAACCTTTTTGTTTTTTCTAATCTCCCCTGTTTTTTGTTCCCTCAAACTTTCTCTCCAAGTTTTCTCTCTCTTAACACTTCTATGTTTTTCCTCTCCTTTTCAAATCGGCCTCCTTCTAAAGAAAATTCTCTTTTTCCTTTTTCTTTTTCTCTCTCTCTCTTCCGAACATGAAAATCAAATCTATTTATAAGGGGTGAAAGAGGGACACTTTGTCTCTTCTAGTGTCAAATCTTGACCTTTGATTCGACCCTAAAACATCACAGCCATCGGTTCAAAGTAACAATGATGAACTGTTAGTTTTGTGTAGAAACATGGCTGATTAGGTTAGCCACTTTAGAGCAGTGCCACCGCTACTATAGCCTCGATCAGGTCGAATGGTTTACACTAGTGTGTAATCAGGGGTTAAGTGATTGTTCGCGTGTATGCTTCATATAATTTAGGGGAGAAATGAGGCGTCAAACACCTTAGGAAGGAGGCCCCTCGGGCGACCTCTCTGAAGAAGAAGGTCAATAGTCATCTTTAAAATGGCGCCGTTTTGGACACTTACACTTTAGTCCTTTGATTTATGATTTCTTTCTAATTACACCCCTGATCGGCATAAAACTTTCAATTTTGTTCAATTTCACCCCTAACAAACTTCAATTCAAACCCCAGATTTCAACGCCTTTTTCCCTTAGTTTTGAATTTATGCAATTTGATCCTCCATTGATCAATAAACTTCAAATTTCTTCAATTCAGCCCCTTATTTGGTCAATTTCAGTCCCTCTATTTCGCATCTTTTCCAGTTTAGTTCTTAGTTTTGGATTTCATCAATCAAGTCCCTAATTGGCATTCAAACTTCAATATTTATGTAATTAAATCCCTGATTTGACCAAATCAACTCTTAAAAATTGTAATTTGACCCCAAAACTTTATTTTCCTCTAATTAAAGCCTAAATTGACTTAAAAATCAATTTTCTTGCAATCCAACCCTCTATGAATTCAATTAAACCTTCAATAAAATTTAATTAAGTTCATAAACATCTGATTTTGGACTTTTCTTCCTCGAATTGAATTTTCCTTATCAACAGGGTTCTTATTAGTCAACGATATACTGTCAAATTTCAATCTTTGTATTTGAACATCCTCAACCAAATTTTGGCCATATATATATATATATATATATATATATTCTCTATTTGTATTTTCTCCTTTTTGTGCGGGGACCTAAAAATGGGTAACAATTAACCACCACTATTCAACTGAGAAACATCCCCTTTATAATCCTATGCCCATGAAATTGAACGTTTACACCCCAATGCTTCTATAAAAGTTCCAACATCTTATCCCCGATTAGTTTTTCCTGCATTTTCAAATTCTGGGTTGATCAAATGGGCACCTTTAAACTAATGAATGTAAAGCTACAGACCTCTAAATTGAGCAAAGATGGGTCCAAACAAAAGGTGTGTATCTCCTCAACCATGTTCAGGCAATCTCCGATGATATTTACATTAGAGTTGCTCCAGCAAAGTCTCGAAAGTTGCCAACTTTGCTTGGCCAACAATAGAAGGTCCTTGTACTACCTGGATGTACCAAAAATTTTGATTAATGGACTTCTCTTTGGAACCTTCTCTTTCAAATCTTTATCGTTACATGTGTGTGTCTATATATATATATATATATATATATATATATATATATATATATTAATCTACCCATCATTACCATCCCATCATCCATCCAAGACTCAGAAGGGTGTCTCAACCCCCAGTTTCATCTTATCTCTCACTAGGGGTGATAAAAAATACCGATAAACCGATTAAACCATGAAAACAAAAAAAAAATTAGAGAGAAAAAACCGATTATAATATTTAGAAAAAAAACCTGGTTTGGTTTCGGTTTTGTAATGTAGAAACCGATTAACCCGAACCAAACCGGTTAAAAAAAAAGATACTATAAATAGAAAATGAAGATTTGCTAACCCTAGCTACCACTACCAGAGCACCCGCCCCCTCTCTCCTCTCCATCTCTCCCTCTTCTTAGACTTTAAAACTAGAAACACAAAGATCCAAAACAGTTTGTGTTTCCATCATCACTTCGAAACACAGAGAAATAGGCCCGCTCAGGTCAGATTTCAGCGGTCATAAAAAAACAAAGAGTCAAACAACCTTACTCCTTCAATTTGAAAAAAAAGAAGGAAGAAGAAGAAGAAGAAATCATGGCTTTCAGTTATCGCCTCTTATCTAGATCCAAACAGGTTTTGCTTTTCTTCTCTATATTCCAGATCATTTCCCTCCTTTCAAATCATCCATTCTTTTCTTGACCCTGGATTCCGATTCCTCTTTGATGTTCGACATGTTATCGAACAAAGTTAATCAAATTCTGAATCCATTTACTTTGATTTTTTTTCATTATTTTTTTCTTTAATGGACAGGAAGAAATATTAGGGATTTCTTTGGGTCAATGTGATGCCTTTTCTTTCCTATAATTATTTTTCTGATGAATATGGAATTATATTTTGGTTGGGATTATTTTTATGGGAAATTCCAAATATCATGTGGGTTTCTTTAGGGATATAATTTTGGAATTATTATCAATTTTTATAAAGAGAGGTGCGGGGGTTCTTCGTTCAATTACTGGGATTTTGTATTCATTAATAATGATTTTGTGAATTTTGGGTTTATGTAGTTGCATGGAGTCAAGCCATTTTGAATCAATAACTTGCTTTTCCAGTTCGTTATTATGCAAAAGAGGCGACTCTCAATGGGTTTAAGGGAGATGGTCACTTAGCAGGAGTCCTGCGCACTCAAACAAAATAGAAAAAAAAATATTAGGAAGGCAAAAAAAAAGCATATAAGGTCTCTCAATTTTTTAAAATCAAGAACCGAATCAGACCGAAACCAGTTGGTTTGACCTGGTTTCGGTTCGGTTTTGGTTTTTTTTTTAAAATCAGTTTGGTTGTTTTTTATAGGTAAAAACCGAACGGAAAATGATCACCCCTATCTCTTATTTTTTTTTTCACTTTAGTGTCTTTGTTGCACCTCCAAAACTTTGTCTCGTAACACAGACCACACTCTTAATTGAGCGAACAGTTAATTGAGCGAACAGTGAATCATTAGGCCCAATTCTTGAAAACTTTCTTCACACTCCCTTGAACACTCCTATTTTTTCTCCTTTCTAATCAACCAAGTTAATGGAATTGACTATAGTAAAAAAACCCTTAATAAAATTTAATACCCTACAAATCCTAGGAAACTACAGATTTTTATTACATTTGTAGGCTTTTTTCATTTTAGTAATGCTTTAACCTTCATTGGGTTTACAAATATTCCCTTTGCAAATATAATATGCCCTAGAAAAACCACCTCTTTCATCCAAAATTCACATTTACTAAATTTGACAAACAACTAGTGATCTCTAAGGGTCTGCAACACCTATCTCAAGTGTTGTTCATGCTTTAGATAGGAGCTAGAATAGACTAAAATTCCATTTATAAGCACCTCCATAAACTTATTTAAGGTTAGAAGACCCAATTTATCAAGTCCATAAACACCGTTGGTGCATTTGTCAATCCAAAGGACATTATCAGGAACTCATAGTGACCATAATGAGTCTTAAAGGCAATTTTTGGTACATCCTGCTCCATGATCCTTAACTGGTAGTACCCCGATCTCAGATCTATTTTTGAAAACACCCTAGCCCTTTTAACTGGTTAAACAAGTTATCTATCTATGAAATTGGATACTTTTTCTTCATTGTTACCCTATTCAACTATCTATAGTCCATGTAGAGCCTAAATGTCCCATTTTTTTAAATAAAAAATAGGACTAGAGCTCCCCAAGGTGAACTACTCGGGTGTATGAACCCTCTTTGTAGTAATTTTTGCAATTGAAGTTTCAGCTCAACCAATTCTGCTGGTGCTATTCTAAATGGTGCCCGAGTTGTAAGAGAGATACCTAACAATATATCAATTGAGACTTCCACTTCCCTTTCCTGGGGTAGCCTTGACAATTCTTCTAGAAACACATCCGAAAACTCTCTCATGATGGGAATATTATTAAACTCTACCTCATTTTTTTTTCCATAATCTATTATGTAAGCTAAATAAGCCACACACCCTTTTCTCATAAGCTTACTAGCTGTCATGACCGAAATCACACAATTTGGCATGACATTTCTCTCACCTCTAAAAGTTATCATTTTCCCATCTGATCCCTGTAGAGTCATATTGTTTTTGAAAAGCAATCTATTTGTGCTTTATGGTTAACCAATCCATTCCTAGTATTAATTCAAAATCATGTAATTCAATCGACATCACATTTACTTTCATATAATATCTCTCGAAAGAAATTTTAACTTCTTTACACAAATGTTCTACATACACTGCATCCCTTAATGGTGTGCTAACTTAGTTGCTTTTTTAGTTTATTTTCAATTTTTCTTGCCATAAAAGAATATGTAGCACATGGATCTATCAAAACATACACATACTGATTTTCTAATAATAAAGTATATGCTACTACATCTATGGAAGTCCATACATCCTCCTAGGTCATGTGAAACTGTATGCTCTGGGTCCTCTCCCCTTGTCCTCGAGGTCAACCTCGATTTCCACTAGTCCCAGATTGCATTAGTCTGGTAGGTCTATCCACAATGATTGACTGCTGATAATTATGTGTTTGCTATCTCTTTCCCTAAACATACTCAGTTCTCCTAAGATAGTTCTTCTTAAAGTGTCCCTACTCACTGTAATAGTACCATACCCGACCTAAATAGGGGTAGTCCCGCCATTTATAGGCAGGAATTTATACCCATCCTGCCTATAAATGTAGCATCGTTTTAATGATGCAGAGTAATCTCTAGGATGTCGTTGCTCACATTTGACATAGAGAGGATAAGTAATGGTGTTATACTCTGAAACTCCTCCAACATAATTACCCTTAACATTTGACTGTCCACAAGCTGACCCTCCACCTGTAATGTAAATCCCAGGAAAAATCAAGGCTGGATTAAATTAAAGAAAATAAAATAAACTAAAAAGACGTGGGGGCAAAAAGAATACACTTAAAGAAAATGGGGCCTAAATGCAAACAAGAATAATTATAGAGCATAAATACTCCTCTTCTCACCAAAAATCTGCAGCTATTGCAAAGAAAGAAAAGAAGGAGTTTTTGTATCCATTTTTACAAATCAAGAGAGAAACACCAAAATTTCAAGAACCCATCCAAGATTAAGGGTTATAGGTAGAATAAACACTGGTGGGCAAGGAATTAACAAGAAAATTTGAACAAGAAGAGAAGAGGGGAGGACCGATTGTCATTAGAAAGAAAAGGAGGGAGTGAGGAAAATTTATGAGATAAACCTGTGATTTGTAGGAGGGACCACAGACGTGGTGCAACAGTAGCAGCAGGGGAGCACAAGTAGAGCAACTATTGCAAGTAGGTGAATCACACCTATACTTTCTAGTTAAATTCCATGATTGAATATATTACCGATGTGAAATGTGAATTACTGAATATATGTGTATTCAAGGTGAAAAGTTGTTGTATGAATTGCCAAGTGATAAAATTATCGCCGACAAAGGAAATATGAGAAGTGTGATTTGGGGTGTGAACTAACATACATTTAGTGTATGTTAGGATCCCAGGTAAGGGGATCGCCATGTTTGGACTAACATACATTTATTGTATGTTAGGATCCCGGATAAGGGGATCAAACATGTATTGGCTAACATGCATTTAATATATGTTAAGATATCGGGTAAGGGGATCAAACATGTATTGGTTAGCATACATTTAGTGTATGCTAGAATCCGGGGTAAGGGGATCACCATGTATTGGCTAGCATACATTTAGTGTATGATAGGATCCCGGGTAAGGGGATCACCATGTATTGGCTAGCATATATTTAGTGTATGTTAGGATCCCAGGTAAAGGGATCATCTTGCATCGACACCTACGGGGTGATGATGATGATACTAGTGAAATTGGTATCGGTAATGCGTTAAGCATAAATAATCATGATTGATCTTATAAAATCTGCAATGGAGGTTGATAATGGGAGAGGGAACGATTATTAATAATTGAACAAGGAAGAGATTCTAATGAAAACCAGAAGGGAAGAGTGAACAAAATATGAATGCATGTTACCCTTTTTAAATTAGATATTCGTGTTGTTATATTGATTGTGATATTCATGTTTCAATAATATGTATTTTGTTTGAGGACTATCGCATACACGACAGGAGTAAATCCTAGTTGATGTTCCCTTCTTGTAATCTAGGTTCTAGGGAGTATACCCTTGTATTTTGTAAATATAGAGATGTTTGTATAACTTAATTTGTATAATTAATGTTTAAACTTGATTAAATGAACTTAACTCTGTAGTTCATATAACCATATTTCATGTATGTGTATTTATATCTTTATCCATCCATAGTGATATTTTGTTATATAATGTATATTATAAATATTGTGGTTGATAGGTGTGATAATATTTGTGGGCTTGAAACCCAGGATGATTGGGTCGGGATTGAATTAGGAGATGCGAGTTATTAGAAATGTAAACAGGTTACATATCGATAACTTGGGGCCTTTCGGTATAGAAGAGACTCCGTCAAAATTTTGGTAGTTTTTAATACAAGGACCATGAATATATATAGAAAAAAAATTTAATTACTCTGTTTTTCGGTTGACATGAGAATGTTGTTTTTATTCTGGAACGGGGGATGTTACATTTTTGGTATCGGAGCTCAGGTTGCTATTCCGGGGACAAGAATCGTTATATGATTTTGAAATGTGTTTCAGGATGGTGAGAACAACGCAAGGAGCCAGGACTGATCCATCCCTAGGTCGGGGAAGTGATCAGCGTTTTCGTAATGAAAGTGATCCATACTGGGATCCCTTGGCAGACACCTCTCATATACCTACAACATTAGTATACTCAAAAAGGGGCGAGTTAGTGAGACTTCGAGATGATTCGTTGTCCTGTCAGGCAAATGTATCAATGCCCGAGGTATCAGACAGACAAGGGGGGATAATATACCCCCACCAGTGGCATTGGTAGCTGGATCAAACCCATTTTTGGATCCTGCTTTTATGGAACATATAGTGAGAGCTATAGCAGCAGGAATGGTAGCGGGAGCCTCCAGTACAACTCCTAGATCAGGGGGAGTAGTCACCATAATGCAATGGGTGAAGGGTATGAAAGAGATGGGTTGTATGACTTATCGTGGCGAAGAGGATGATGAGGTTGTTAGGCATTGGCTGAGGAAAGTGGAAAGAGTTATAAATCAGATGCAGGAGCCAGAGGAACTATGAGTGGATTGCGTAGAAGTGCCCACTCTTGGTGGGAGACCATTAGAGAGAGGAGATCATGAGAGGTATTGAGATGGAGGGACTTTCTTGAAGAGTTTGAGGAGAGGTACTATTCTTGGGAGCATAAGAGGGAGAAAGAACAATATTTTTTGGATTTAAGGTAGGGGATTTCAGGATTTAGCAGCTTTTGCCTCCACTTACCATCCCATAGAGTGCTACAGGGTGGAGAGGTTTCGTGATGGACTGATGCAGGAACTGAGGATGATATTGATAGCCATGTAGTTTCAGTCTGTGCGAGAATTGGTACGGGCTACTCAGGGTATGGAGAGGGTAATAAGGGATACTTGATTAGTACTTAAAAGTGCATTTTTATCAAGGTCTTATATCATCATTTTGCACTTGAAGTATCAATAACTCCTTAACTAAAGCATGTTTTATAATAACAAGTTTGATACTATAAAATACCTTTAATTTATTGTAAATGTTCATCTTAAATGTAGGCCTATCACATAAATGAAAGGATTGATTGATGAGTTTAACTACTGAAATTGAGAAGACAAAGAGAGGGCTAAGCTTAGAAAAGAGATGTTGGTTCAGTTCAAACTAGAACACTGTTCAGTCATTAGGTCATATCTAGAGCTGTAGATCTTGGATTTCAGTTTCGTTTATATGGCTAGAAAGCTAAGACATAGGCTTAAAACTTTCATGTGAAGTCCAAGATTCAAAAAGGCTGTTTTCAAGTTCAAATTGTAGCAACAACGGAGAAGTCGAAATCTGTCCTGTAGCCTAGACACTGTTCAGTGTTCAACCCATATCTCGAGTTCTAGAAGTCCAAATGTATCAATCATTTGCCATGCATTGAGGCATCTTGATTTTCAGATCAAGATCATGTTCTTGCTCTTTTTCTTTATACTTTTGTAATGCTTAAGTTTTGCTTTCATTAATCTCTTGTTTATGCCTTTCATTTCCTTTACTATACTTATATAATCATGTTCTCTTATTTATTTATGTTTCTCTTCTTCATTATGTTTAGCTAAGTTTATCATGTCAAGGTGAAAATGGTACACTAATGGTGTAAGAATAAGTATAATATAAACTCAACATGGACTTAAATGTTTGATACTAACATGTTTTGTATTTGTTATCTTGTTCACTTTTAATACTTTGCTTGTTAAATGGTTAATCTAGATTTATGTTGTATAACCCTTGGTACAACAAATACTTGGCACTTTCATAGCCCAACCGTATGGTATAACCGACACCTGTGCTATGAAAGGAACTTGATTTGTTGTTAACATAAGTTATAATCATGAATACCTGACAACATTTACAAGTATTAGCATTATTCGAATAAGATAACTAATGTAATCATGTTAACAATTTATAATTCGATTGGAACCTCCTTTGTGTGTGGTTTCCAGTTGAGTAATAAAAAGAGTTTATACTATACTTGTTTGAAATACCATTAGTGGATCCTTTAACCTTGACAATTAGTTTATCCTTGTTTAATCCTTACATCAATATCACATCTCAAAACTCTCTTCAACTCATTTTCTGTTATTATCTATTTCTTTATTTGTAGTTTATACAATTAACCTCCCTGTGGTTCAGCCTTGGTTTTGTCGGGTTATTTATTACTTCGACACTCCTACACTTGGAAGAAGACATCAACTTTTTGGTTGTGTCAATACCTCAAAGCCAGTGGTCGAGTAGAGTCAGGCAATTGAAGCTTAGAGGAGAGATTTTGAGTTTTTGATTGGGAGACCTCCTCTCCCAAAAAAAAGGAAGAGCGGGCAATCATCAAGACAATTATAGAGAGGAGGTGGGAGTTTAACCTCAGGAGGGAGGTTAGGAAGATCTAGACAGGTCAGTGGAAGAGGAGCTTAAGGAGGATAGGCTAAACAGGGAGTCAAAACTGTTAGAGGGTCTACAGAGTAGAAGGGACTAATATATCCATTCTATCAGAGGTGTGAGCAGTGACACCCTGGAGATTGCTCTGTGATGCCGGGGAGATGTTATATTTGTAGAGGAGAGGGGCATTGATAAAGAGAGTGCCCGCATGTAGGCATAGGCTGTTACTATTGAGTCATAGGAAAAAAGATTGTCCTCGTAGAACTACCGAGGGAGCCCATGGTAAGAGGATTGAGGTTCAAAGCCAGCAACAATCAGTGACAATCGATCATCCTATCAGGCCTACCCAGTCAGGGACGAGTGCTACTCGTGGGAGGCCCAAAAATCAGGAAGGGAGAACTCAGGGTCGGGTATATCACATGACCTTCGAGGATATAGGAGCTGTACCTGATGTGGTGGTAGGTACATTAAAGTTAGATACAATGCAAGTTTATGCTTTAATTGATCATGGAGCTAGTCATTCCTTTGTATCTTATAGAATTGTGAATAACTTGCATGTGTTATCTAGTAACTTGGGTGTAGGAGTGACATTTAGTACACTTTTGGGAGAGAATATACATATTGATGATATTTATAGAGGGGTAAAACTATATATTAGAGGGTTAGAGTTGAGGGTAGATCTTATGCCATTAGAGCTATATGATTTTGACTTGATTCAGGGCATGGATTGATAAAAGAGTAGTGTTTAAAGGGGAAAGAAAAGTAATTCCAAGTTGTGTAATCTCAGTCTTGGTGGCTAGAAAATTACTGAGGAAGGGTTGTTATGCTTGGTTAGCCCATGTAAGAGAGTTGGAAAAGGGTAACATAGATTTGGCTAGTATTCTTGTTGTGAGGGAGTTTCGAGATGTATTCCCAAAAGAGTTGCCTGGATTACCTCCAGTTAGAGAAATTAAAGTTTCCATAGAAACTATTTCAGGAGTTTCTCCTATAACCCAGTCTCCTTATAGGATGACACCTATGGAATTAGCGGAACTGAAGGTCCAGCTTCAGGAATTGTTAGATAAAGGCTTCATTCAGCCTAGTAACTCGCCTTGGGGAGCTCCAATATTGTTTGTAAAGAAGAAGGATGGCACCCTTCATTTGTGCATTGATTATCATCAATTGAATAAAGTGACGGTGAAGAACAAGTACCCACTCCCACGAATAGATGACTTGTTTGATCAGTTGAAGGGTGCTAGGGTGTTCTCTAAGATAGATTTGAGATCTGGGTACCACTAGTTGAGAATCAAGGAACAAGATATACAAAAGACTGCATTCCGAACCCATTATGGGCATTATGAGTTTTTTATGATGCCTTTCGGGTTAACCAATGCTCTGGCCATGTTTATGGACTTGATGAATCGGGTGTTTCGGCCTTACCTGGACCAATATATGGTTATATTTATTGATGATATCTTGGTGTATTCAAACTCTCACTTGGGGCATGAACAACATCTAAGGGTTGTGCTACAAACTTTAAAGGAGAATCAATTATATGCAAAGCTGGATAAATGTGAGTTTTGGCTCAAGGAAGCAGTATTTTTGGACCATGTAATATCCGTAGAAGGAATATTTGTGGATCCAAGAGAGGTTGAGGCTGTGTTAAAATGGGTAAGGCCTACTAACGTGATAGAAATCCAGAATTTCTTGGGTTTTGCTGGATATTACCAGAGGTCTATTGAGGGGTTCTCCACCATAGCATCACCCTCTAAGCTGACCCGCAAGGAAGTCAGGTTTGTTTGGTCGGAAGAGTGTGAAGCGAGCTTTTGAGAACTGAAGGAGAGGCTCACTTTTGCTCTCGTACTGGCCCTTCCATAGGGGACAAAAGGGTTTGTGGTATATAATGATGCCTCAAAAAGGGGTATGGGATGTGTATTGATAAAACACGAGCGTGTTATTGCTTATGCATCAAGACAACTAAAGTCGCATGAGGTGAATTACCCGGTTTATGACCTAGAACTTGCAGAGTGGTGTTTGCCTTAAGAGTATGGAGACATTATTTGTTGGGACACAAGTTCAAATCTTTACAGACCATAAAATTATGAAGTATTTAATGTCACAAAAGGAGTTGAACATGCGACAAAGAAGATGGGTAGAGTTAATAAAAGATTACGATTGTGTTATTGACTACCATCCTGGTAAGGCTAATGTAGTAGCCGATGTCTTGAGTAGGAAGGGAAAAACAATGATGAATGATATGGAGATTAAGGAACAGGAAAGTATAGTGGAATTGAAGAAAATGAGCTTGCAGCTAAGTGTAGGGCCTGGGGGATCACTATTAGCTCAGTTTAAGATCCAATTTGTGCTTCGAGACAAGGTTTTGGTGGTTAAACAGGCATATGGGAAAGTAAAAGAGATCAAGGAGAGGGTAAACAAGGGTATAGAGACATCATTTCAAATGTTTTCCGATTGGCTAATAGTTATAGGTAGGCAAATTTATTTGTCTGAGGATAAAACTTTGAAAGATGAAGTATTAAGAGAAGCTCATGAATCTCGATTTGCTACTCATCTTGGGAGTATAAAGATGTATAGGGATTTAAAGGAATATTAATGGTGGCCACATATGAAGAGGGAAATAACAGAATTTGTGTCGAACTGTGAGATCTGTCAACAAGTAAAGATAGAACACCAGAAACCTACTAGGGAATTATAGTCATTATCATTCTGGAATGGAAATGGAAGGATATTTCTATGGATTTTGTGACGATATTACCCAGGGGAAAAAAGGAGAATGATGCCATATGGGTGGTATGGATCGACTAATAAAATCTGCTTTGTTTTTGCCTATGAAGATGACCGATTCGGTGGATAAGCTGGCAAAATTGTATGTAGATGAAGTAATCAGACTACATAGAGTGCCAGTTTCAATTACATCGGATCGAGATCCAATGTTCACATCGAGATTGTGGCCTAGCTTGCAACGGGCAATGGGGACATAGTGAATCTAAGCACGACATTTCATCCTCAGACGGATGGTTAATCTGAAAGGACCATTCAAACTCCTAAGGATCTCCTGAGGTCTTGTGTGCTGGAGTTTGGAGGGAATTAGGAGGATCTCCTACCATTGGTGGAGTCTACTTATAATAATAGCCATCAAACTATTATTGGTATAGCTTTATATGAAGCATTGTGTGGGAGGAAATGTCGTACCCCAATTTATTGTGAGGAAGTAGGAGAAAGGAAGCTTTTGGGACCTGAAATGGTGCAACTGACAAGATGAGGGTGATCAGAAAGAGGATGAAGGAAGCCTAGGATAGACAAAAAAGTTACATAGATAGCCGAAGAAGGCCTTTGGAATTCCAAGTGGGGGTTGAGGTATTTTTGAAGGTGGGTGCCTTAGAAAGGCATCATTCAATTTGGAGTAAAAGGGAAATTAGCCCCGAGATATATTAGCCCTTTTGAGATTAAAGAAAGAACCGGGCCAGTTACCTATCAATTAGAATTGCCTGTATATTTGGATAAGATTCACAATGTGTTCCATGTGTCATTGCTGCGAAAGGCCAAGATAGACCCCTCATGGGTATTGCCACAAGTTCCTATGAAGATTAAAGGGATCTAACCATGAAAGCTAAACCCGTCAAGATCTTAGATCGAGATGAGAAGTTTTTGAGGAATAAGAGAGTTCCCTTGGTGAGCGTATTGTAGAAAAGCTCTCGAATAGAAGAAGAAACATGGGAAATAGAATTTGAGATGAAGGAGAAGTTTCCGCACTTATTCTCCGATATAGGTACGTAACTTGAATTTCGAGGATGGAATTTTTATTAGAAGGGGAGAATGTAAATCCCGGGAAAAATCAAAGCTGGATTAAATTAAAGAAAATAAACTAAACTAAAAAGATGTGGGGGCAAAAAGAATACACTTAAAGAAAATTGGGCCTAAATGCAAATAAGAATAATTATAGAACATAAATACTCCTCTTCTCACCAAAAATCTACAGCTATCGTAAAGAAAGAAAAGGAGTTTTTGTATCCATTTTTACAAATTAAGAGAGAAACACCAAAATTTCAAGAACCCTGTCATAACCCATTTTTGGTCACTCCCAATTTTTTTTCCTTTTCTTAAAAAAAAACCCTGCACGGTGCCGTTTTGAACGACACGGTGCAACTTCTTCTCCCCTGCAAATGTAGAGATAGGGGAAAAGAAGATTTTTGAAATCTTTTTCCTGCTCACCCTCTCTTTCTCTACCTCTCCACTTGCCTAACTACTTACACAACCCATACCCTCATTAATGAAGAAACAGGAGACCCATGCCCCCCACCAT
This sequence comes from Populus nigra, assembly GCF_951802175.1. Classification (NCBI taxonomy): domain Eukaryota; kingdom Viridiplantae; phylum Streptophyta; class Magnoliopsida; order Malpighiales; family Salicaceae; genus Populus; species Populus nigra. The sequence continues at coordinate 6,730,620 of NC_084867.1, read as the reverse complement.
GATGAAAAGAAGGCCATGCCCTGCAGTGGCTGCACAGGAGCCATCCCACGCCACCATGCCCTACACTTGGATATGGTATGGTGCCTTTCCCTCGGCTGCCTATAAATACAGGGGAAATGAAGAAGAAAAGGAGGGGGGATGGTTTTGAAAGGAGAAAAGACGGAGAACATTTGAAAACAGAGAAGAGAGAAACCCAACAGAGGAGAGGAGAGGAAGAATCACCGGCTGTGGTCCGCATAGCCGCCTCCACCGTTCCTCCCAGTTGCCTTGCAACAACTCCACCATGAGCCATCTTCCAAGAGAAAGAAAGAGAATGAAGAGACAGAGGAGTAGGTGACAGAAACGGGAAGGAGAAGAAACACAGAAAAGAAAAAAACACAGAGCAAAGAAAGGGCAGAACCGTCGTCTGGCATCGCCATCCATTACGAGCACATCCATTCGGCCACCACCATCCAGCACCACCATTCCACCACCATCAAAGCTGCCAATGCCAGCAAAACCAGAGAGGGAGAAGAGAAACAGAACAGAACCGAGAGAAAGAAAACCAGGGGAGGAGTAGAAAGGGGGAAGAAGAAGAACCACAGCCGACCACCTTCAGCCCGACAGCACCACCGTTGCTCTTCCTCTCCACAACCACCAGTAGCGCCGAGCAGAGAAACAGAGGAAGATAGCAGAAACAAAAAAAAAACAACAGAGCACAAAAAACAAAGAAAGAAGAAGAAAAGGGGCGACCACCACCCCTGCCGCCTCTGCTGCCGCTAGCAGTCGCCACCACCCCTGCCGCCTCCGCTGCCGCTAGCAGTCGCTAGCGTCGCTACAGCTACAGGTAACTTTCTCCCCTCCCCTGTGATTTTTTAGTTGCTCATCTTCATTTGCATGTAGAACGTGAGCAATTCATGTTCTACAGCAAATGAAGATTAATTAGCTAGTTACTGTGCTGTGCATAGTAACTAGCTAATTATATTTTCATTGGTTATGGGCTGGAACATCAGCCCAGCCCACGTGGCTAGGCGGAGACCAGCCCACAGTATATGGGCCGGGTCAGGCCCAACCCAGGATGGGTGGGCTAGGTCCAGCCTAGTTTTTTTTTTGTTAAAAGAAAAATTAAAAAATATTTTTGGAATTTTACAATTTTCCCATGTATTTTTATGTCATTTTGATTAATATCAAGCAGTATTTTTTATGTTGCTAAAAATGAAAAATCTGATATTAAAATATCCGGTTTTCGTTAAAACTTCAAAAATACAAAAAAATTTTAAAAAAGGAAAAAATGCTTTATTGCATATGGCCAAGTGTCTCAAAGCTAAAAAATTATATTGTATTTTTCATACACCAAAAAACAATGTTTTAGCATGCAATTTTGACTTTAATAACTAGTTTATTAAAGTCAAGAGAACATTGACCAAAATTTCAAAACCAACAAATTTTTTTTTCTTTTAGTATTCGGGGTACGATATTACATGTAATACGTATTTCGGATATTAAATTTATTTATTTTTTTCAACGTTAGAACGGTTAGGTTCTACCCTATTAAGATAGAAACCTCCTTATTGGTGATGGCTTTTCTTAAATCTTAGATAGATAGGACCAACAATTAGAAAACACGACCAAACCTTAGATTTTGATCAGACAAATAAAACAATGCAGCTTACCTTAGGTATGACGTATTTGGGGTGCTAATACCTTCCCTTTACGCAACCAGTCTCCGTACCCGATCTCTGAGACCAGTTGGGGTTCTTAGTGACCATAATACTAGGTAGAGACTCCCAATGAACCAATCAAATCAAACAAAACAAAAAATCGCCAACCGATGCCGCGCGGGTGATGTGCGAAAAACCCATCCAAGATTAAGTGTTATAGGTAGGATAAACACTGGTGAGCAAGGAATTAACAAGAAAATTTGAACAATAAGAGAAGAGGGGAGGGCCGACTGTCATTAGAAAGAAAAGGAGGGAGTTGAAGATCGAAACCTTGATTTGTACCAGGTAAGGTGTTCTGAACATGGTCTTATGAGTCATTTTAAAGTCAATTATGAATTGATGCTCTGATGTTGAATTGTAGATTAGAGTTCTTAGACTTGAATTGAGGAAAAAAAATATTGGTTGCTAAATTAAATAACTTCATAGGTTGTGTGTAGATGGAAAGGTTGACGAATCTAAACAGCTCCAATTTCCTTAGTTAGGTAACATCCAAAACTACAATTGCTAAGAATGAACCTGGTTCTAATTCCCTTATCCTCTTATCCGAAATCTTACCGAAAGTCAAGAGACGAGTCTGTCCAGATTCGTCACCCACCTTCCCTTCACACATAACTTTCACGAACTACATTTTCTGGGTAAATTATCATGGTTTCACATCCCCAATTACATACCACACAAGAATTAACTTAATTTTACCAATAAATACTTTCCCCCCCATTCAAGTCTAAGAACCCCAATCTATAACTCACATCAAGATATCAATTCATTATCGAATTTGAAATGACTTATAAGATTATGTTTAGAACACCTTAACCGGTACGAATTAAGGTTTTGATCTTCAACCAATTGAAGATTTTCAACTCCCTCTTTTCTTATATAATGACATCTAGCCCTCCATCTTCTCTTCTTGTTTAATTTTCTTGTTAATCCTATGCCCACAAGTGTTTATTCCATCTATAAACCCTTAATCTTGGATGGTTTCTTGAAATTTTGGTGTTTCTCTCTTGATTTTGCAAGAATGGATATAAAAACTCCCTCATTTCTTTGCTTGCGTTAGCTATAGATTTTTGGTGAGAATTGGAGTATTTATGTTCTATAATTTTTCTTATGTGCATTTAGGCCCCCACATCTTTTTTTCTTCTTATAATTAAGTTATACCTCTTTTCATTTCGTATAATTTCACCCCATAACTTTTAGTTTAGTTTATTTTCATTAATTTAATCCAACCCTCAACATTTTCGGGTTGATTTATAATGTCTCGAAATATTTCATCCAGAAACTTATATATAAAAATTTCTGAATTTCTGTTTTTATTTAACCATATGCATGAATTTCTTCACTTTTATTTCTCATGTAGTTAGTTTGCAATCTAAGCAACCTTTATTTTTCCTCGGGGTTTACACCTTCTCTCACACCCTGTGGTTGAAAAAGGCTACAAATGTTTCAAATAGAATTTCAGAAGCATGGAGAGAGAAAAGAAATTTCCCCCAATGCTTATACTCTGTTCCAAATTCTTTGTGCATGCTTATGGTACTTTAACTACAATGACCAAAATGCTCGTGTAATTTTGATAAGAAGATACAAGGTCAAATGGTAGGACTCTTTTGCTGCAGAAAATAAAAGCTCTGAATTTGCTGTAATGTTATGGCTTGCTTTAAACAATAGACATGGCATTGAAGAACCACAACCTCTACAAACCCTTTCCCTTGCCCAAAAAGGCCATGCCTTGGCACTCTAGGCAACTGCCAAATCCAAAGAAGAATATTTTGAGGTCATGAAACAACTCCTAGACAGTGGAAAATGAGAATTTTTGTTTTCCTCTTCTTCCGCCTCTTTATCCTCAGGATCATATACTCCTCTCAGTAATGAGAATGAAGATGATTGCTATGGCATCCTACCATCTTTACAAAATTCATAAAAAAAAGTATTTTCAAAATTTTAGGCTCACCTGTTTTGAGCCCTTCTTCTAGGCCTAGTCTTTTCATTTTCAAATTCTTTTTTCAAGGCCTATTATTTTAGGCTTTTTCTACAAAATCTCCTGATGCTACAAAACAACAAATCAATGTTTGGTGAGTACAATACAATAAAGAAAAACCCACAAAATTCAAAAGCAATTTTCAAGATTGGCATTTTTTGACTATGGGGAACAAGAACACATGACCAACTATAAAGCGCCAAAAAGAATCTTCAGCCTTTTAAAAAGTCTTTTAGCCTTTTCTATGACAGCTCTATTATAAAAGGAGACCTTCTAAGCTTCCAAAGGCAGAGCGAAATACACTGAAGAAAATTCTTTATAAACACTCTGCTATAACTAATAACCAATATCTCATGTATTGGTTTCTATACAAATTTAAGTAAGATTCTTTACTTTAGAGCTCATTATCCTACTATATATATTTAGAATTTTGCAAAATTAAGTATGCTCTGTGTTTGTTAGAGGATCCTGTCATTGACTTGCCTCTTCATTCACATCAGAAACTTGTTATGTTTTCAAATCCAGTATATTGGCTGGACATCTATGACCTAATTTTTAGATCATTCTCAGATGTAACAACACGTACTGGTTTTCTCTTTACTTTGTGTTCTCTTTATGTCTTTTGGTATCAGAGCCTATTGAGATCTGGGTAGGAATAATATTATAAGAAACAATATTCGTGGTGAAGAAAGAAAACATTAAAAGTATAGGTGAACGCTACTGAATGATAGTAAGTCCCGTTGAGTGAAGAAAGGGCAGTAAACCCATATAAATTGCGGCCTGTATTTTTAAATTTGTCTTTAAAATCATGGATTCTGTTTGTTGTAGAACAACTTTTATTTCAGCTTCCTCTACCTTTGAATCTTCTAAAAGTAAAAGAGTTATTAATAGTGATGAAATACAATTGAAGATTTTACAAAAACTATTGATGATTGGAAAATTCCAAAAGTTTCAAAAAAAAAATTTATCAAAATTTCAAATTTGATCTTTTCAAAACTAATTTTACAATCAAAACTAAAGAAATATATATTTAGCATACAAAACCCTTTGAAACAATCCAACTCCTTTCTCCTAAAACCCTACAAAAACATCAAGATCGAAACTACAAATATATCCATATCAGCCTTGTACAAGTTGGGATCAAACCTCTTACCAAAGAAGGTCTCAACACCTCCATTCTAGTAGTACTCAGAGACGTTATATTTCAAAATTTCCAAGATTCCTTACTAAGTTCTATTGAGTCTAGCCTATGCAGTGGTCCAGTTATCCAAACCCTACTATATCCCTTAAAGATTGAAATAACTTAGAAAGCATGATCTTACAAATAAAAACCCACAATTACAATATGTTTGAAGGATCAATTCTAGTCGCTTTGATCTTCAAGATTCACTACAAAGCCATGTTTTCAGCAAACACAAATTCCAATCACAAAAAGGTGAAACCCTACTCCTTAAAATTGATCTTTCTAGATCAAACACAATTGTTCCTAGAGCCATCTAGTGGAAAGATATAACCTTTCTAGTGGATTGGATCCTTGTAGGTGTAACACAACCTCAATCACCACAACCATCAAAACCAAATATCAAATCAAAGAAATAACCCAATATATAGATGGAAAAGTCAAATTGTCTTTCTATCGGCACTCAACTAGTTCCAAGTTTTCAGATGAGTCTTCCATATCCAGTACTATAGCTCTAGGAAGAATCTCTAAAATCTTTTCTGTCATAAATATACTATACCATGCAAATCCACTTAGGAAATCAACCTTTGATATTCCAAATACTAGCTTTCAAAATGTAGATTACACTACAAACATACCTAAACCTTTATATATAAACCCTAAACAACAATCCCCTCCAACCTCTCCAACCTTTTCTGAAATCATAGAAAACATCCAAAAGAAGCTAAATTTTTTTACTCCAGGAAAAGAATTTGTTATTGAGAAAATTTATTTCAAAAATGATTTTTATGGTATCCATAGCTTTTATAAGAGATTTTGTTTTTTCAAAACTTTTTTACAACAAAGACACGAGATACAAAAATATTTTTATGATTTCATCACGTTACATAATGTCCAAATCTTATTTTTTGATTGGTTTGAAATGTATTATGCATTCGAACATCATATTGCATATCCTTTCACATCTACAAAACATGCATGTTCTACAACGTCTAGAAATAAAACTTTTGTTTGGGAACTTGCTAATGGTCTTTCAGTTGAGTTTGAACATCCACCCTTAAGAAACCTCAAAATCTAATACAAATAAAGCTACTCCTTACAAAATTCTCGGTGAAGACATTATTACAAATACCAAACATATTATCCAGCAAAACAATTTCACCAATACCAACCTTAACACTTTAAGCAAACAGTTAACCAAAATGAAAAAACAGATCCAAAAGATTATTGCCAACCCTTTCGAAACTACAAAACCTATCGACCTCAAGCTAAAAAACCTAGTTTTCAAACCTTACCAAGTCAAACATAACTTCAAAACAAAAAAAAATTACCTTTTTAAAGCCATTAAAGACTACCTTCACCAAATCAAAACCTCAACCCTAATTGTTCCTGACACTCCTCAAGTTAGTAACAATCTTTCAACCTCTACAAATGAAATTAACACCATTCAAAATAACAAAGCAGATCATATTCAAACTTCTAATAAAGATGCCTTCAGATAAGAAACTCCTGAGATTGACAAACTCGTCTAAAGAAACCCCTAATCATCCACTGCCCCAGACATATCCATTCAAAATGAACCTACCATTATCAACCAACACAAATTTAATGCATCATCCCTCTATGAATGGAGTATAGATAGAATGTCAGAATACCAAATTTTAAACACCCTATAACAAATGACCATGGCAGCCAACGCCTATAAAACCCAGACTGGTACTTCAGATAAAGCCATAGCCGAACTTCTTATAGCTGGTTTTTCTAGCCAGTTAAAAGCATGGTGAGATTATCATCTCACTGAAGTTCAACATCTTCAAATCTTAAATTCCATCCAAAAGATTGAAGAACAAACACCTAATCTTACCATCCAAGATGCTCTCTTAACATTTTGTAGGAGATCCTTCCCATTTGAAAGATAAAAATGTTGATCTCTTTTCAAATCTCAGATGTAAGAAGTTTAGTGATTTTCAGTGGTATAAAAACACCTTCCTTACTTGTGTCATACTCCGAGAAGACTCAAACCAATCATTTTGGAAAGAAAAATTCCTTGTTGGTTTGCCTATCCTTTTAGGAGAAAAGGTTCGAAATAAAATCAAAGATACCCTTACATCTAAAATCATTCCTTATAACCAACTAACATATAGAGAGTTAGTCAACTTTACCCAAAAGATAGGTCTTAAAATCCACTTACAAGTTTTGGCCAATAGTTTGATCTGTCTATACAAAAATCCACTTACAATGGAAATTGTCCCAAGTCTAAGCCTTAGTCAAAGTCCAGTAAACCACCTTACAAGAGATGAACTTATAGAAAACATTTCTATTCCAAACCAGAACAACCTTACCATAGAAAAACTCGATAAAAAAACCCTACAAAGGCCTACAAACCTTTGCAGTCCAAGCCTAAACCCAAGCTTGAATTAAAAAAACATTACTTGTTACAAATATGGTAAAAAAGGTCATACTTCTCAATTCTTCAAAGTCAATACAAAACTACATGAGCTCCAATTAAATGAAGAGGTTATTAACCAAATTCAAAACCTTCCCATTGAATCTTTTGATACTGAATCAAACCCTTTAGACACTTCTAAAGAAGCTTTCCATATAGAAGAATTGGCAACTTCTAGTTCTGATTCTGAAACCTCATCCCACAAACAACTCAATGTCTTAACTAGAGACCAATAATTTATTCTTGAAGCCATCAAAAGATTGGATGATCCCCAATTACAAAAATCCTATTTAGATAAGCTATTGAATAATTTCAAGAAAATTGAGACACCCTAGTCAGTCCAGAACCATTTCATCTTACCTACAACTAGTGCCAACACTTATGACCTTATAAAAATCCTCCGCAAGAAAAAGAAATCCAAACTTATAGTGACTATCCCAAAGTTACAGTCAGAAATTAAGACCCTTAAGTCTGACTTATAAACCTTTAAACAAGCCCAATAAAAAGACTCAGTAATATTATAACACCTCTTGACCAAGTTGGAAAGTTAGTCAGATTCTAAACCAGAATTTGAAGAACAAACTCTTGAGACTCATGCATTATCAAACATTGAACATATTCCTTAAGATTTTTTCAATGTTTTAACACAAATTACTTCAATAAAGTATGATGCAACCATATTCTTCGATAGTTTCACTCATATTTAACTAGTGTTTTGCCTATGTTTTTATATATAAAATGCCCTGACATTCTTTGTTTTATGTTTTGAAGGCACTTTTGGATGAAAGATGCAAAAAAGGAGTAAATTAGAGGTAATTGGCAGATTTGACCTTCAGTCGATGTTTCGTACAGAGCGTGACCTCTAGAGGTCGAAATGATGTGATTCTAATGGAATTAAAAAGCTAACATCCATACCTTTCTGGAAATCTAAGGCAAGAAAATAAAATAAGGAAGAGCATGGAAATCTTAGCCTTTAAAGTCAAATCTCGCAAATCTGCCAGTGTTGACATTTGTCCATTTCAACTTGAACATCTGGAGCTACAGAAGTCCAATTGATGCAAACTCAATTGTTTTGGATTCCTGACTCAAAGGTCTATAAACGCTCCAAATATCAGCCATAAACGATGTCATATGAGGGAGATATGATTTTTCAAAGATGACAACTGAATTCTGCCAGCAAACAGGTTTCGTGAAGAAACGAGTCCCCATTACGTTTCGAAGCATCTAAACCGATATCCAAGTTTTTGTTTTAGCAATTTAGCTCCTCTAAATCAAATCTTGAAGATTTCATGCAAGGCTATTTCTCCTTTTTTAGGAAAATAGTTATTGAAGTACTTAAATGTAAATAGTCCACTTAAGGGAGGACTATTTTGTAAAATAGAGACTAGGGTTTCCTAGGATATAAAAGAATGAGAGAAGAGAAGCGGGGCAGCCAGCCAAGAAGAGAAAAACGCCCCCCCTCCTCTAAAAAACTTGAAATTATGCATTCTTCCTTCTTTTTGATTAGTTGTTCAACAAACATGCAAGGCTAAACACTTTTTCTTGGTTGCAAGGACACGGAAACCTTCAGATTTCAAGAACTGTGAGGTTTATTTTACCTTTTCTTTTCAGTTTATATGATGAATATGTTTGTTCTCCTATGCTTATTTTTCCTATGATTGTTTATTTTAATTGCTAGAGTGGACTCTAAGTTATTATTGTAGACAATCTATTGCTAAGTTTGATATCAAAACCGGAGTTGTTGTATATGAACTTGTGAAGCAAATGTGTTTAATAATTGTGGCGGATCTACGTTATTAATCTTAGGGAGAACATTCAATCAAATCAAACATAGACTGCAGACAGTTATGTTTTCTTAATTAATCAACTTATCTAATTCTTATGTGGTTGGTTTCTTTTGAGTTTTCTTGATGATTTATGCCAGTAACCCGTTCTACTAATCAAATTCAAGTGCAGTTGGATCTCGAAATAGAAAAAACTTTACGCAGGTTACAAAAAGAAGCTCGCCTCAACACCATAGCTATTGCACGACAATAAACACTCAAGGAGCTTGCTGCTCCTAACGTGGAAAATCAGTCACTGTGCATACACATCAACAATAATGTAAACTTTGAGCTCAAATCTGGTTTTATACATTTGCTATCAACACTTAATGGTCTTGCAGGAGAAGATCCTTATACTCAACTCAAGGAGTTCCATATGGTTTGCATTGGCATGAAACCGAATGGAGTTGATGAAGAATATGTTAAGTTGAAAGCTTTCCCTTTCTCTTTAAAAGGGGCAGCAAAGGCATGGCTTTTCTCCATTCTCCCAGGTTCAATTGGAATGAAGAAGATCTTCCTTGAAAAGTATTTTTCGGCATCTCGAGTTGCCAACATAAGGAAAGAAATATGTGGGATTCAGCAATCTCATGGAGAGACACTCTCCAAATATTGGGAAAGATTTGAGCAACTCTGCATTCAATGTCCTCATCATTAAATACCCGATGAGCTACTCATTCAATATTTCTATGAAGGATTGATGCCTACTGACCGTAGTATCATTGATGCTGCAAGTGGAGGGGCATTGGTAGATAAAACACCCGAGGCTGCATGCCAACTGATCTCAAACATGGCAGCCAACTCAAAACAGTTTGGCACCCGTGGAGACTTCTCAAACAAACGAGTAAATGAGGTAAGTATTTCTAACCTTGAAAATAAAGTTAATGATCTTACTTCTCTTATGCGTTCTTTGGCTTGTGGAAATGTACAGCAGGTGAAAGTTTGTAGCATATGTTCCTTACAAGGGCATGCCTTAGATATGTGCCCAACAATGCAAGAAGATTACATTGAACATGCTAATGCAGTTGATGGAGCATTCAACGGACAACCCCAGCGTAAATATGATTCCTTTTCCAACACGTATAATCCTGGATGGAGAGATCATCCCAACTTATGCTATGGGAACCCATCTCAACAAGGCAATCAAGGCCGACAGTTCCATCCCCATGGATTTCAATCCCAACAGAATTATCAAGCAAGACAACCCCCTCCATTCACAAACTCCAATGTTATGGGGTTGTCATCTAGTGATGATCTTCGTGAGATGATGAAAACTTTGGCTTCTAACACCGTGACCTTGTAACAAAATGTCATGTTTTTTCAACAGGAAGCAAGGTCAAGTATTCACAACTTAGAAAAGCAAATGGGGCAAGTAGCTTCAAGTGTGGGGAAATTGGAGGCACAAATGAATGGAAAATTGCCCTTCCAAGCTTTGAATCCAAAAAAGAATGTTAGTGCAATAATGCTACAAAGTGGGAAAGAACTTGAAAGACAAAGGTCGAAATAGATTGAGATGGAGGAAGAAGAAGAGATAGAAAGCGAATTGAGTACAAAGAAGAAACATCCTTCTCCTTCCCAAATTGAAACAACAACCAACACTTCAAATGTAATTCCTCACTCAATGAATTCCAATTTTAAAACAATTCCACCCTTTCCTATGAGTTCTTCTAGGTCAAAGAAAGAAGACAAAGAAAAAGAGATTTTAGAGGTTTTCAAGAAAGTGAAACTCAACATTCTTTTACTTGATACTATTAAGCAAATTCCCAAGTATGCCAAATTCTTGAAGGAGCTGTGTACTACCAAGAGAGCTTTCAAAATGAAAGGTTATGAAACAGTAAGTATGGGTGAAGTTGTATCTGCTGTTGTTCAAAAGAATATGCCTTTGAAGCGAAAAGACCCAGGTGCGTTTACTATCCCATGTGTTATTGGTAATGCTAGTTTTAAAAAGGCCTTATGTGATTTAGGTGCATCCATTAGTGTTATGCCTAAACATGTTTATGATTCTCTTAGTCTTGAGCCTTTGAATAAAACTAGTATTGTAATACAACTTGCGGATCGTAGTTTTATTTAGCCACATGGTGTGATAGAAGATGTCCTAGTCAAAATTGATAGTTTTGGTATAGATTTTATTTAAACCCCGACGATTAATTGAGTTTTGAAGTTTGCATGTAAATAAATTCATGAAAATTTATACTCTTTATCCTTCTTAATTGTGTTCTTGTTTATAATACATATATTCTTGGATATTCATGGGAGATTAGAAGATTATTCATAGTGATTTAATTTAATTTAACTTCAATTTGATTTTACCTATCCTTTCTCGAGCAAGAGTTAAGTGTGGGGGTATTTGATGCAACCATGTTATTTGATAGTTTCACCCACATTTAACTAGTGTTTTGCTTATGTTTTATATATAAAATGCCTTGATATTCTTTGTTTTATGTTTTGAAGGCACTTTTGGATGAAAGATGCAAAAATGAGTAAATTGGAGATAATTGGCAGATTTGACCTTCAATCGATGTTTTGTGCAGAGCGTGAACTCTAGAGGTCAAAATGAAGTGATTTAAGTGGCATTAAAAATCTAACATCCATACCTTTCTGGACATCTAAGGCAAGAAAATAAAATAAGGAAGAGCATGGAAATCGCAGCTTTCAAAATCAAATCTCGTAATTTGCCAGTGTTGACCTTTGGTCATTCCAACTTGAATATGGAGCTACAGAAGTCCAATTGATGCAAACTCAATTTTTTTGGATTCCTAACTCAAAGGTTTATAAATGCTCCAAATTTCAGCAAAAAAAGATGTTATATGAGGGAGATATTAGTTTTTAAAGATGACAACTGAATTCTGCCAATAAACAGGTTTCGTGAAGAAACAAGTCAAAATTATCTTCCGAAGCATTTAAACCGATATTTAAGTTTTTATTTCAGCAATTTAGCTCCTCTAAGTCAAAGCTTGAAGATTTCATGCAAGGTTATTTCTCCTTTTTTAGGAAAATAGATATTGAAGTACTTCAATGTAAACTGTCTACTTAAGGGAGGACTATTTTGTCAAATAGAGACTAGGGTGTCCTAGGATATAAAAAGAATGAGAGAAGAGAAGGGGGGCAGCTAGCCAAGAGGATAAAAATGCATCCGTCCTCTAAGAAACTTGAAATTATGCATTCTTCCTTCGTTTTGATTAGTTGTTTATGAACTTGTGAAGCAACTGAGTTTAATAATTGTGACAGATCTACGTTATTAATCTTAGGGAGAACATTCAATCAAATCAAACATAGACTGCGGACAATTATGTTTTCTTGATTAATCAACCTATCTAGTTCTTAAGGCTTCCATTGAATTAAATTAATAGTGTGGACACTGTGGTTGTTTGATGGTTAGAGTTAGTTATACGGTGAATCCATTAATTAACTAATGTTAAGAAGAGATAAATATTCAGAATATAAATTGATGTTTCGTTTTCATGATCAGTTCTGATTTTTGTAGGTGGATGTGTGCTTGCAACCAAGGTTTATTCTCTTGATAATTTTCTTATTTTATTAAATTTTGTTTGATAGTTTTCTGTTTTCTTTTGCTTTAGCCTAGATAACGTCCAAACCCCCCCAAATTGCATATCATCTAGCATAAAAATCTGACTTGAATCTTCCTCGTGGAATTGACCCCTTACTTGCTCTATACTATCTTGTGTGTTGTGTTTGAAGTTTGGGTAATTAATTTGTGCGACCGCGACATCACAACATTAGTCACTGTCCATATGGCCGACTACGTAACAATTTCATACCCTTAGTCTTGTTCACACGATTGACTAAGTAATTAGTTCCATAACCTTAGTCTAGTTCTCACAATCAACTAAGTAATCAATTCCAAACCTTAGTCTCATTTACATGTTTAACTAAGTGATCAGTAATCCCTTGCTGTCATCCCCATCAAACTAAATCCATAGTCCCCATTGCAAGGGCCGACTATGTAATCAATAATTTCTAAGTTGCTATCCCCGATTGTAACACCCCCAATTTCTAGTCCTGTTAAATAAAAGACCCTGTATTTTTTTTCTTAAAAATTTCAGTAGTGTTTTCTTTGTTTTATTGGTACCAAGTACCTGCACTTAAGCAAATTCATAGCCCAAATCAATTTAGAATAGTCTCATAAATATCCAACATAAGAATCTTTAGCATTTTCATTTTTCCTTCCAAACAATTAATTTGCACCACCATTCATCAAAAAATGAATTATATTTAACAATACTAGGGGAGAAGAATTTGATATTTACTACACAAAAAGCCATATAAATTATTACAATCCAAAAAAGAATGTAAAGTTTTAATTTAAAATACAACAAAATAAAGTTTTACAAAATGAAGCATCACCTAACCAAAATATACTAATTAACTAAAATAAAATAATGGTCAATGTGGCCCAATAAAATGTGAAGGTCCTGCAGAAAAACAATAAAAACACATATTGATATCATCTTTCCCAAATCCACATGCCAACATCTTCTCTATCACTTCCACTCCATATGTGTGTGTGTGTGTGTTCTTAAAATTCATTCTAATGCCTTAACATTTTAATTAGGAACTTTACCCACAATCTAGTTTACTCTTAATTAAGTAACAAATAAAAAAGGCATCCCTAGGACCATACTTGATCATCACCACTTATAAGATCATTTTAACCTTTTACTATTGATTTCCCTGCATATTTATTTTCAAATTTCCAATTTTGAGTATGACTAAATAGATCTCCCATACCCTTATTCTTTGGCTTCTCAATTCTTCAGATGATTAAGTTAATTAATCTAGCCCTTAGTTTCCGATACACAACAACTAAGTTGTTTTTTTTTCCATGCCCTTAATCTTCGACTTCATGAGAGATCAAGTTAATCGTCTATCCTTTAGTTTCACAAATACATGGACAATTAACTTATCTTTTTCCATGCCTTTTGTTGTTATCTATTTTTGGGTCCCCATACAAAAAAGGAGAAAATACAAAAAGAAAATATTCAGAAGAAAACAAAAAATATGTTTAGCAATGAGAAGAGAATACCAAAGCGCCCAGAAAATAGCCAAAAATTGGTTGAGGAGATTCAAAAATACAAAGATTGAAATTTGACGGTATATTTTCGACTGATGAAAGCCTTGTTGATGAAGAAAAATCATTTTGAGGAAGAAAAGTTCAAAATCAGATGTTTATGGACTCAATTAAATTTTATTAAAGGTTTAATTGAATTTATAGACGGTTTGATTGCAAGAAAAATTGATTTTTAAGTCAATTTAGGACTAATTTGGAAATTAACATATTTTAACGCCATGTTTTAATTGAAATGACGCGTTTTGGTCAAAACAATGTCGTTTCATGCACTGTTCATTTAAAAAAAGGGAAGAGAAGCCCAAAACGATGTCATTTTGAACGACACTGTTCTTCTTCTTTCCCTGGACATGCAGTAGGGGAAGACAAAGGTTTTTTCCCGTTTTGAATTTGTTTTTTTCCCATGCTAACTTTCTTTCTCTTCCCTCAACTTGACAAAACATGGACAAGTCGTACCTCCTCCACACACCCTGTAATCACACTGAAGAAAGGAGAGGGGAGCCATGCCCTGCAGAGAATGCCTTATGCCACCCTACCCTGCATTATGATGGGACAAGACAGGGTGGCCCCTCTCCTTCTGCTTATAAATATAGGGAAGCAAAGAAAAAAAAGGGGGGAAGAGAAGAGAAAAAAAGAACAGGGGAATAGAGAAGAGAGAGAGACAAAGAAAAAGAAAGAAACAAAAGAGAACAAAGAAAAAAAGGAGAAACAAAAAGAGAGAACAAAAGAGGAGAGAAGCGAGAAAAAAAGGGAAAGAAACAGAGGGAAACAAGGGAAAATAAGGGAGAATAGGTGCAGAAAGGAAGAACAAAAAGGGAAGGGAAAACAAAAGAGAAAGGAAAGCACAACGGGGAGCAAGAAAGGAAAAAAAACGGGAAATAAAAAATAGAGGCAGAAAGAAGAAACAGAGCCACTCTCTCTATGTTAAGGTGGAAAAAGGTGACCATAAAACAGTGGCCGAAGAGGAAGATGAAGCATTTCCACAACTGATTGTCCGTACTCTAGAAGAAGTCTCTACCAAAACCTTTGTACAAAAGTTGGCCAAGGGCGAAAAATTTCAAAACTGGAAGATCCATGATGCTCCAGGTAGTGTTTAAAATGTAAACCAACTTTGTTTGTCTTAACATGCTTTTGTCGTTGCTTTTGTTTGCTTCTTTTATTACTTCTGGTTGACAATCAAGGCTCATGATGTCACCTAGATTTTGTCTTTTGTCATCAATCCCACCTTTTCTTTATAATATGAGATCATGCATTTTCCAAAATTATCTTTTAGCGCATTTACACCAAACACTTCCCGCTTTCAGGAATTTTGAAAGTGGATCTTCCATAGCATCACATACACTTAGCATCAAGAACGAATGGTCAAGCTTTAACAAATATATGATAGCTATAGAAGAAGAAGAGTAGGATGAAAGCAATATTAGGGAATTCACAAAGCTAGTAGAGCAACATAAACAAACTTGGAAACCCGATGCAGAAGAACTCGGAAGCATAAATGTTGGTAACGATCAGTTTAAGAAAGAGTTGAAAATAGGGACCTTAAATACTCCTAAACAAATAGTGTAATTGATTGCCTTACTACAAGAATATTTAGATTTGTTTGCCTGGTCTTATGAAGATATGTCGGCCTTGGATACAAGTATTGTAGTGCACATGATACTATTAGAAGAAGGTTGTAAATCAGTCAAGAAGAAGCCGAGGAGAGCCCATCCAGATGCATGGATCAAAGTCAAGGCGGAGCACGAGAAGCAGTGGAATGCTTGCTTCCTAGAAGTGGTTGAATATCCACAATGAGTATCCAACATTGTTGTCATGCCAAAGAAAGAAAGGAAGATTAAGGTTTGCGTGGACTTCTGGAATTTGAATAGAGTTAGTCCCAAAGATGATTTTCCTCTACCGCATATCGATGTTTTGGTCGATAATGTTGCACATAGTTCCATGTATTCCTTTATGGATGGCTTTTTGGGATACAACTAGATAAAAATGGCTCTAGAAGATAAGGCAAAAACAACTTTTGTAACATCGTGGGGAATATATTGCTACAAGATTATGCCATTTGGTTTGAAGAATGTAGGGGCCACCTATCAAAGGGCCATGGTGACACTCTTCCATGATATGATGCACAAAGAAATTGAGGTATATGTAGATGATATGATTGCCAAGTCCAAGGAAAAGACCATGTCAAAGTTTCAAGAAAGTTATTTGAGAGATTGAGGAAGCATGAACTAAGACTCAACCCTGTGAAATGTTCATTTGGAGTCAAGTCTAGAAAGCAACTAGGATTCATGGTAAGTGACAGAGGTATAGAGGCAGATCCAGATAAAGTAAAGGTCATCCAATTTATACCATCCTCTAAGATAGAGAAGGAGGTAAGGGGATATTTGAGAAGATTGAACTACATTGCCCGATTTATAACTCAACTAACAACAACATGCGAACCTATCTTCCGCCTACTTAGGAAAAAGAATCCTAGGACTTGGAATGAGGAGTGTAAAGAGACCTTCAATAAAATCAAGCATTATTTACAGAATCTACCTTTGCTTGTTCCTCCTGTGTTGGGGAGACCTTTGATATTATATTTGGCAGTGATTGAAGCAACTATGGGATGTGTATTAGGCCAGCATGATGAAACTAGGAAGAAAGAAAAAGCTATTTATTATCTAAGTAAAAAGTTCACCGGATGTGAGTCTAAATACACGGTGATAGAAAAGCTCTATTGTGCGCTAATATGGGCGGTGAAAAGATTACGACATTATATGTTGTATCATACCACGTGGTTGATTTCAAAGGTGGACCCCCTTGAGGTATATCTGCAACAAGCCCTATCTCTCAAGCCGAATTGCAAGGTGGCAGGTCTTGTTAGTAGAATATGACATAGTGTATATGACAAGGAAAGCCATGAAAGGAAGTGCAATTGTTCACCAGTTGGCTGATAACGCTATTGAAGATTATGAGCCATTGGATTTTGACTTCCTTGATGAAGATATAATGTCAATAGAAGAAGAAGAAAAGACAGATCGATGGACCATGTTTTTTGATGGTGCAATGAATGTATACAGTAATGGGGCCGACACAGTAATAATCTCTCCTAACAATAAGCAATATCTGATTTCAGTAAAGTTGTATTTTGAGTGCATCAACAACACAGCTGAGTATAAGGCTTGCATTCTCGATTTAGAAGTTGTGTTAGAGCTAAAGATCAGCAAGATAGATATGTATGGCGACTTAATGTTTATTATCTATCATATAAAGGGAGAATGACAAACCAAGGAATAAAAGTTGAGGCCATATTAGGAATATCTATCCATATTGGTAAAAGAATTTGAAGAAGTAGAATTCACCCATCTAGGAAAAAAAGGGAACCATTTTGTTGATGCTTTGGCCATATTAGCTATAATTGATCTCGAGCATAAGGTACAGCCAATACACATTGACATCAGAAACTACTCAGCTCACTGTTACTCAATTGAAGGAGAGATATATGAAAACCCTTGGTGCTATGATATGAAGAATTTTGTGCAAAATCAAGAATACCTTGTGCGGGCTTCCAAAACAAATAGGAAAACCTTGAGGAGTTTGGCCATGGATTTCTATTTGGACAGAGAGATTTTGTATAAAATATCATTTGATGGAACCTTGCTAAGGTGTTTGAATGAGACAGAGGCTAGAAATGCATTGTGAGAAGTTCATGAAGGGATTTGCTCAACCCATTCTAATGGGCATATGTTAGCAAGAAAAATATAAAGGGCAAGTTATTTTTGGATGATGTTAGAGAAAGATTGCATCGAGTATGCTAGAAAATGTCACGAATATCAAGTTTACAGTGACAAGGTCAATACACCTCCAACTCCATTATTTAATCTAGCCTCTCTCTGGCCATTCGCAATGTGGGGAATTGATGTGGTTGGACCTGTTAACCTAAAAGCCGTAATGGACATATATTTATCCTCATGGCTATTGACTACTTCACAAAATGGGTAGAAGCAAGTTCATATGCTCATGTAACATAAAAGGTGGTAAAGAGGTTCATAAAAAAAGACTTGATTTGTCGATACGACCCTCCAGAAAAGCTAGTGACTGATAATGCACATAATGTTAACGACAAGATGATATTAGTGCTTTGTACCAAATGGAAAACCAAACATTCAAATTCCTCACCATACAGGCCGAAGATGAATGGTGCCATGGAAGCTGCCAACAAGAATATCAAGAGGATTATTCAGAAGATGGTACTCACTTATAGAGATTGGCATGAGATGTTACCATTTGCTCTTCATGCATTTCGCACAATAGTTAGAACCTCGACAGGAACTAATTTGTATTCTCTAGTATATGGGATGGAGGCGGTGATGCATTTGGAAGTAGAAATCCCCTTGTTAAGGGTGTTGATGGATTCCAAACTAGAAAAGGTCGAGTGGGGCAAAGTGAGATATGAACAACTAAACCTTATCAGTGAAAAGAGGGTAGTTGCAATTTGTTATCATCAACTCTACTAGAAAAGAATGGCTATATGACAAGAAGGTTAGACCTTGTTTGTTCCAAGAAGAAGATCTAGTGTTGAAGAAAATATTGTTCTTACCAAGAGAAGATCAGAACAAATAGGCACCGAATTACAAGGGTCCTTATGTAGTAAAGAAGACTTTCTCAGGAGGAGCTTTGAAGTTGTCTAGAATAGATGGGGAAGATCTAGCTAGACCTGTGAATTCTGATTCTATAAAAAGATATTATATATGATGTGTTCAGTTTTCTCCCAAAATCAATAAAGTGAAGTTTGGCCATCATTTCTTCGTGCAAAGAACCCTAAGATAAAACATTGTCTTTGATAGCATTTTGAATTGTATAAATGATTGGCTGGGTAATCACTCGCAATTTTCTTTCAGGACAAGAACAAAGTGTATCAATCCTAATAACATGCGTTTTGAAATGAGAAAAGATCATCTTTATTATCCCTTCACTTTCTAAAGATTATATCCTTAGGGGTCCCCTTTTGAGCCGGAATAAGTTTCTTCTTTATAAAAACCCTAATCAGGATCACAACCAATATTGGGGGGAAAAGGAGATCTTTTATTAGAAAAGATGAAGAGAATAGTACAATCAATTGTAAAAAGAAGGCTATGAATAAAAGTCCAATGATTGAGAAAAGGCTAAAAAGGAAAAGGAGAAGAAGTTTGGGAAAAATACCAAGAAAAACACTTGGGGGCATCATCATGAAAGTGGAAAGAAAAAAAGAGATGATGATTTAATGAGGCTTTAAGACTGAGATAGAGATTCCTAAGCAAGTTTCTCCAAATACAGTCTCCGAGACAACTTCACGAGAATAAAAGATGGAAGACAAGTGATCCTAAGTCTTTAAACCCTCAAACAGTTTTTAGCCTTAAAAACATCATTTTCTTTCATAGCCCACAGTTGTAGCTTACATTACATGCCTTTAGAAGTCCTTTCTAATCAAGCGCACACAACCTGGGTTGATAGATGTTGCTCTTACGATTCACACGACTTGATAAATGAGTGATAACCTGCTTTTATCCAAACAAGAAAAATGCTAATATGAGACAATCCTTTTTTCTACATAGCCTTTTAAAGTAGATACTGGAAATTTTTGAAAAATTATACAGAAGGTTACCTCTAGTAAAAGCCTAACCTAAAAACAAACCATGTTCTAGAAATAAAAAAAAATCTCAAGGGGAATTGCTTAAAAGAGTTTTTGATGCGAAAGTTTCAGTTGTTATGAACAAAACTAAGTCTTTTAAAGATTTCCCTTCTTGAAATTTTTTTATGCTGAAACAAAAGCAAAAAGCCTTTAATTTGAAAAAGAAAAATTAAAGCATTGACAAGAGCATAATGAAAAGCAATGTCAAAACATATATTTTTGAGAAAAGGGCCACTTGCAAAAAAGGTGGGAACTTTTTTTTCCTGAAGATATGATGGGTAAACCAGACAACATGTGAAACAGGTCCAGCATACAATTTCAAACACGTGAATAAGGTCATGTCAAGAGAGAGTTTTGCAAAAATGAAGGAATGGAACCTATGTTTCCAAGCCAGGTAAGAAAGCATGCATTCAACATCAAACATTGCACAAAAATTTTTTTGTTTGTTATAGGAGAATTCTTGTAAACCAACTTAGACGAGTCAAAAGATTGTTAAAACCCACAGATTTTAGCTTTGGTTAAAGGAAGTTGCCATATGGGATTTCAGGTTGACAAAGCTACACATAAAATTTTGATTCTAGTTAAAAAAGATTGCTAGATGGGGTCCTAGGTTAACCTAACCACACACGAATTTTAGCTTTAGTTAAAAGGAGTCGCTAGATGTGATTTTAAGGAGACCAAGCTGCACATAAAATTTTAGTTCTGGTTAAAGGTGATCACCAAATGGGGTCTAAGGTTAACCCAACAGTACATGGATTTTAGTTTTGGTTAAAAAGGAGTCGCCAGATGGGATTTCAGGTAGATCAAGCTACACACAAAATTTCAATTCTAGTTAAAGGAGATCGTCAAATGAGGTCTTAGGTAAACCAACTACACATGGATTTTAGCTTTGGTTAAAGGGAGTCACCAGATGGGATTTTAGGTTGACCAAGCTGCACATAAAATTTTGGTTCTGGTTAAAGAAGATCGTCAGATGGGGTTTCAGGTTAATCCAACCACATATAGATTTTAGCTTTGGTTAAAGGGAGTCGCCAGATAGGATTCCAGGTTGACCGAGCTACATAGAGACTTTGGTCCTGGTTAAAGGAGGTCGCCAAATGGGATCTCAGGTTGACTGAGCCACCAACATTATCTTGGTATTAGAAGAAAAGTGAGAAGAACCCTACCATCAAGAAATTCTCAAATAAAAAAGGGGGTTCAAACCCTGCCATCAGGAAGAATATTTTTAGGTTCTTGTTAAAAGGAATCGTCAGATGGGATTTCAGATTAACCCAACAAAAGACAGAATTTAGGGGATCGCCAAATTGGGATCGAAGAATGATTGAGTTATACATAGTTTTGATAGTTAGTGTTCGGTTAAAGGGGATTGTTGTGAAGGTAGAGCTTAAGATCAACCAAGCTTCGAGAAAATCTATTTCAGGAGTTTAGTTTTTTTTTATAGCTTTACAAAACTTACTACGCAAAGTCTTTGCTTTGTAAGTATTGTAAAGAGAGGGCATCTATTGTTATTTATTTTTAGGTCCCCATACAAAAAGGAGAAAATACAAAAAAATAAAAAAATATATATTCAGAAGAAAACAAAAAATATATGTAGCAGTGAGAAGAGGATGCTAGAGCACCAAGAAAATGGCCAAAAATTGGTTGAGGAGGTTCAAAAATACAAAGATTGAAATTTGACGGTATATTTTTTACTGATAAAAACCCTATTGATGAAGGAAATTCAATTTGAGGAAGAAAAGTCGAAAATCAGATGTTTATGGACTCAATTAAATTTTATTGAAGGTTTAATTGAATTTATGGAGGGTTTGATTGCAAGAAAAAATGATTTTTAAGTAAATTTAAGCTTTAATTAGAAGAAATTAAAGTTTAGGGGTCAAATTATAATTTTAAGAGTTGATTTGGTCAAATCAAGGGTTTAATTGCATAAATATTAAAGTTTGATGATCAATTAGGGACTTGATTGAAGAAATCCGAAACCAAGGACCAAACTAGAAAATGCGCGCAAACAGAGGGGCTGAAATTGATTGAATCAGTGGTTAAATTAAAAAAAATTAAAATTTGTTAATCAATTGAGGGTCAAATTGCATAAATCCGAGATCAAGAACCAAATCAAATTGCATCAAGGCCCACATTGGAATTTGGCAGGGATGCAATTGAATTGATTTTAAAATCAAAATTGCAATTAAGGACGGGTTGAACAAATAAAAAATTGAGGACTAATTTTAAAATTCAAAATTGCCATTTTTTAAATTGAAATGGCATGTTTTGGTCAAAACGATGTCGTTTCATACACTGTTCACTTAAAAAAAGGAGGAGAAGCCCGAAACGGTGTTGTTTTGAGCAACATTGTTCTTCTTCTTCCCTTGGATGTACAACAGGGGAAGAAGGTTTTTGAATTTGTTTTTTTCCCGTGCTCTCTCTTTCTCTCTCTTCCCTCAACTTGACCAAACACTGACAACTCGTACCCCTCTTCACATGTCTTGTAATCACGCTGAAGAAAAGAGAGGGGAGCTATGCCTTAAAAAGAACGCCCCATGCCATCCTACCCTGTGCTATGATGGGACAGGACAGGGTGGCCCCTCTCCTCCTGCTTATAAATACGGGGAAACAAAGAGGAAAAAAAAGAGAACGAAGAAAAAGAGAAATAAAAAGAGAGAACAGAAAGGGAGAGAAGCGAGAAAACAAAAAAAGGGAAAGAAACAAAGGGAAACAAGGGAAAATAGGGGTAGAAAGGAAGAACGAAAAGGGAAGGGGAAACAGTAGAGAAAGGATAGCACATCGGGGAGCAAGAAACGAAAAGAAAAGGAAACGAAACGAAAAACAGAGGCAGAAAGAAGAAACATAGCCACTCTCTCTCTGTTACTAACAGTAGCATCACCATCATTGCCTGGAGCCGCTATCCGTGAGCCATGAACCGCCACTGATACTCTTCCCAATCGCCCCCACAAGCCACTGCCAGCTCAGCTACCAGAGCCCTTTTTGTTCCCGGTAACACTCTCCTTCTCTTTTTCATCTTCCTGTTTGTTTACTTGTATGCAAAACGTGCATTGTTCATGTTTATGCAATATAATTAACCAGTTACTTTGCATGAACACAGTAACCGGTTAATTATAATTAACCGGTTACTATGCTCAGCACAGGAACCAGTCTATGGTTGCTTCAAGCTGGACCATCTGCCCAGTCCATGCGGCTGGGCTGAGTCCAACCTTATAGAAAGGAGTTTGTTTTTGTTTTTTGGGCCGGTCCTGGCCCAGTTTTGCTTTTGGTCGGTCCCGACCCAGTTTCCTTATAGGCTCACTGCAGCCCGATGTCTTTTTTCATTTTGGGTCGGCCATGGCCCATCTTCTTTTTGGGCTTGGCTTAGCCTCATCAGGTTGGGCTCAACCCATATAATTGTGTTGGACCCAAACCCAATCCATTATTATATATATATATATATATATATATATATATATTAAAAAAACAACAAAGGAAGTTTCATGAAATTTTCAAAATCCTTTCAAAAAATTTGTGATTTTCTGGCGTATTTTTCTACCATTCTGGTTAATATTTGTTGGTATTTTTGTACTATAAAAATATAAATTTGGTATTAAAGTGTCTAGTTTTCTCTGAAATGTAGCAAAAAAAATATATATAAAAAAATTTTTGTTTTCATGCATACAACCAAGTCTCTTAAAGATAAAACACAAAATGACATTATATTTTCATACAACAAAATTCCAAAAAATATTTCTTAGCATGTATTTTTTGCTTTAATAACCAATTTATTAAAATTACGAGAACTAGGCTAATATTTCGAAAATTCCAAAAATATTATTTTGTTTTCTTTTAATATCCAAGATTACGAACTTACACGTAAAACATATTCCTAATATTAAATAAAAATTAGTTTCTTTTTATTGACACTAACACGGTTAGGTTTTACCTGAAAAGATGAAGATCTCTTTACTAAGGAGGACTCTTTTTAGACCTTAAATTGACCAACAATTAGAAATATAACAATACCTTAGTTCATATCAAACAATCAAATAATACAACTTACCTTAGATAAAGCGTATATGGGGCGTTAATACCTTCCATTTACACAATCTATCCCCGTGCTCGATTTTTTAGACCAGTTAGGGTTGCTAGTAACTAAAAACTAAGTGGCGACTTCCATTTCCTCTTTCCACTAATAAAAGACAAGGAATCCTTGTCTCCTTTATTTTCCCGATTACTTAAAAACCAATAAAGTGGAAGATTATCATGAAGCCGCACATGTGTGACACCTCTAATTTCTAACTTCACGAGAGATCATGTTAATTATCTAACTCATATTTCCCGAATACACAAACAACTAAGCTATCTTTTTCCATGCCTATAATCTCCGACTTTATGGGAGATTAAGTTAATTATCTAACCCTAATTTTCCTGAATACACGGACAACTAAGTTATATTTTTTTCTTGTCTTTAATCTTTAACTTCATGGGAGATCAAGTTAATTCATCCTATGACGCAAGAAATTTCCTTTATTAATCACATTCACAACACAATAATTTCCTTTATATTCACTATACACCAATCATTTTCTTACATTACATGGTTTTTTTACCTATATTTCAATTTTCTTTATTCGAACAATTTAATTATTTAAATAAAACAACTACTTGCCACTCTTGGTGCACAAGCTCATTCTGCTAAAATCCCGACTTCATATGTTCCTCCTAACACTAAATGAAAGACATTTGTATTAGTTAAACCAATAATGCTTTTCTTGATCAAAATATATGATTTAAGCTTAATCTTATAATTATTTCATCTCTTCATATAAACATTCCAATAATGTCTAACTCATAGTATTTTTTTTTCTCAACATATTTCATGTGATTTCCATTTGTAAACCCAACCTTTTTATCATTCAATCTCTTATTCTATTTACCTTTCCTCATTTCACAACATCTCCTTTTTTTTCCCAAAGCTTTACTTATTAATAATCAACAACTTTAGCATAATTCATTCTTGTTCCTAAATACAAATAATTATTCTTCTCCACCAATTACACAATATAAACACCTTAAGTTTAACCTTTTTTCATAGCATACTTTATTAAAATTTCATAGTCTTACTTTCTTCATCTTATGTGTTATAACACTCACACGTATTCTAATAATTTACACACATAAAACACAATCGTCTACACTTTCCATTACTCTATCCTTCCATCATCTTCCATAAAAACCATACTTTCTATTTCCTAAATTAAATTCCTTTATGGTCAGCCACTTTAGCCATTTGCTCCTTCTCCCACACAATTTTTTTTTCCAATAACACACTCTAAACATAACATCATCATTAATGAACACAAGAATCTAAATTAATTTTCACAATGCCACTATTAGTATAAACCCTACCTTCCTTACAAATTAGGAATTTCCAAGTGTCCTGTCAAAAACATAATTAACTATGAAATTATTACTTAAAAACAACTTACCAAAGTGTAATGGACATGATTCAAGGGTCATTGTGATGCCCTGGTCACTATTCACCTTCTTGCTCTCTAAACTCTCACTAAAACCCCACTTTGATTTCTAAACTCTCTTATTCTCTCTTTTATTTCATTGTTTGTTAGAGAATCCTAGCTAAAATCACTCATCCTTACCCTTTTTAACTTATTCTTTGCATTTTTTCTTTCTCTCTTAAGCTTATCTTCTTCCTCTCTCTTTTTTCCTCTATAGTCAACTGCCTTTGCTGGAATAAAAGGGCTAATTTTGTTTTTCAATGACCATAATGCCCATCCTTTTAATTTAAACACTTAAGTCTAGTTATTCTTTCTTGACTCCTAAAATATTATCATACCCTTGATTTACCATAAATAACTCGGGGTTTACATTCTCCCTTTCTAACAAAAATTTTGTTCCTTAAATCGAAGCTTTGATCAAGAATTTTTATCGGCTTCATTTCTACCGTTAAATCTTCTCGAATCTCAATTGGCACTAGTGGTATAATGCATGATGGATCAATTTCTTCCTTACACAATACTAATACATGGAATACATTGTGTATCCTTGACAATTAAGGAGGAAGTATTAATTAGTAAGCAACATGCCCAATTCTTTTTAATATGTCATAAGGACCAATGTACCTTGGCGCCAATTTGTCTTTCATCCCAAAACAAATAATATTTTTCCATGGAGTAACCTTCAAATATACTTGATCCCTTACTTGAAACTCTAAAGGTCTCCTTCGCTTATCTGCATAACTTTTCTATCTAACTTAAGCTTCTTTCATTTGTTCTATAATCACCTGACTTTATCGGTGGTTAATTGTAGGTGTATATTTCTTAATTTTTTATTTCAAACTTTCAAAGATTCAATTTCATGCAGAATTTCTTAATTTTTTATCTCATTGATCTTTTCTGTTTTTTTATACTCTACTGATTTGAATCAATCAAAAAACATATCAACCTTTTTTATACTAGTTGTCGTAAGCAATCAAATTTGACAAAATGATCAAATTAACACAAAAACTAAAATAAAGATAAATAAAACTTGATTACCTAAACTAAGGCATCAAAACTATTAGAATGAAACCCTTACCCAACGATTATAAAGAATTATGAACGAGGCCTATAAAAAAGATGCCAAGAAGATAGTTATTATTTGATAAGTCAAGACAATTCAATAAAGAACCAAAAAAGTATGAGAACCCTCTCACACATAAGCACACAATATGCAACATTAATAATGAATACCAATCTGAATAATAATACTTATAGAATGGTACTTATAGTGTTGAAAAAGAACTAAACCTAATGGACAAATGGGCTAACATAAGACCCAATTAAAATAAACACATAATAAAAATAAATAAACCTAAATTAATAATATAATTCTAAGTTGTCATAACTGAGTAACATCTGTAACATAAAGATATTACTGTCACTCTTGAATTTTTAATATAACCAACCTTTATGTCTTGTAACATTAGGACATCTAATACCACAATAGCTTCCGATATAGATAATTAATCCAAAAGCTTCCACTAGTAGAAACCAATTTATCGACTTTAAAAAGAAATCCAATGCTAACTTGGCAAATAATTTTCCTTGAATCTTTGGTAAACAATGACACATTATTGACTTTAATATATTCATGCAAAATATTTTGTAGTTGCTGACATGGAAACCCTTGCCAAAATAATCCTACTTGTTGTAATCTATACTTTCCTTGTAGAAAAGGAGTACTTGTTAAATAAAAAGTTCACAAATCATAAGGAAATAAATACTTAAACTTGTACATAAACTTTTAGCCTATATTGTGATACCTTTCCAAACTTTGATTAACCTAAAATTGTAACCAAATATAAAACAAGTTTTGTGGAAACTTATGGTAAAGTTACAACCTGATCCAACAATCAAATTGGGAGTTATGCTTATTAGCATTTTCCAAGCCCTACTTTTACAACCATAGGTTGGGTTCCTTGTCTTGTTACAAATAAAACATTTTCCATTAAATGTTTTAGTAATAATTTTCCTTTTCTTAGTGATTAGTACTTAAAAGTGCATTTTTATCAAGGTTTTATATCATCATTTTGCACTTGAAGTATCAATAACTCCTTAACTAAAGCATGTTTTATAATAACATATCTAATACTATAAGATACCTTTAATTTATGGTAAATGTTCATCTTAAATGCAGGCCTATCACATAAATAAAAGAATTGATTGATGAGTTAAAGTACTGAAATTGAAAGGACAAAGAGATGGCCAAACTTAGAAAAGAGATGTTGGTGCAGTCCAAACTGGAACACTGTTCGGTAATTGGGTCATATCTGAAGCTGCAGATCTTGGATATAGGTCCATTTTATATGGATGGAAAGATAAGACATAGGCCTACAACTTTCATCTGGAGCCCAAGATTTAAAAAGGCTGGTTTCAAGTCCAAATTATAGCAACAACAAAGAAGTCTGAATTTGTCCTGCAGCCCAGACATTGTTCAGTGTTCAGCCCATATCTCAAGTTCTAGAAGTCCAAATGATCTCATATTTTTACCCTGGAAAGATGAGATAATTTCCTAGAACTTTCATGATTTAAGTTTGTTCAAAGTATGACGTCATCAATGAAATTTTTGGCAGACAAGAAGATAAGAATTGTCACCAAGTCAAGATGTGGCCACCCACTCATCAATTAGTCAGCAAATCAATAGTTCCGAATTTTGGCCTATAAAAGGAGGCATTTGCCATGTATTTAGGCATCTTGGTGTTCAGATCAAGATCATGCTCTTGCTCTCTCTTTATATTTTGTAATGCTTAAATTTTGCTTATATTAATCTCTTGCTTATGCTTTTCATTTCCTTTCCTTGTTTATTTATGTTTCTTTCTTTCATTATGTTTAGTTAAGTTAATTATGTCAAGGTGAAAAGGGTACACTAATGGTGTAAGAATAAGTATAATATAAACTTAACATGGACCTTAATGTTGGATACTAACATGCTTTATATTTGTTATCTTGTTCACTTTTAATACTTTGCTTGTTAAATGGTTAATCTAGATTTATGTTGTATAACACTTGGTACAACAAATACTTGGCACTTTCATAGCCCATACTGTATGGTATAACCGACACCTGAGCTATGAAAGGAACTTGATTTGTTGTTAACATAAGTTATAATCATGAATGCCTGATAACATTTACAAGTATTAGCATTATTCGAATAAGATAACTAATGTAATCATGTTAACAATTTATAATCCGATTGGAACCTCCTTTGTGTGTGGTTTCCAGTTGAGTAATAAAAAGAGTTTATACTATACTTGTTTGAAATACCATTAGTGGATCCTCTAACCTTGACAATTATTTTTATCTGTTTTTAATCCTTACATCAATATCACATCTCAAAGCTCTCTTTAACTTATTATTATTGTTGTTGTTGTTGTTGTTGTTGTTGTTGTTGTTGTTGTTTATAATTTATACAATTAACCTCCCTGTGGTTCGACCCCGGTCTTGCCGGGTTATTTATTTCTTCGACACTCCTGCACTTGGGAGAAGACATTAATCTTTTGGTTGTGTCAAGTTTCTGGCGCTGTTACCGGGGAGGTAAATTCTTGTACAAATTATAGTATTTATTTTAATTTCTCTTTTCACTTTTCTTGTATCTAATTTTGTTTATTTTTTTGTTGTTTTGTTTTGTTTTGTTTTGTTTTCTTCTTCTTTTTATTCTCTTCTTACACGTGCATGAGAGTGTGGTCACGTACATTAAGTGGTAGACTTTGTAGGGTATCCTCATCATTTTCAGAAAATATGGCCAAAGAAGATAACCAATTGCTTCATAATGAGAATAATGAGAATATTCGGGTTAGAACACTTAGAGATCACATGAATCCCACAAGAATAAGTGCACCCTCATGCATAGTTTTTCCTCCTGATGCATCTCATTTTAATTTTAAGACAGGCATTATTCAACTTTTACCATCTTTTTATGGCTTAGATTTAGAAAATCCATACTTGCATTTAAAGGAATTTGAGGAGGTTTGCAACACGTATAATGACTCAAATTGTAGCATGAACACCATTAGATTCAAGCTTTTTCCTTTTTCATTAAAAGATAAAGCTAAAACATGGCTACAAATTTTAAGAACTGGATCCATTCGTGCTTGGGATGAAATGCAACAACAATTTTTAAAGAAGTTTTTTCCATCTCATAGAACAAACTCTTTCAAAAGACAAATCATTACTTTCTCTCAAAAACCAGGAGAAACATTTTATCAATGTTGGGATAGGTATCGAGACTTGCTTAATACTTGCCCCCATCATGGTTTTGAAACATGGAGATTAGTTTCACATTTTTATGAAGGATTAACACCTAGAGATAGGCAAATGGTTGAATTGATGTGCAATGGAACTTTTAAAGATAAAAACCCTAATGAAGCAATGGAGTACTTAGATTTGCTAGCTGAAAATGCACAAAATTAGGACACCACGGGTACTTATGAGGCACCAAGTAAAACCCAACCTCATACATCTAGTGGGGGTATGTACAACCTTAGGGATGATCATAACCTCCAAGCCAAGTTTGCATCTTTAGCTAAAAAAGTCGAAGCACTAGAATTGAAAAAGTGTGGTCAATTAAAATCTGTTCAAGACATTGCGTGTCAAATCTGTGAAACCAACGAACATTCAACCAATGACTGTCCAACCTTGCCTTCTTTTAAAGAATGTCTCCATGAACAAGCCCATCCATTAAACAATTTTCAAAGGCCCAACCATAACCCATATTCGCAAACATATAACCCTGGTTGGAGAAATCATCCAAATTTCAGTTGGAAGAGTGAGAACAATAATGCTCAAACTTCACAGCCACCGTTTCAAGCACATCATATTTTTGAAAATTCTGATGGATATGCACCTCCTTATTCTCCCCCTCCTAGAAGAAATCTTGAGGAAACATTGCATGCATTTATGGAAAAGCAAGAGGCAATTAACACTCAACTTGCTCAAAGCATGACAGATTTTAAAGATATACTCTTGCAAAGTTCACATCTGCTCTCAGTTTCCAAGAGAAAGGTAAGTTTCCATCTTAACCACAACAAAATCCAAAGGGGCAATACAATGCGAATGCAAGTAGTTCGGGAAGCCAACACATGGATCAAGTCAAATCAGTCATCACTCTTCGTAGTGGTAAGGTTATTGAAAAACTCATTCTTGAACCTTGTGAGAATGATGATGAGTCAATCTCTGAGGGTAAGGAAGGGGTTGAATCTGATCATTACAAAGAAAAGACTGATTCCCCGCCAACACTTCCATTTCCTCATGCTATGACCAAACAGAGGAAAGTCAATCACAACTCTAAAATCTTTGAAACTTTCAAACAGGTAAGGATCAATATACCTTTGTTGGATGCTATTAAACAGGTTCCTTCTTATGCTAAATTTTTGAAAGATCTGTGCACTGTGAAGAGAAAACTAAATGTGAAAAAGAAAGCCTTCTTAGCTGAACAAGTAAGTGCCATTCTTCAGAACAATAATGCTTTGAAATATAAAGACCCTGGTTGTCCTACAATTTCTTGCTTTATTGGAGAACATAAAATTAAAAGAGCCTTACTTGATCTTGGAGCTAGTGTGAATTTACTTCCATATTCAGTTTTTCAAAGTCTTAATCTAGGTGAGTTAAAACCAACTTCTGTGACTCTTTTACTTGCTGATAGATCTGTAAAAGTGCCTAGAGGAATAGTTGAAGATGTGTTAGTACAAGTCGATAAGTTCATTTATCCTGTGGATTTTATTGTCTTGGACACACAACCTGTTGAAGCATGCAATTCATTTCCTATTATTTTAGAGCGTTCATTTCTTGCAACTTCTAATGCATTGATTAATTGTAGGAATGGACTGATGAAGCTATCATTTGGGAACATGACATTGGAGATGAATATTTTCAACATTTACAAGCAACCTGGAGATGATAATGATTTACAAGAAGTAGATTTTATTGAAGAATTGGTTTATGATCAACTTGAATCTACTTTGAGTAAAATTGAGTTTGATGAATCTGAAGATTTGCAAATGATTTATTCTCAGGAAGAAATCACGAATGAAAAAGACACTGAAAATGTTGAGGCAGATCTTTTGTCAAGAGTGACAACAGATTCAACATCTGACATCACACCAATTGACGATTACTTTCCTGATGAATCCTTACTTTCTCTTAGTTCAATGCCTTGGTTTGCTAAAAATATCAATTTTCTTGCTACAGGAGATTTGCCAACTCATTGGAGTACCGAAGACAAAGGTAAGTTTTTGAACGAAGTGAAGAAATTTTATTGGGATGACCCTTACTTATTCGAATATTGTCCTGATCAAATATTTCGAAGATGCATTTTTGACAATGAGGTAAGTAATGTCATTAAATTGTCATTCTGAAGCATGTGGGAGTCATTTCTCGTAAAAAAAAACAGCTGCGAAAATCTTACAAAATAGATTTTATTGGCCCACCATGTTCAAGGACACACATGCATTCTGCAAAACTTGTGAAAATTATCAAAAAGTTGATACTGGTCAAAAAGTTTTGCTTTATAATTCTCGACTCCATTTATTTCCTGGAAAGCTAAGATCAAGATGGAGCGGTCCATTTATTGATAAACATGTGTATCCTTATAGGGCCTTTGATATTGAGAATCCAAAGAATGACAATGTTTCTAAGAGAAATGGACATCGTTTGAAAGCTTACTTTGATAATTTTCCTAGTGAAAATGAATCCATTGGTTTGAATGATCCTGTAGATAAAGGTTGATTATTTTGTTTTTCACATTGTTTTTGTGTTTCCTTTTAGTGTGACTCTTGTTTTGCTAGTCTCTCATCCTGGTCAAATGGCGGATAACGGTACTCCGTGACTTAAGTCGGTTCTTTCAATTTCCCATAATAACTGATATCTATATATATTTGTGCAATTCTTTGCTCTTTCTCTCTACTTTGAATCTCTTCTCCAATTCTCATTTGAAAATGGACACCACTCTTGAAAAATTGAAAAAGTACTTTCCCGCTCTACCTCAGAATGCGATTACAAAAATTTACCGTGCTAGATGTGCAAGAATGAAGTTGTTAATGAATCATGGAATTCCTAAAGATATTCGCTGGCTGATTGAAGCAAAGGTCCGATTATCAGGTGAGTCCTCCAATTCTTTCATTTCACACATCCCTGGAACAGGTAAAAGCACTTTTGCAAAGAAATGTCATGCAAAACGACTGAAAGTCTGTCACCGATGTGCCAGATGGACTTGTAATGCAACATGTCATTCTTTAGGAATGGTATCTATAAACCGTGAAGATAAAATACAATTCATTAAGGATGGCCTGAGTAAGGGGTCTTTTGATAATCTTTTGTTGACCCTTGAGA
This sequence comes from Populus nigra, assembly GCF_951802175.1. Lineage (NCBI taxonomy): Eukaryota > Viridiplantae > Streptophyta > Magnoliopsida > Malpighiales > Salicaceae > Populus > Populus nigra. The sequence goes on along the minus strand of NC_084867.1, from coordinate 6,697,897 downwards.
CGCATCCTAGTGGAAATGTGCATCGTGCAATTCATGATTTATGGCCCCATTTTCATATAGAACATGATAGACTTAGTCTTGGGAATCTGACAAAAAAAGACCCTGTTTGCCAGTTTTTAAGAAAACTGGATGGGAAGCCTATCCCCGACCCATAGAGGGCGTTTAAGCCATTCTTGGACGTAAAATCAAGGGAAGATGTGAGCCACAATTACAACTACATGTACATACACATGCTTTTTCAAAATAAATAAATAAATAAATAAAGAGAGAGAGAGAGTGTGAAACTTCAGCTGGCCTACATATAGGTGGTATGATTGCATCTTCAATTTCTCATCTATAAAATCTTCTCTTCCTTCCCCTCATTTCTACTCAACCCTTACATTAGACAGATATAGAAGTGTGTAGAAATGGCAGGTTCCTCAAGTTATCACATAAAAAATATTTGTGTTTTCGGTGGATCCAATCCTGGAAAGGAAATAGGTTTTTTAGAAGCAGCAAATCATCTTGGTCAGGTACTAACTGAGAGAAAGATTCATTTAGTGTATGGGGGAGGCAGCCTTGGGTTAATGAGGGGTGTGGCAATAGCTGCATTTTTAGGAGGTAGTCAAGTTTTGGGGGTCGTCCGCGAAGCTTTAACAAAAGGGGACATCATTGGAAGAACAATTGGAGAGGAACTACAGGTCTCCACAATGTTTGATCGAATGAATGCAATGTTTAACCATGCTGATGCCTTTATTGCCTTACCAGGTGGTCTGGGCACATTGGAAGAGATCTTTCATATTTCCTCTTGGGCCCAACTTCACATTCACCATAAACCTATAGGTTTGCTCAATGTTAATGGTTTTTATGATAATTTGTTGTCTTTTCTTGATCAAGCTGTGGAACAGGAATTTGTTGTTTTTATGATAATTTGTTGTTTTTATGATAACATCTTCGGCACGACAAATCATAATCTCTGCTGCTACTGCTGAACAATTGATTGACCAACTACAATCTTTCATCCCTATAATTGATCCCTCCATGAGTCGTATAAATTGGTCAACTACAGAAAGCCGTAAAAAGCTTAGATTGGATTTGAGCCTTCGTTTTTGAATCCTTATGTCTTTTGGTTTTATTTCTAGCATAGTATTTTGTTCTGTTATTTCTTATATTTATTTAAGTGTGTTTCAGGTTTGTCATTGTTCGTTGTTTCAGGTAATGTCTTCTATACTCTATCTTTCTACCTTATGACATTGAGGACAATGTCTCGTTTTGGTTGGGGGGAGAGGGTAGTAGTTTTAAAAAAAAAACTAACCAACTAACTGTTTTTGTTTTTAAAAACCATTTGGCAAAACTGTTATTACTAGGATGGCAGATTAAGGGGGAATTTTATTGACTCTTGAGACGCATCTTAGTAAACATTTTCTAATGGTTATTTGCAATATTCATAACAAGGCCTATTAGAATACTTCTTGAAATATTCAGGTTTACAAACTCTCGCATTGTTATCACTTAATTCTGCTCATATACTCATTTAACAAGTATTCTTAAACCTTCATTTTCACACACACACTTTAACATATGATTGTGGGTTGCGTATTGGATTATTACATTATTTATGTTCTTTTGTTAAAGGTAACAACTAAGGGATAGGGATAGTATATAATTTTCAAAAAAAGAGAGAAAAAAAATTAATGATAATAAAAAAGAAGATAATAATCCTAACCCAAGGAAGTTAACCTTAAACATTAGAACAAAATATTGTTTTTCTTCCAATAAAAGCCCCATCATCTATGTTTTCATACATTGAGCACATAAAAAGGAAGGTTTATTAATATTTTGTTTAAGAGGTATTGAGCAGATATATAAATTTAATGAGAGTTTGTTTATCTGGATAGATTAATGGAAGTTGAATGATGAATGTCTTGCTTTGTGGAATTTGCAAATTGTTTTTCTATTTTAATGCTTTAATTACTAGGGACTAGTAATAAGCTGGTTGGGGGGAGTGATTAGTACTTAAAAGTGCATTTTTATCAAGGTTTTATATCATCATTTTGCACTTGAAGTATCAATAACTCCTTAACTAAAGCATGTTTTATAATAACATATCTAATACTATAAGATACCTTTAATTTATGGTAAATGTTCATCTTAAAAGCAGGCCTATCATATAAATAAAAGAATTGATTGATGAGTTAAAGTACTGAAATTGAAAGGACAAAGAGATGGCCAAACTTAGAAAAGAGATGTTGGTGCAGTCCAAACTGGAACACTGTTCGGTAATTGGGTCATATCTGGAGCTGCAGATCTTGGATATAGGTCCATTTTATATGGATGGAAAGATAAGACATAGGCCTACAACTTTCATCTAGAGCTCAAGATTTAAAAAGGCTGGTTTCAAGTCCAAATTATAGCAACAACAAAGAAGTCTGAATCTGTCCTGCAGCCCAGATATTATTCAGTGTTCAGCTCATATCTCAAGTTCTAGAAGTCCAAATGATCTCAAATGTTTACCCTGGAAAGATGAGACAATTCCTAGAACTTTCATGATTTAAGTTTGTTCAAATTATGACGTCATCAATGATGTTTTTGGCAGACAAGAAGATAAGAATTGTTACCAAGTCAAGATGTGGCCACCCACTCATCAATTAGTCAGCAAATCAATAGTTCTGAATTTTGGCCTATAAAAGGAGGCATTTGCCATGTATTTAGGCATCTTGGTGTTCAGATCAAGATCATGCTCTTGCTCTCTCTTTATATTTTGTAATGCTTAAGTTTTGCTTATATTAATCTCTTGCTTATGCTTTTCATTTCCTTTCCTTGTTTATTTATGTTTCTTTCTTTCATTATGTTTAGTTAAGTTAATTATTTCAAGGTGAAAAGGGTACTTTAATGGTGTAAGAATAAGTATAATATAAACTTAACATGGACCTTAATGTTGGATACTAACATGCTTTATATTTGTTATCTTGTTCACTTTTAATACTTTGCTTGTTAAATGGTTAATCTAGATTTGTGTTGTATAACACTTGGTACAACAAATACTTGGCACTTTCATAGCTCATACTGTATGGTATAACCGACACCTGAGCTATGAAAGGAACTTGATTTGTTGTTAACATAAGTTATAATCATGAATGTCTAACAACATTTACAAGTATTAGCATTATTCGAATAAGATAACTAATGTAATCATGTTAACAATTTATAATTCGATTGGAACCTCCTTTGTGTGTAGTTTCCAGTTGAGTAATAAAAAGAGTTTATACTATACTTGTTTGAAATACCATTAGTGGATCCTTTAACCTTGACAATTATTTTTATCCTTGTTTAATCCTTACATCAATATCACATCTCAAAGCTCTCTTTAACTTATTGTTGTTGTTGTTGTTGTTGTTGTATTATTGTTGTTTATAATTTATACAATTAACCTCCCTGTGGTTTAACCCCGGTCTTGCCGGGTTATTTATTACTTCGACACTCCTGCACTTGGGAGAAGACATCAATCTTTTGGTCGTGTCACTTAGCAAGGTTTGTTTTTTGGTCTTTATTGTGGAACTTCACCATTTGTTCCATAAAGCATGCTTTAAACACTATACCAAAAGAGTTAGCTATTTGTTTTTTGACAACTCATTATCCTTTTCTACCATTAGCTTCAAGACGAGGTCTTTAACTCCCATTTCCTTGTTCATATGCTTAAGGTAGTTTATGAATTGTTTCCAAGATTGTACCAATTTTCCTAAAATTACAGCCACTTAAAAGGATTCAATTATAACCATATCTTTTGCATAAATACTATGCACAATGAGTTGAAACTCTTGAACTTAACCTATAACAATCTTCGAGTCAACCATCTTTAAATCTTGAAAATTTTCATAATAACACCTTTAACCTTGAACATTTTTGTCCAAAGTGCCTTTACACTCTTATTTGAACTATATAGATTATATTGTGTATTATCCAATCTATTCAAGATGTTGTTCTTACACACAAAATCATTTATTTCTATATGTCCAAAGCTACCATAATAATAAAATTGAATTTATTATTTGACAACTTTGGTGTTTTTCTTTACAAGAACTTTTCCACGATCAAGGTGGTCACATAAAACAACATTTTATGTTGGCAAATCTTAAATTTCAATCCATTTAACTTTCTAGATTTCTCGTCATACACCACAAAAGGTGATGGTAAAATTCTCACTACTAAAGTAGTAAATGCCAAAGTAATATTGGTTGAACTAACCAAATCTCAAGTTAAATTTAAAATAAAATTTGTTAAATAATTTCAAAAATTATAGAAATAAAATTGACTTCTCAAAACAATCAAGTAAAACAAGAAAAATAAACTTGTATAAGCAAGTTTTCAAACTCAAGATTAACAACAACAAAAATTTAACTAAACACTTTATATAGTTCAAAAAGGTATACTTAAAGCATGCATAAAAACCTTACAAAATATTTTTTTAAAAAATTTTTAACAAGTTGCATGAACATACCAATAAATTTCCAAAACATGTATAAACTCAAAACAAACTTATAAATATTAGTTCTAAAGGTTGTTAGGCATACATCAAAGCATACAAATAGTCTTTTTTTTAACAAGGTAAGATAAAAAAAAACAATTATAAAATTTTAGGTCTTATTAACATGCATCATGCTAATATAAATACGTTTAATATAATTAAACAAAAGGCATACTACTCAAGATCGCAAAGAACACATGTATTGGCTAAACAAATAACCTGTAGCATTTAAAGCCATAAGATTGTTGTCCAAAAGTCACAAAATGATTAGATGATTGGGTAAGTGAGGATATTTGTTTAATTTATAATCATACAAAAATATAAGAACTTGCATAAGATATATGAATACAATCCTAGCATGCACACTAAACATGAATAAAAAAATATACTTAAAAAAATCCACTTTAAAGTACTTACTTGTTGAAGATTTTAAAATATAACCGATCTGAATTTTTTGTTCTTGTCAAGGATTAATCTTTTATTCTTAAGGCTTTATTTATCTTTACTGGGGGCAAAATGACTTTTTTTTATAAGCCTCTTAGGATCTCAACAACATCACCTTGTTTAACTATACTCTTAAATAAGGTCCAATGAACCAAGAAAATATTACTCAGGATTTGTCTACAAGAACTAATCCTAAGGTCTATATTAGAAAGAATGAATAGAAGAACAAGTCATAGAAAAACCAACAATAAAAAAAAATAAGAACTCAATAAATTCTTGAATACTTTTTCCACCCAACCAAGGCACTATTTATAAGACTTTCGAAACCAAAATAGTAATCACTTATAATTCATGAATATTCATAGTCATGAATGTTTATTTTGAAATCCCTTGAAAAAAAAAATGTATTTTAAGGGTTGGACACCAACTTAATTGCTTCAAATTCAACATGTTGTTATTTGGAGTTCTTATCAATATGTCATCCATTTGCCCCTGGCTTAGCTGATATATAACAAATCATTCACACTTGCGTTCTGGTCTTTACGAACCCAATTGGTTGTAATGGATAATTTTAGTTATGTTCACTTACTTGGCATTTCAGCTCATACCTTGCAAATTCAAGTCAACTAAAAAAGTTTGTTTTGAGTTCAAACAATAAATTTAATAGTTTTTCAATTATTATACAAAAAACTCATTCAATGTAAACTTGAAAATATTTTTATTTCTTAAGGTTTGATTAATTAGTCACAAGTCAAAATCTATCACTCAAATACCAGGATATAATTATTTGTGAGTCCCAAAATGGGTTCTGAAGTTGATGGTTGTTATAATCTATTTTTAGGTTATTCCTCAAATTTACCTTTTTTTTCTTTTCTTCCAAAATAAAATAACAAAAAATATAAGAAAATAATAAAGGTTGACAACATGGAGAAAGAAAGTCGAGGAGAATTTCAAACATATAGAAAAATCAAGTTGTGATTTTTGAGGAAATTTTAGGCCTAATTGTACCCCATTGTACCCATTGAAGAGACAATACAAATTTAAGGTCAAATTAAATAATTATTAGATGAATCTGCATAAAAATTAAGTTCAATGATATAATTAAATTTTTAATAGACCAATTTGATTTAATAATGGGCCAAATTCAAGTTTAATTATGTTTAAGAATTAATTTGGGTCCAATTCAAGTATTTAATTATGTGTAAGGACTAAATTATACTTTAAATTGGTCAAATTAATTTTATTAAGGGCTTAATTTGTAAAACAATTAAGTTTGGGAGCCCAATTTGAGTTTATTTGAGAATATTGAAATTTTAAGAGACTAGGTTTAATTTTTATCAAGTCAATTGATTGAAATTAGGGGGAAATTGCAAGAAATTGAAAGTTTAACGGTCAATTAGGGGCTAAATTAAAGAAATGTGAGATCAATGACCAAAATAGAAAAGGCGCTGAAATCTGAGGTCAACAGTGCAGTTTTCTAGGGACTACATTGCATTTAATCAAAAGCTTAGGGTCAATTAGGGGTGCAATTACAATAAATTAAACATTAGAGGACTAAATTGAAATTTGACCAAAATCCTAAATTAAAACCCTACAAAACTCTAAAACATTGCCCTTTAAAAAAAAAAGGGAACTAGATGATGGGTCATCTGGTTACTGTTCATTATCTTCAATTTTTGCCTAAAAAGATGTCCGGGTGACTACATTTTAGGTGCATTTAATGCTTCATATATCCACCAAATTTGACAAAACTTGCACGAAACGTGACATCTTACTACACCCCGGTGTTGTCTTTTCTAACCAATTGACACCACAATAGTCGTGGTGCCGACTTAAAGAGGTTAGCTCAAACAGCCTTTAATTGTCAAATTTGACTGTTCATGGTGTCTACTTTGAACCAACGGTTGAGATCCTTTCCAGCCGAATCAAGGGCCAAAAGTTTTTCTAATGAAGACAAGATTGCCCTCTTCCACCTCCTATAAATATGGGTGGATTTAAGGGCCTGAGCGTAAAGAAATCAGTGTACAAAGTTGGCAAAAAACCATTTTTTCCCCAGGTTTTTTCTTCTCCTCCACCTGCCATACTTGCCCCCTCTTTTTATCCACCTTAGGCGACACCACCACCTCCATCCACCGTGCACAATCTTCCCTGCACCACCAAGAATGCCTCTAATAACCCTCGACCTCCGACCAAGCAAGGTTGCTCTCCTTTTTTAAACCTCAAAACCCTATTGGCAGCCATTTGCATGCAGAATTCCTTCCGCATGCAAATGGAAAAATGCCATTTTAATGGTCCTAGGCTGGACCAGCTTGGCCCACCCGTAATGGCCAGGCTGGGTCCGACCCAGACCGCTTTCTTAAAAAAAGTCATATCTATTGGGTAGATTACTGCCCAACCCCTTTTAGGTCGATCTCAACCCACCCAAATAGGCTCAGGCCATATAGCTGGGGTTGGCCCAACCCATATATTTAATAATATTTAATTATAATAATATAATAATATATATTATAATATTATAAAAAATAAAAAAAATCCTTACAAAAAAAATTGTGATTTTCTTGCATGATTTTCTACCAATTTTGCTTAATATTGGGTTGTATTTTTACAATGTAAGATACAAATTTGGTATTAAAATACTTGGTTTTCTCCGAAATATTTCTAAAAACTTTCAAGAAAATTAAAAAAAATCTCAAAACTTTTAAATTAATTTCCCTTTAAAAAACAAAAAAATGGTTTGTTTTCATGCATACGGTCAAATCTTAAAAAAAAATCAAGCATGTTTTCATTAAAAAAAAATTACATCTTTCTCATGTTTAAAAAAATAGATATCGTAACCAGTTTATAATTATTCATTAGGATTTAGCCAAAATATAAAAAACCTTTATCAATCATTTTTTATTTGGGTTTTGATGTCGACTTTAATATTTTTGAGGTGTAAAACTACACAACAGAGTACACCATTAGGTATTAAAGATACAAAGTGTAAAATAAATATGATGTTAAAATTTAGACTTTAGAATAGTTAGGATTAAACCCGATAAGGTAGAAACTCTCTTATGAAGAGAGATATGTCTTAGACCTTAGAAAAAAAAAACCAACGAATAGAAACCCGACCTAGAAAAACAGTCAACCAACAGCGTAACTTACCTTAGGTAGGGTGGACCGGGGGTGATGTGTTTTTTCCTTGCACAACCAGTCCCTTACCCAGATTCTTGCAGACCATAAATTTCTAGTAACTATAATAGTAGGTGGCGACTCCTGAACCTTAATCCTAATTTAATGATTAAATCCAAAACTTTTTTCTTTCCAATAACAATACCTCTTAGGAGGCATAATAGCTCGACAGCCCGACGTCACCCCCGTGACAATGGCTCAAATTGATTTTTGCAAAATATAAGGCTATTTTTCATTGAATGAAACTCAAATTTTGGTTTTTAAGTTAAAAAGGATGGTCTTGCATTGTCTTTCTTTTCTTTTCTTTTTTTGTCAAAAAACACTTATAATTTGACACTATAAATAATCATATGCTACATACAAATAAGTATTTTATTTTAAAATATTTTATTCTTCTCTTTGAGGATGAAACTCATCATCCTAAACATTTTGTTTTTTTTTTCTATTAAAAAGAAGTTTTAGAAGCATGTAACATATATGAGTTTTTGAGGTCTTGAAAATAAGATAATATATATTTAAGGTGTAAAAGACTAAGGACTATTGAAACAATTATCAGGAACTTGTAGCATTCTACCTTAACTTTATCATTCTAACTAATGATATTATTTTCAATAATCTCTATTTTTTTCTAGAGTCATCATGCTGTTGCATTTGACATTTGAATGATCATAATGAGAAGGCTAAGAGTCATCTCTTATTTTTTTTAAATGTGAAAATAAAAAAAACTTAAGAGTTTTGGACTAAAATATTTTTCACAGCTAACAAATATCAAAATCACCCTATCTATCTTTATAAAGAGGTAAGCACTCATTTCCAACCTAAAAGAATTTCTGAGTTTATTACCAAGCCTTTTTTAACCAATCATTGTTGAGGTGATTTGGAGATTGAAAGAATGTTCAATCTCTCACCTAGATTAACATTCGGCCATTAGAGCCCAATCTAAAAAAAAGAAGTCAAGGCCTAAAGCCTAAAATAAATTTGAATTTGGACCTAAAGCCCAAATCAACCTGGCAACACATAAAAATAAATACAAGTTCAAACCTAATTACAAGGAATATAGTAAAATAAAGAATAGACTTTACGCCTATAACAACCTACCATCCAACCTAAATAATGAAAGTGTACCTTAAGTCTAATATCAATTTTATAGTTAGATTTGTAAAAGAAAAAAAATTAGTATCACAAAGAAAATAAAATAAAAATTATTAAAATAGAAATAAACATATTATAAAAATAAACATGTTCAAACCAAGATCACAACAACAATAATAAAAACAAATCATGAAAAATACTTTGTTATTAGAACTAAACTTGTCTCATATCCCTTACCTAGCCACCTAGTCTGACATAACAATAATTAAACACTCGAAGTTACAAGTTATAGATAAATCAAGCATGCAAAATATTAGATCATAAAATGTGATTCCAGTGAAGGGGCTGAAATTATTATTAATGCCTATAATGTTGAAAGTTAATATTCCAGTGAAGGGGTTGTGATAACTTATTAAGTGTCAATTGACTTTTTTAAAACTGTTTTGGTATCGCATAAGTTAATGTGATATAGAGCATTAGATTAAAATAAGAATTAGAAAGATGCAAGCCAATTAAGTGAACTTATTTTTTATTATATATTTATTGTTAAGATGTTATGAGTTCTTTTACTTTGAGAATCTTTTGGATTTTGATTTTTGATAAAAAAAAAAATATATTTCATCTCTTTGATTAGTTAATTTTCTATTAGAAAATTGTATACATATCAAATGGATTTTCTTTTTAAAATCTTTTTTATTTATAAATTTGGAGGATTAAGCATGATAAAATATTTGCAAAGAAAATGAATGTATTGGATATGATTTTGAATATATCTCATTAACATGCGTTGAATATATTTAAAATATAAATTCAAAAATGATTTATGAATGTATTATGAGTATGATTTTGGAATGTGTTTTATTTTTATAAGCTTACTCGTGAATTGATTTAAAAATTAATGTAATTGACTATGCTTTGAACCCTATTTTTAGAGTTATATATTAATTACAGTAGAAATGTCTATTTAAAATTTAATATCTAATCTCAAGATTAAATTTGACTCATTGCTATTATGGTTAGAATAGCAATAGTAGTTTAACTTTAAATTTAACTTTGAATATAAATTTTCAATTCATGTTTATATTCAAATCGAATGATTTGAATTGTTGAAAGTATGAGAATGATTTGAGAACATTGCAAAACACTTGAAACTTTGAAAGAACAATTACTTTGAATAAAAAAAATGATTTATGAGCAATATGTATATTTATGTTTTTGTATGCTTAGTCCAGCTAAGCAGATGAAATATTACTTGCTGGGTATGTGACACTCACTCCTTTATTATTTAACATTATTTAAATTATTTTGAATGGAAAAAAGATGTTGAGTAATTATATGATACGAGGTCAGGTTTATTTAGATTGAATATAAAACTTTGATAATTAAAAAATTATTTTGAGTTTTTTTAGTCATATAATGTGATCAGTAAAAGGAATGACTAATAAATTTATGATCAACAAGGAATTCTTTTTGGGTAGTGAGGAAAGTAAATCACAACTCAATGATGCACTTATAGGTCCAAAAGTTGTATAGTGGTGCATATGCCCCTTTGGCTTGGAGCAATACTGATGCAACCATATTATTTAATAGTTTCACCCATATTTAACTAGTGTTTAGCTTATGTTATATATATAAAATGTCTTGATATTTTTTATTTTATGTTTTGAAGGCACTTTTGGATGAAAGATGCAAAAAGGAGTAAATTGGAGATAATTGGCAGATTTGACGTTCAGTCGATATTTTGTGCAGAGCGTGAGTTCTAAAGGTCAAAATGAAGTGATTCTAATGGCACTAAAAAGCAAACATCCATACCTTTCTGTAAATTTAGTGCAAGAAAAATAAAAAGAGAAAGATCATGGAAATCACATCCTTCAAAGTCAAATCTCGTATTCTACAAATGTTGACCTTTGTCCATTCACAAATCAATATCTGGAGCTACAGAAGTCCAATTGATGTAAACTCAATTGTTTTGGATTCCAGACTTAATGACTTATCAATGCTCCAAATTTCAGCCACAAATGATGTCATATGAGGGAGATATTAATTTTCAAAGATGACAGCTGAATTCTGCCAGCAAACAGGTTTCGTGAAGGAACATGTCCAAATTAATTTTCCAAGATTTATTCTTCCTTTTATTTTCAATTTATATTATGAATGAGTATGATTGTTTTCCTATGCATATTTTATATGATTGTTGTTGATAATTACTAGAGCAGACTCTAAGTTATTATTGTGAACCGGAGTTGTGATATATGAACTTGTGAAGTAACTAAGTTTGATAATTGTGGCGGAACTATGTTATTAAACTTAGGGAGAACACTCAAACAAAGGAACATAAGCTGCAGACAACTTGGTTATCAAGATATCAATCAATTTATCTAGTTCTTAGAGCTACCATTGAACTAAATCATTAATGTGGACATTGTGATTGTTTGTTGGTTAGGGTTAATTATACGGCGGATCCGTTAAGTAGCCAACGTTAAGAAAAGATAAAAATTCAGAATATAAATTGAAGTTTTGTTTCAAGGATCGATTCTAATTTTCGTTGGTAGATGTGTGCTTGCAACCAAGGTTTGTTTTCTTGATAAATTTCTGTTTCAATTGATTTTGTTTGCTAGTTTAATTTCTTCCATAGTTTAGATCATCACAAATCAAAACCCCCCAATTGCATAACGTATAGCATAAAAATCTGAACTAATCTTCCTTGTGGGATCGACCCCTTGCTTGCTCTATACTATCTTGTGTGTTGTGTTTTAAGCTAGGATAATTAATTTGTGCAACCGCGACATCGCAACAAATACAAATAGTATTTAGAAGGAATCTTAACCTAGTATGGAAACAAAGTGCTACACCTTTAAAGAGGGTTGGAGGCACCTATAGAGTCTTGTAGAAACAAGGCTCAAATATGATTTGTGGTGTGACAAGTATGTTGCACACTTACAAAATTATTTGAGTCCATTTTAGTGTAGGTTGTGCTAGTTGTTCTTCTTTTTCCTTTCAGTTTTCTTCTCTTCCTTCTTGATTAGTACTTAAAAGTGCATTTTTATCAAGGTTTTATATCATCATTTTGCACTTAAAGTATCAATAACTCCTTAACTAAAGCATGTTTTATAATAACATATCTAATTATATAAGATACCTTTAATTTATGGTAAATGTTCATCTTAAATGCAGGCCTATCACATAAATGAAAGAATTGATTGAGGAGTTGAAGTACTGAAATTGAAAGGACAAAAAGATGGCCAAAGAGATGCTGGTGCAGTTCAAACTGGAACACAGTTCGGTAATTGGGTCATATCTAGAGCTGTAGATCTTGGATTTAGGTCCATTTTATATGGATGGAAAGATAAGACATAGGCCTACAACTTTCATGTGGAGCCCAAGATTTAAAAAGGCCGTTTTCAAGTCCAAATTGTAGCAACAACGAAGAAGTCTAAATCTGTCCTGCAGCCCAGACACTGTTCAGTGTTCAGCCCATATCTCGAGTTCTAGAAGTCCAAATGATCTCAAATTTTTATCCTGGAAAGATGAGACAATTTCCTAGAACTTTCATGATTCAAGTTTGTTCAAATTATGACGTCATCAATGACGTTTTTGGCAGACAAGAAGATAAGAATTGTCACCAAGTCAAGATGTGGCTACCCACTCATCAATTAGTCAACAAATCAATAGTTCCGAATTTTGGCCTATAAAAGGAGGCATTTGCCATGTATTTAGGTATCTTGGTTTTAAGATCAAGATCATGCTCTTGCTCTCTCTTTATATTTTGTAATGCTTAAGTTTTGCTTATATTAATCTCTTGCTTATGCTTTTTATTTCCTTTCCTTGTTTATTTATGTTTCTTTCTTTCTTTATGTTTAGTTAACTTAATTATGTCAAGGTGAAAAGGGTACACTAATGGTGTAAGAATAAGTATAATATAAACTTAACATGGACCTTAATGTTGGATACTAACATGCTTTATATTTGTTATCTTGTTCACTTTTAATACTTTGCTTGTTAAATTGTTAATCTAGATTTATGTTGTATAACACTTGGTACAACAAATACTTGGCATTTTCATAGCTCATACTGTATGGTATAACCGACACCTGAGCTATGAAAGGAACTTGATTTGTTGTTAACATAAGTTATAATCATGAATGCCTGACAACATTTACAAGTATTAGCATTATTCGAATAAGATAACTAATGTAATCATGTTAACAATTTATAATCTGATTGGAACCTCCTTTGTGTGTGGTTTCCAATTGAATAATAAGAGTTTATACTATACTTGTTTAAAGTACCATTAGTGGATCCTCTAACCTTGACATTTGTTGTTATCCTTGTTTAATCCTTAAATCAATATCACATCTCAAAGTTTTCTTTAACTTATTATTATTGTTGTTGTTGTTGTTGTTGTTGTTGTATTATTGTTGCTTATAATTTATACAATTAACCTCCCTGTGGTTCGACTCCGGTCTTGCCGGGTTATTTATTACTTCGACACTCCTGCACTTGGGAGAAGACATCAATCTTTTGGTCGTGTCAAGTTTTTGGCGCCGTTGCCGGGGAATATTCGGGTTAGAACACTTAGAGACCACATGAATCCCACAAGAACAAGTGCACCCTCATGCATAGTTTTTCCTCCTGATGCATCTCATTTTAATTTTAAGACAGGCATTATTCAACTTTTACCATCTTTTCATGGCTTAGATTTAGAAAATCCATACTTGCATTTAATGGAATTTGAGGAGGTTTGCAACACATATAATGACTCAAATTGTAGCATGAACACCATTAGATTGAAGCTTTTTCCTTTTTCATTAAAAGATAAAGCTAAAACATGGCTACAAAATTTGAGACCTGGATCCATTCGTGCTTGGGATGAAATGCAACAACAATTTTTAAAGAAGTTTTTTCCATCCCACAGAACAAACTCTTTCAAAAGACAAATCATTACTTTCTCTCAAAAACCAGGAGAAACATTTTATCAATGTTGGGATAGGTATCGAGACTTGCTTAATACTTGCCCCCATCATGGTTTTGAAACATGGAGATTAGTTTCACATTTTTATGAAGGGTTAACTCCTAGAGATAGGCAAATGGTTGAATTAATGTGTAATGGAACTTTTAAGGATAAAAACCCTAATGAAGCAATGGAATACCTAGACTTGCTAGCTGAAAATGCGCAAAATTGGGACACCACAGGTACTTATGAGGCACCAAGTAAAACCCAACCTCATACATCTAGTGGAGGTATGTACAACCTTAGGGAAGATCATGACCTCCAAGCCAAGTTTGCATCTTTAGCTAGAAAGGTTGAGGCACTAGAATTAAAAAAGAGTGGTCAACTAAATTCTGTTCAAGACATTGCATGTCAAATCTGTGAAACCAACGAACATTCAACCAATGACTGTCCAACCTTGTCTCCATGAACAAGCCCATGCATTAAACAGTTTTCAAAGACCCAACCATAACCCATTTTTGCAAACATTTATCCTGGTTGGAGAAATCATCCAAATTTCAGTTGGAAGAGTGAGAACAATAATGCTCAAACTTCACAGCCATCGTTTCCAGCACATCATAATTTCCAAAATTCTCATGGATATGCACCTCCTTATGCTCCCCCTCCTAGAAGAAATCTTGAGGAAACATTGCATGCATTTATGGAAAAGCAAGAGGCAATTAACACTCAACTTGCTCAAAGCATGACAGATTTTAAAGATACTCTTGCAAAATTGACATCTGCTCTCAGTTTCCAAGAGAAAGGTAAGTTTCCATCTCAACCACAACAAAATCCCAAGGGGCAATACAATGTGAATGCAAGTAGTTCGGGAAGCCAACACATGGATCACGTAAAATCAGTCATCACTCTTCGCAGTGGTAAGGTTATTGAAAAACCCATTCTTGAACCTTGTGAGAATGATGATGAATCAATCTCTGAGGGTAAGGAAGGGCTTGAATCTGATCATTGCAAAGAAAAGACTGATTCTCCGCCAGCACTTCCATTTCCTTATGCCATGACTAAACAAAGGAAAGTCAATCACAACTCTGAAATCTTTGAAACTTTCAAACAGGTAAGGATCAATATACCTTTGTTGGATGCTATTAAACAGGTTCCTTCTTATGCTAAATTTTTAAAAGATCTGTGCACTGTGAAGAGAAAACTGAATGTGAAAAAGAAAGCCTTTTTAGCCGAACAAGTAAGTGCCATTCTTCAGAACAATAATGCTTTGAAATATAAAGACCCTGGTTGTCCTACAATTTCTTGCTTTATTGGAGAACATAAAATTGAAAGAGCCTTACTTGATCTTGGAGCTAGTGTGAATTTACTTCCATATTCAGTTTTTCAAAGTCTCAATCTAGGTGAGTTAAAACCAACTTCTGTAACTCTTTTACTTGCCGATAGATCTGTAAAAGTGCCTAGAGGAATAGTTGAAGATGTGTTAGTACAAGTCGATAAGTTCATTTATCCTGTGGATTTTATTGTCTTGGACACACAACCTGTTGAAGCATGCAATTCATTTCCTGTTATTTTAGGACGTCCATTTCTTGCAACTTCTAATGCATTGATTAATTGTAGGAATGGACTGATGAAGCTATCATTTGGGAACATGACATTGGAGATGAATATTTTCAACATTTGCAAGCAACCTAGAGATGATAATGATTTACAAGAAGTAGATCTTATTGAAGAATTAGTTTGTGATCAATTTGAATCTACTTTGAGTAATACTGAGTTTGATGATTTGCAAATGACTTATTCTCAGGAAGAAATCATGGATGAAAAAGACACCGAAAATGTTGATGCGAATCTTTTGTCAAGAGTGACAACAGATTCGATATCTGACATCACACCAACCGATGATTACTTTCCTGACAAATCCTTACTTTCTCTTAGTTCAATGCCTTGGTTTGCTAAAAATATCAATTTCCTTGCCTCAGGAGACTTGCCAACTCATTGGAGTACCGAAGACAAAGGTAAGTTTTTGAACGAAGTCAAGAAATTTTATTGGGATGACCCTAACTTATTTAAACATTGTCCTGATCAAATATTTCAAAGATGCATTGCGGACAATGAGGTAAGTAGTGTCATTAAATTTTGTCATTCTGAAGCATGTGGGAGTCATTTCTCGTCAAAAAAGACCATAGCGAAAATATTTCAAAATGGATTTTATTGGCCCACCATGTTCAAGGACACGCATGCATTCTGCAAAGCTTGTGAAAATTGTCAAAAGTCAGGATTTATTTCAAAACATAAGGAATCTTTAGATAATCTTCTATTGACTTTGGAGACATATCCTGGTGGAAATGTGCATTGTGCATTTCACGACTTATGACCCCATTTTCATAAAGAACATGATAGACTTAGTCTTGGGAATCTGACTAAAAAAGACCCTGTTTGCCAGTTTTTAAGAAAACTGGATGGGAAGCTTATCCCCGACCCATAGAGGGCGTTTAAGCCGTTCTTGGACGTAAAACCAAGGGAAGATGTGAGCCACAATCATAACTACCTGTACATACACATGCTTTTTTCAAAATAAATAAATAAAGAGAGAGAGAGAGAGTGTGAGACTCCAGCTGGCCTACATATAGGTGGTATGATTGCATCTTCAATTTCTCTTCTATAAAATCTTCTCTTCCTTCCCCTCATTTCTACTCATCCCTTACATTAGACAGATATAGAAGCGTGTAGAAATGGCAGGTTCCTCAAGTTATCACATAAAAAATATTTGTGTTTTCGGTGGATCCAGTCCTGGGAAGGAAATAGCTTTTTTAGAAGCAGCAAATCATCTTGGTCAGGTACTAGCTGAGAGAAAGATTCATTTAGTGTATGGGGGAGGCAGCCTTGGGTTAATGGGGGGTGTGGTGATAGCTGCATTTTTAGGAGGTAGTCAAGTTTTGGGGGTCGTCCCTGAAGCTTTAACAAAATGGGACATCATTGGAAGAACAATTGGAGAGGAACTACAGGTCTCCACAATGTTTGATCGAATGAATACAATGTTTAACCATGCTGATGCCTTCATTGCCTTACCAGGTGGTCTGGGCACATTGGAAGAGATCTTTCATATTTCCTCTTGGGCCCAACTTCACATTCACCATAAACCTATAGGTTTGCTCAATGTTAATGGTTTTTATGATACTTTGTTGTCTTTTCTTGATCAAGTTGTGGAATAGGAATTTCTAACATCTTCGGCACGACAAATCATAATCTCTGCTGCTACTGCTGAACAATTGATCGACAAACTACAATCTTTCACCCCTGTAATTGATCCTTCCATGAGTCGCATCAATTGGTCAACTACAGAAAGCCGTAAAAAGCTTAGATTGGATTTGAGCCTTCGTTTGTGAATCCTTGTGTCTTTTGGTTTTATTTCTAACATAGTATTTTGTTCTGTTATTTGTTATATTTGTTTAAGTGTGTTTCAGGTTTGTCAGTGTTCGTTGTTTCAGGTGATGTCTTCTATACTCTATCTTTCTACCTTAGAACATTGAGGACAATGTCTCGTTTTGGTTGGGGGGAGAGGGTAGTAGTTGACATTAAAAAAAAAAAAAAACTAACCAACTAACTGTTTTTGTTTTAAAAACCATTCGGCAAAACTGTTATTACTAGGATGGTACAGTAAGGGGGAATGACTCTTGAGACGCATCTTAGTAAACATTTTCTAATGGTTATTTGCAATATTCATAACAAGGCCTATTATAATACTTCTTGAAATATTCAGGTTTACAAACTCTCGCATTATTATCACTTAATTCTGCTCATATACTCATTTAACAAGTATTCTTAAACCTTCATTTTCACACACGCACTTTAACATATGATTGTGGGTTGCACATTGGATTATTACATTATTTATGTTCTTTTGTTAAAGGTAACAATTAAGGGATAGGGATAGTCTATAATTTGCAAAAAAAAAAATGATGATAATAAAAACGTAGATAAGTTTGGTTTCGTAGCCTCCCTAACCTAAGCAATTAAGCCCGAAGAGGTGTTTTAACACCTAATACCCTAAAGTCAACTGACTTGGGAGCTATTGGCCCAAAGCTTGTTACATGGGTTAAGGAGAAAAGCTTAAGGGAATCAAACATTGCACTATCTACGTATCAGTATCTGCAACCCGAGTTACTAAGCTCGTAGGGGTGTCTCAACACCTAATGCCCTAAGATCAACTGGTCTGGGAGTCATTAGCCGAAAGCTCGTTACATGGGTTAAAGATGCATTGTGTTTTATGTTATATGTATAGATATTAAAAAAAAAAGAGTAAAATAAAATAAAATAATCCCAACCCAAGGAAGTTAACCTTAAACATTAGAACAAAATATTGTTTTCTTCCAATAAAAGCCCCATCATCTATGTTTCATACATTGAGCACATAACAAGGAAGGTTTATTAATATTTTGTTTAAGAGGTATTGAGCAGATATATAAAATTTAATGAGAGTTTGTTTATCTGGATAGATTAATGGAAGTTGAATGATGAATGCCTTGCTTTGTGGAATTTGCAAATTGTTTTTCTATTTTAACGCCTTAATTACTAGGGACTAGTAATAAGCTGGTTGGGGGGTGTGATTAATACTTAAAAGTGCATTTTTATCAAGGTTTTATATCATCATTTTGCACTTAAAGTATCAATAACTCCTTAACTAAAGCATGTTTTATAATAACATATCTAATTATATAAGATACCTTTAATTTATGGTAAATGTTCATCGTAAATGCAGGCCTATCACATAAATGAAAGAATTGATTGAGGAGTTGAAGTACTGAAATTGAAAGGACAAAAAGATGGCCAAAGAGATGCTGGTGCAGTTCAAACTGGAACACAGTTCGGTAATTGGGTCATATCTAGAGCTGTAGATCTTGGATTTAGGTCCATTTTATATGGATGGAAAGATAAGACATAGGCCTACAACTTTCATGTGGAGCCCAAGATTTAAAAAGGCCGTTTTCAAGTCCAAATTGTAGCAACAACGAAGAAGTCCGAATCTGTCATGCAGCCCAGACACTGTTTAGTGTTCAGCCCATATCTCGAGTTCTAGAAGTCCAAATGATCTCAAATTTTTACCCTGGAAAGATGAGAAAATTTCCTAGAACTTTCATGATTCAAGTTTGTTCAAATTATGACGTCATCAATGACGTTTTTGACAGACAAGAAGATAAGAATTGTCACCAAGTCAAGATATGGCTACCCACTCATCAATTAGTCAACAAATCAATAGTTCCGAATTTTGGCCTATAAAAGGAGGCATTTGCCATGTATTTAGGCATCTTGGTTTTAAGATCAAGATCATGCTCTTGTTCTCTCTTTATATTTTGTAATGCTTAAGTTTTGCTTATATTAATCTCTTGCTTATGCTTTTTATTTCCTTTCCTTGTTTATTTATGTTTCTTTCTTTCTTTATGTTTAGTTAACTTAATTATGTCAAGGTGAAAAGGGTACACTAATGGTGTAAGAATAAGTATAATATAAACTTAACATGGACCTTAATGTTGGATACTAACATGCTTTATATTTGTTATCTTGTTCACTTTTAATACTTTGCTTGTTAAATGGTTAATCTAGATTTATGTTGTATAACACTTGGAACAACAAATACTTGGCACTTTCATAGCCCATACTGTATGGTATAACCGACACCTGAGCTATGAAAGGAACTTGATTTGTTGTTAACATAAGTTATAATCATGAATGCCTGACAACATTTACAAGTATTAGCATTATTCGAATAAGATAACTAATGTAATCATGTTAACAATTTATAATCTGATTGGAACCTCCTTTGTGTGTGGTTTCCAATTGAATAATAAGAGTTTATACTATACTTGTTTAAAGTACCATTAGTGGATCCTCTAACCTTGACATTTGTTGTTATCCTTGTTTAATCCTTAAATCAATATCACATCTCAAAGTTTTCTTTAACTTATTATTATTGTTGTTGTTGTTGTTGTATTATTGTTGTTTATAATTTATACAATTAACCTCCCTGTGGTTCGACCCCAGTCTTGCCAGGTTATTTATTACTTCGACACTCCTGCACTTGGGAGAAGACATCAATCTTTTGGTCGTGTCACTTCTCTACTGCAGCAGCCAGCCCTTCTTACTCTCCTTTTTTTTCATGGCTTCAATTTCCTCTTTTTTTTTATCAAGTCTCTCCCCACTCTTCACTCAAGGGAGCTTGCATGCAGATGGTCTGGTTAGTTTTTCTTGGGGAGAGAAAGGTTCAGTTGCAGGGTTTCCTCTTCTTTTTATCAACTCTCTCCTCACTCTTCACTCAAGAGAGCTTGCATATAGGTGGTCTGGTCAGTTTTTCTTGGGGAGAGAAAGGTTCAGTTGCAGGAATGGCTGCAATTGTTTCTATGGGAGAGGAAGAGTCACCTCTTTTTCTCCCCCTGTATTTATATCCCCTATAAGTGTGCTGGGGTGTTTGGGGGTTGTTCCAACATGTATTTGTCCCTCTTTAAGTTATCCCAGAATCGGTTTTTCCTACTTCAACCTCTGCCAAATGGCATGCCGGTTTGCTCCTTAAAAGTTTTGCTTAGCATAAGTCAGTCCTTCACTTGGATTTTTAATCGGGTCTTACACTTCTCCTCTAGGTTTTCCTCCAAAGTTAGCTAGTTTATACCTCTCAAATTTCTTTCCTAATATAGGTCGGCCAAAGATAAAATTCATCAGGTTTTACATGGCCAAGGACTAAGTTTTTTTATTTGGTTTTACAAAATGCATGGATTCGTTAGCACACACAGCCATCGTTGACTCAGAAATCATCAACGAAAACTGAGTCGCTGTCGACCTAGAAATTATCAACGAAATTGTTTCCATAGCTAATACATGGATTCGTCAGCACACTTAGCCCTTGTTGACTCATAAATCATCAATGAAAATTGAGTCACTGTTGAACTAGAAATTATCAATGAAATTGTTTCCACAACTGATACATGGATTCGTCAACTCAGAAATTGTCAATGAAAACTATGTCGCTGCTGATTTTTGAATCGGTAGCGACGGTAGAGTCATTTCTAGCTTTACTTTTTTTTTGTTGGGTGTTTACATTCTCCCCTCTTAAAATAAATTTCATCCTTAAAATTAAAGGGCCTCGTATTGTTAGTGCCTCCCGATTCTTAGAGCAAATACCACAGCAGTGACCTCCAGGTTGTGTACTAGTTAATTCTCTTCATGAATCTTTACATGTTTCGATGTATAAGCGATTACCTTTCCATGTCGCATCAAATTACACCCAAGTCATTTCTTTGAGGGATCATTACAAGCTACAAAACCCTCGGTATTTTGAAACATAACAGTTTTAGTATAGTTGTCTATCTGGCCTTGTACTTACTTAGCTAATCATGCCTAGGATTATATTGAAATCATGTAATTATAAGGGAATCAAATCTACTTTTGTTTCATACTTAGCTAGACTAAGCCCACTCCCACATACATCTTATTTTGCTCTACCATGTTTCCCATCAGAGTTCCAATTACAAACCCTTTTTCTACTACTTCTACTCTCTTCCCATTTTTGTAACAATTCTCCTAGTAATAGATGAGTGAGTGGCACCCAGTTCAAACAAAAAAGCATATTAAAATTATTCATTAGTAGATACTTGCTAACATATCGAATGCAACATATACCTCTTCATGTGTTAGGTGGAAGACCCTTCCTAGAATTCAATCATCTTGAGCCCTTAGGCTTACTCGACTGGAGTTTGCCTCTGATTGAGTAGACCTCACTAGTCTATTCACTATGACAGACTGTTGGTGACTTTGACTTGGTTGCCACATAGTTTGTGCTTATCCAATGCTCCTACTAGGGCATTCCTTCTTTTAATGACCCCTTTCACCGTAATAATGACTTCCTTGGCCCAAATATTGGTAGTTTCTCCATCTATAACCCTCTTCTCTGTATATAAAACATCGCCCTAGTGAAACAAAGTAGTCTCTCGGGTGCCTCTGTTCACACTTCATACAGTGAGGGTAGTTCACGTTCTTTTAGTCACCAGTCCCGCTGTAGGGTTTGCTATTGGGTAAGTCTATCCACTCATCACTCTTCCACTCGACTATTGGTAGGACGATACCACTACGGTTCCATTCTTCCCTGATGCCTCAAACATTCCACTTTTTCCCTTCTTTAGGAGTGGCAGCCTGCTAGTAATACCATCCTCATCTCCCTTTTTACTTGCTTCATAATGCTCTTATTGACCTTCTCCAATGTAAGCTTCTCGAGCTTGTGTCACTTCAATCAATTCTCTCACTAACTTGAACTATAAGGCAATCAGCCTTTGCATCAATTCCTCTTGAAGCCCATCTCTCAGCTTCTCGCTGGTGACATAGGATTCGTCAGTGAAAACTAGTTTGCTAGTGATACAGAATTTGGCAGCGAAAACTGATTCAATGGTGACATAGAATTCAACAACAAAAAATGGACTCACTGTGACATATAATTCATCAGTGAAAACTAGTTCGCTGGTGATACAAAATTAGGCAACGAAAATTGATTCGCTAGTGACATGCAATTCGTCAGTGAAAATTGGTTTGCTGGTGATACAGAATTTAGTAGCGAAAACTATTTCACTGGTGACACACAATTCGTCAGCAAAAACTAGTTCGTTGGTGATACAGAATTTGGTAGCGAAAACTGATTCGCTATTGACACATAATTCAGCAATGAAAATGGATTCGTTGGTGACATACAATTCATCAACGAAAACTGGTTCGCTAATGATACAGAATTTGGTAGTGAAAACTGTTTCGCTGGTGACTACAATTCGTCAGCAAAAACAAGTTCTCTGGTGATACAAAATTCGACTGCGAAAACTGTTTCGTTAGTGACATACAATTTGTCAGTGAAAACTATTTCGTTGGTTACACAGAATTCGACAGTAAAAACTGATTCATTGGTGACACAGTATTCAACAGTGAAAACTGGTCTGCTGGTTACTCATAATTTGGCAACGCAATTCCCGTCACACGGCTAACACATGAAATCATCAATGTACTTAGCCTACTGTTAACTCAGAAACCATTGATGAAAATTGAGTTGTTGCCGACCCAGAATTCGTTAACGCAATCTAGTTCTACGGATGACGCTAAAATCATCAGCGCATATAGGCCTCTCTACTAACTTAGAAACTGTTGATGAAAACTGAGTCGTTATCGACCAAAAATTCATCAACGCAACCCATTTCTACAGCTGATGCTGAAATCATCAACGCACACGTCCTACTGTCCACAAACAATGTCAACTCAGAATTCATCAACGTAACCCAGTTCTACGACTGACACTGAAATCATCAACGTACACGTCCTACTGTTAGCGCAGAAATCATTGATGAAAACTAAGTCGTTGTCGACTTAGAAATCATTGACACAATCCAAGTCGCCGCCCATTCAGAAATTGGCAACGACAGTCAACTCATTTATGTCTTAATCTCTCTATCATTTAAGTGTAAGGTTTATGCTAGGTTTTCCCCTTATCTTATAAAACTCCCAAACCGAATTGAACAAAGACCATATCCAACCACATTCAATCTATCACAAGTATAATCACAATAACAAGCCACAAATTCATATCTTCATTCACTTGAACCATTTTCATGTAAACTCATCAATCCAACAACAAAATTGAAGTTTAAACATCAACATAAATCTCAGTTCCAACACACAAAATGTTCCTAGGAATCCAGCAAAATCACAATCCAAGCATTTTCATCATTCCATTTCATATCCCATACAAATTCATCAATCATTTGTGAGAGTTAAGACATAAACATTAATTTAAGTTCTGTTTTATCTTTTGCATGTCCTATAAGGCTTAACAACATACAATTCTGCACATATACTCATTTTATCACCTTTACACATAGTTTCTTTCAATTATATATGTAAAAGTCAAGGCATTAACATAGTCAAGCAATTTTGTTTTCTTGTTCCAGCATATTTTTTAGGAGCTCAACAAGTCATTCTTCATGCATTCCCTTATTTCTTTACACCATCTAATCATCTCATCGTTTGGTCGGCCTCAAACTTAGATTTACACATTCAAATCAAACATATTCATTCATTTCTTTTTGTAAGAATCTGCACAAATTCTTATTTGTCAATCATTCCATTTAGGTTCGTCACTCCTAGTTTGTCAAATCTTGAGTTAAAATGTAAGGGTCCTAAACCCTCATTCTTGAGTTCTTTCTCTTCCCTTTTTGTTCAATATTTAGGGTAATACCCAGCCAAGGAAATGGTGTTTATCTGACCTTATGTTTCTGGACATTCTTACTGTAGGTTTTGCTGGTTGTTCTTCTTCTTCCCTTCAATTTTCTTCTCTTCCTTCTCTACTACAGCAACCGACCCTTCCTACTCTCTTCCTTTTTCTTTGGCTTCGGTTTCCTCTTTTTTTTCTCAACTCTCTCCTCACTCTTCACTCAAGAGAGCTTGCTTGTAGATGGTCTGGTCAGTTTTTCTTGGGGGAGAGAGGTTCAAATGCAACAATGGTTGTGGCTGTTTCTATGGAAGAGGAAGCATCACCTCTTTTCTCCCCCAATATTATATCCCCATATAAGTGTGTTGCGGTGTTTGGGGGTTGTTCCAACATATCCTTGTTCCTCTTTAAGATAATCTCAGAATTGGTTTTTCCTACTCTAATCTCTCCTTTAAGGCAGGTCGGTTTGCTCCTCAAAAATTTTAGCATAAGTCAGTCCTTTACTTAGATTTTTAATCGGGTCTTACACTTCTCCTCTAGGTTTTCCTCCAAAGTTGGTCGGTCTATACCTCTCAATTTTTTTCCTAATATAGGTCAGCCAAATATAAAATTTGTCAGGTTTGATATAGCCAAGGACTAAGTTTTTTATCAGGTTTTACACAACACATGGATTCGTCAGCGCACACAGCCATTGTTGGCTTAGAAATCATCAATGAAAACTGGGTCGCTGTCGGCTCAGAAATCGTCAACAAAACTGCTTTCATAGCTGACGCATGGATTCATCAGCGCACACAACCCCTATTGACTCGGAAATCATCAACAAAAACTGAGTCGTTGCCAACTCAGAAATCATCAATGAAACTGCTTCCACAATTGACGCATGGATTCGTCAGCGTACTTAGCCCCTGTTGACTCAAAAATCATCAAAGAAAACTAAATCGCTGCCGACTCAGAAATCATCAATGAAAACTGTATTGTTGTTGAATCAGAAATCGGCAGCGACGATGGAGTTGTTTCTGGCTTTTACTTTTTTTTGTTGGGTGTTTAAACCTTTGAGTGAAAAACCCTTTTGGTTGATCCATATAAACTTCGCTAAATACCAACGGAATTACCGACCGAATAATTTTGTTGGTAATTTGGGGTCACCGTTACCGACAGCCTTTACTCTGTTGGTAATTTCATCTGTAACTATTGACGGACAAAATCCGTCAGTATATACCGACGAAATTACGGACGGAATGTTGAGAATTAAAAAAAAGGGTTGTCCGCTGACGTGGAGGTTATTAGGGGTATTTTTTACCGACAGAATCACCAAGGGATTCAAAACGTCAGCTCCATATGGTGACGTGACCAATTCACCAATGGAAATGTCGGCGGACTCACCGAGGGATTCAAAACTTTAGTCCCATGTGGTGACGCGACCGATTCACCGATGAAACTGCCGATGGAATAACCGGCGGATTCAAAACGGCAGCATCATACGGTGACGTGCCCTTTTTACCGACAGATTAGCTGACAGAGTCACAAATGGAAATATTCGTTGGTGAAGCCGTCAGAAAAAGTTAATATATCCCTTCCCACTCGACCCTATCCTCCTCTCTCCTTCTTCCTCATCTCAACTCTCCCCAACTGTAAACAACCAGTGCCCCCCCCCTCAAAAAAAAATCTACCTCTTCTTAGCACAACAAGTCATATATCTTGAAGTCTTCTTGTCACAGCATCCGTGTTCTGATTTACCGATGGATTTTTATCAGTTTTTGTAAGTAATTCTATCTTTTTAAATTTTAACATTTAAATATCATGGTTTTTATTGTTTTTTTAGTATATGTATTTTGTTAGTAGATGTACATGTTTTATTGTTATTTCTCAAACAAACTTGTAGTATATGAATGTATAATTTTATACTTATTATGGTTTGTTTTAGATTTTGTAAGATTGTATTTGTTTGTAAATTGTTGAAACTTTATTGAATTACTTAATTACATGTTTTGTTTTGAAATAATTAATAGCTTGTTTAATGGGTCCGTTTTAATTTTTATCATCAATGGTATTGCGGAGTTGTAATTTCCGTAAATTGATATATATATATATATATATATATATATATATATATATTAATTTGTATGGACGTTGATAATTGATAATGAAATTTATGAGAAGTTGTAATTAGCTTGTTGGATAATCTCGAGGGAAACCAATATTTTTGCAAATTTATTTACCTAACATAGTTAATTAATTAATACATGTTGTCATCATAATTTTATAGAGATTCGATAGAAATCATGGATGATCGTTCATGGATGTATCGAGATTCACCCCAAGGATTGCGGAGGATGGATTATTGTAACGGGGTTCAGGGTTTTATTCATTTTGCAACATCTATTCCCAGAAATTTTACGAGAGGTGGTATTAGGTGTCCGTGCAGGAAGCGTCAAAATAAAAAGTATCTGCATCCAGATGTTGTAACGATGCATCTTCCACACAAAGGGTTTATGGAGAATTACCAGTGTTGGTATGCACACGGAGAAGTATTTGTTAGTAAGAGGAGAATGGAAGAAATGGTGGTTGGGTCAACTTCTAGTGCTAGCAACGTGCATGGAGCGGCAAATAACAACACTAATCCTTACAAGAATATGGTTATGGATGCAATGAGAATGAATCAAGGTAATGTCAGTCAATGTCCAATTATAGAAGAAAAACCTAATGCAGATGCAGCTAGGTTTTTTGATTTGTTGAAAGATTCTAACGAACCATTATGGGATGGCTGCACGAACCATAGTAAATTATCGGCCGTAGCACAGGTGTTCACCATTAAGTCAGATCACGGGTTAAGTGAGGCCGGGTATGACAAGATTATTGAATGGGCGAGAAGCATTTTACCTGAAGGGAACGGGCTAAAAGAGAACTTTTATGCTGCGAAGTCCATAATGAAACCCCTCGGTTTAGGATACCAAAAAATTAACATGTGTCCTAACTTCTGCATGTTATACTACCTTGAAAATGCTGAGATGATTGAGTGCATGACATGCGAGCATTCCTGTTACAAACCCAGAACTAGTAAGGGAAATACTTTAGTAGCATATAAAAAACTTAGATACTTCTCAATCACATCTAGACTGCAGAGGTTATTCATGTCACCAAGGACTGCTGAGCACATAACATGGCACCAATCACATGATGCGGTTGATGGAGTGATGGTACATCCTTCTGACGGCGAAGCGTGGAAACACTTTAATAGTGTGCATCCTCACTTTTCAGCTGAATCAAGGAACGTGCATCTTGGGTTGTGTACAGACAATTCAACCCATTCGGGTCATTTGCTGCTCCTTATTCTTGCTGGCCAGTCATACTGATGGTTTATAACTTTCCATCGGGGATGTGTGTGAGGTCGGAGTTCATGTTTTTATCTATGGTCATACCAGGTCCGAGTAATCCGAGGCGGAATATAGATGTTTGTCTTAATCTGTTGATTGATGAGTTGACGCAGTTGTGGTCCTCTGGAGCTTTGACTTATGACATCTCGAGGAAACAGAATTTTGTTATGAGAGCAGCTTTGATGTGGACTATCAATGATTTTCCAACTTATGGAATGTTTTCTGGTTGGAGCACGTATGGGAAACTAGCATGTCCATACTGTATGGAAAACAACAAGGCATTCACGCTAAGAAACGGAGGTAAAGCTTCTTTTTTTACTGTCACCGTCGTTTTTTGCCACATAATCATAGGTACAGAAAGAACAGAAAAGATTTCTTTGTTGGCAGAGTTGAAAAGGATGTTGCACCCCCGTGTCTTTCAAGTGAAGAATTACATGATGTTGTAAAATTATACGGTGACATTGTCTTTGGTCTCCAATTAGGTAAGCAAAAGTTCTCTAGTTTTGGTTTGACCCATAATTGGGTAAAGAGAAGTATCTTTCGGGAGCTTCTTTATTGGAATACCAATCTTCTCCGCCATAACCTTGACGTCATGCACATTGAAAAGAACGTGTTTGAGAACATTTTCAACACCATCATGGATGTAAAGGGGAAGACAAAGGACAACATCAAGGCTAGATTGGATGTAGTGTTATTCTATAACCGTAAAAATATGGAGTTGGTTTGTGATGAGTCACGGGTCATAAAACCAAGAGCAAGCTTCGTGTTAGAGAAAAACGCACAACTACTAGTCAACAAACATGCCTCGAACATATCAAGGCTGGTTAATATGGAGGAATGCAGATTGTATGGAATGAAGAGTCATGACTGCCACGTGTTTATGCAAACACTCATCCCATTAGCTTTTCATGATTTGTTGCCAAAGGGGATATGGAAGAGTCATGACTGCCACGTGTTGATCACATTGAGAGGCTTGAAACGAATATCGTCGAGACACTATGCAAACTTGAGATGATATTCCTTCCATCATTTTTTTGAATCAATGGAGCATCTCCCCATACATCTACTATTCGAGGCAAAAGTTGGAGGACCGGTCTAGTATAGATGGATGTATTCGAACGGTTAGATATTACAGTTGCAATGTAATTCATATATAAAATTATTTTCTTTGTTTTTTTTCATTGAAAATAGTTGATTAATTAAATGCAGGTACTTGTTCAATCTCAAGAAAAAGGTTAAGAACAAGACGCATGTTGAGGCTTCGATATATAAGGCATATATTGTTGAGGAGATCTCAATATTTATCTCGTACTATTTTGAACCTCATCTGATAACGAGAATCAATCGCGTTCCACGGCATGATGATGGCGGTGAAGTGTCTTCTAGTGGGAACTTGTCAATATTCTCCAATCCTGGACGACCCACACCTAAAATTGTCGTAAGAGAAAGATATTTGTTAGAAATAGAGTTCAAACAAGCACACAATTATGTTATATTTAACTATGATGAGCTGAGACCTTTTATTCAGTAAGTGTATATATGTGTAATAATAATTAAACTTTGTCAATAATATATTGCTAATTAGATATTGTAATATAATACACTCATTACGACTTGCAGGGAACATCGACAATATTTGTTGTTCAATAACTCACAGCTGACCGAATCCCAGATCTTTCAATTATAAGATGAACAATTTGCCACATGGTTCAGAACACATGTAAGCACTATCACAAACTCATTCTCACTTGCAAAATTATTGTATGCATGTCATTATGTGATTCTCTTTTACTGTTCATTGATGTACATTATATACAAGGTTTATCAAATGGGAAGGGGTGCTGCTAAGTCATTGTCTTCACTAAGCCTAGGCCTTGAAAGAAAAGTTAAGTGCTACAACGGATAGTTTGTCAATGGATATGTTTTTCTCACTAAAGAATACGGGCATGGTAGAAAGACATACAACAGCAATGTTTGTGTTAAGGGATCAACTAGTAATGAGTTAGAAGTTGACTACTATGGTAGATTAGAAGAGGTCGTCGAACTGCAATATCATAGCGAGCAGAATAGAGTGTTTTTATTCAAATGCTATTGGTATGACACGACTGACAGAGGAATCAGAGTTGATCCGCACTATGGTCTGGTCGAAATCAACTCATAAGCTAAACTCCGCAACGTAAACGATGTCCTTGTTTTCGCAAAGCAATGTCAACAAGTTTATTACACATACACCCTTTCTTTTAGAAAGGATCGATCAAGAGTGGATTGGGTGTCTGTTGTAAAAAAAAACCCAGGGGTCGTGTCGAGCTTGTTTAGGATGAGAACGAAGACACAAGTGTGTGAGATGAAGTCTTTCAAGTTAGTGAGTTGGTTGAACCATATCGAGTTGCTCCTTTGGTTGACTTGGAAGAAAATTCAAATTTTCATGTTTTCGATGATAGTCTTGT
Source organism: Populus nigra (assembly GCF_951802175.1). Classification (NCBI taxonomy): domain Eukaryota; kingdom Viridiplantae; phylum Streptophyta; class Magnoliopsida; order Malpighiales; family Salicaceae; genus Populus; species Populus nigra. The sequence continues at coordinate 6,667,683 of NC_084867.1, read as the reverse complement.
TGATGTTGACGCAGAGGAGTTGAATGTTGTTTTGAGCTTTAGCAGACAAGCAAATGTTGATGAAGATGATGACCATATTGAAGAATGCGATGAAGGTGATGACTATTCAATTGATGATGAAGAAGAAGAAAATTCTGACTAACAATCATAATGAAGCCCTGTGTAAAACCCTTTTTCATGTAATATAGATTATGGATGATATATTTTATAACACGAAATATTTATTGTTTAAGCACTGTTGTTATTGTTTTGTGCGATGGACAGTTTATCATTTAAGTGTTTGCAGGAAGGTAAATAGGCAATACAAATATAATTTTTCTTGCCCACATATCGACGCAATAACATCCGTCGACATTTCATAGAGAGTTCGAAAATAATTACTTGAAATGCCATAATTACCGACGTCCATGCCGACGGAATAAGGTTCGTCAGCATTTCAAAGAGAGTTCGAAAATAATCACTTAAAATGTCACAATCACCGACACATTTACCGATGGTATAAAGACCATTGGTAAGTTGTCGGCGGATAATATTACCGACAAAATCACCGATGGACTGTGCGAATTCGTGGTGCATTAAATACATCTCTGACCACGTGAGTTTTCTGACAGACTTACCGACGGAAAGCGAAAAATACGGAGGGTAATTAAAAATGTTGGTGCGAAATTCAAAAATTACCGATGGATTTTCAAACGTCACCGATAGAATAAATTAAAATAATATTTTTTTATTTTCCGTCGGTGAATTCGTCGGTAACACTACCCTATAAATCCCAACGACCGCCCCTTCAGTTCATTTTTTCATCTCTTCCGTTATTAACCTTCAATTTCGAATTTTTTCCTCTGATTTCTTCAAGGCTTTCACCTACAATCTCTAGCAAGTGTTCTTGTGAATATTCATCAGATTAAAATGTATGTGTTTCCTCTATTTCATTTACTTTAAGGGTTTTTATTTTGTTTTAGCTATTTTTCCTTTTTTTGTGTTTTTTGTTTTGGTGTATTTTTATAATGTTGATAAAGTCTTGAAATCAACACATTATTAAGGTAAGCATGTTTCATTCCTAAAGTCTATAGTTTTTTTTTTGAATTTATTGAATATATTTTATTGTTGTATTGGCATAATTATTGAATAATTTGTTGAATTGTAATTGTTAATATTGAATTTACCTTAGAATAAGTAATTGAATATGTTGGAATAATTAGTAATTTTACTACATTATTGCATGATTTGTGCTTAATTATTTGCATTAATTTTAATTGTTAGTCTAGAGTTTTTGTTGAATTTATTGAATATTTTTTATTGTTTGTATTTATATAATGATTGAATAATTTGTTGAATTGTAATTGTTAATGTTGAATTTACCTTAGAATAAGTAATTGAATATGTTGGAATAATTAGTAATTTTACTACATTATTGCATGATTTGTGCTTAATTATTTGCATTAATTTTATTTGTTAGTCTAGAGTTTTTTTTGAATTTATTGAATATTTTTTATTTTTTGTATTTATACAATGATTGAATATGTTGTAAATGTTGAATTTACCTTGTAATTAGTATGAATGTTATATGTATAGATGTTATGTTATATACAATATTAGTATAGATGGAGTTAATTGGTTGTGACTTTTGTCAATATTTGCAGGTTTGTTGATTTGAGTAGTATCCAATATAAGGGAGGTGCTGTCGAAATTTTTTTAACATTTGAGGTTAATTATATAATTATTCGTATTTAATTGTGTAGATGCATAGAACGAAAACCATAGTTGGTCGCTTATGTATGGTCGCAGCTAGTTCTTCTAGCAGCGAGGATGACATATCCTTAGGTGCCTCTCAAGAAGAGGCACCTATGCCACCTACACCATCATCTGATGCTGCCTCTTCCAGCACGGTTCACAGCGCAGAAGTGGTGTGCCTTCGCAGCGAAATTAGTTCACCCGCAAGTACGAGGCATGGTGGAAAGACGACCTTTCAATGTAAGTTTGTTAAGGTTTTAGTTTTTTCTTTTAAATTACAAAATAATTTATGAACAACTAATCAATATTTCATCAATTTAATTTATTTTCAAGTTCACAAACATTGAGGCCGCTCGAGTAATATCATCGACGTTTAAATCATCGATGGAGATTCCATTATTTCAATGGAGTCAGGTATCCAGACATCCTGAATGGATACCTCAAATCGATGCATGGTTTAACAGATTTGAGGTTGGTGTTTATTTCTAATTTCCAGCTTATTTCTAATAATTTATTAATATAATTGTAAATAAATTATTATTTTTATTTATCTAATTATTTATACACAGCACAAATTCGCCTGGGACAGGGCACATGACAAAGTTGTGAGGAGGGTGTGGGAAAATCACACGGCAACTAGGTAACATCGAAAACAATACAAGATTTTTTTAGAATTTTTTTTTTCAACTTCTAGTTTCTCGCTATAGAAGTAGGTTGCGTGATTTTTGGTATGAATCGCAAAAAAAGGCAAAAAAAACCGCGAGAGATAGGGGTCTCCAAGGCTGGAATGACATGGCGGTTTGGAGGGATTTCAAATCGATATACATCCCGGAAGATCTATGGCCGCACTATCTTGAGCACATGATGCTTGAGAAGTTCACACGATGCTCACAGTTCGGTGCTGGCAACCAAAATCGGCCAATTCATGGCTCAGTACAACACACACCAGCGGCTTCGTTTCGTTTGCTGCACATGCAAAACAGATGGTAAGATTAATTTAAATAAAATATATCGTTAGATTTAATTTGTTGTTAATTAATCTTTTTTCATTATAGGCTACGTCTCTTGGACGTGAGCCGAGCCCGATGGAGCTGTTTGTAGAGACACATATACGGAGTCAAGACCGCCAAAAGGGGGCGCAACAGTTCGTTGACAACAATGCTCAACACTTCGTGGTATGTTTGTTCAACCATTTTATTTTGTAAGTTATTATTTTTATTGAATTGAATATGATGATTACTTTTTTTTTATTTTCAGGAGACCTATAATAGCTGGTTGAGGGAGAGATATGGGGACGATCCTTTAACCCATCCGGAATTCGATCCGAATTTATGGATGGAGGTTGGATCTTCTGGTGGACCTGATAAAAATCAAGTTTACGGGCTCTCCAACACTACAGCCAAGAACTTGTGGGCGGCCCATAGTGTTTTAAATGTTGGAAGCTCCCAATCAGTATTGAGCACTCAATCTAAGGAGTTCGTGACCTTGCAGCAACACACGGCTCAACTCACCGAAAAATACGACCACCTATCAGCGGAGCATGCACAACTCAAAGCGGAGCATGCACAATAAAAAAGCGAAGGATGCACAACGGTATGCACAACTCAAAGCGAAGCATGACCAGCTTTGCGAATTTGTCATGAACATGGCATCACAGAGTGGTGATACATGTGCGCCTCCATTTTTGCCGTATAACAACCAGCCTCCTCCTCCTTCTCCAGCTCCACCATTATGTTAATTTTTAATGAATATTATTTAACTTTAATAGTTAATTTAACATTTTTTTAAAACACATTTAGTTTGTAATGAATATTATTTAATTTTATTTCTTTTGTTTTTTATGTTTTGATTTGCATAATTGGTTTTTTATTACCATTAATTTATATAATTTTATATTATTTATTCTAAATAATTTTTTAAAAACATATTTAAAAATAATCACAGAGGGTTTTACTGACAGAATATATCCGTCGGCATTTGACAGTAGCTACCACCGTCACCGATGAATTTACAGACGGATATATTCGGTCAATATTACAGAATCACCGACAACTTTACCGACGGATTTAATTCGTCGGTATTTTACAGTACCTGCCATAATTACCGACGAATTTACAAACGAAAATTTTCGGTCGATATTCCAAACACTCACCGACAAATTTACCAACGGTACAAATCCGTTGGTATGTCACACTATCACCGACGGGATAACTTCGTCGGTATATTTCAAGCAGGAAACTTTTTTTTGGCGCGTAATTTCCGTCTAAAAACCATCGGCAAATGTTTTTTTTATTTTTCTGACCGATATAGCGACGGACTATCATATTACCGATGAAAGAAAAACCGACAGACGTATTCTGTTAGTGATGACGTCGGTAAATAAATTACCGATAAAATCTTAATCACATACTAACGAAATATTTTCGTTGGTAAAACTGTGAAATCTTGTAGTGTATGTGTAATTTTTTTAAAAAATAAAAATATGAAAATGATCAAAAAATAAAATATACAGAATTGCAAATAAAAATTAAATGGAAGTGATGTAAGAGGAAAGAACGGTACTAGAATATCATTTAATGAAATACTAAATATTCCAACTTAAAATTGATAGTAATAGCTATCAAAAGCTGGGAAAAATTTAATTGAAAAAACAAGAGGTTACAAAGGAAAGACTGATGCAACCATATTATTCGATAGTTTCACCCATATTTAACTAGTTTTTTGCCTATGTTTTATATATAAAATGCCTTGATATTCTTTATTTTATGTTTTGAAGGCACTTTTGGATGAAAGATGCAAAAATGAGTAAATTGGAGGTAATTGACATATTTGACCTTCATTCGATGTTTTATGCAGAGCGTAAGCTATAGAAGTTGAAATGAAGTGATTCCAATGGAATTAAAAAGCTAACATACATACCTTTCTGGAAATATAAGGAAAGAAAATAAAATAAGGAAAAGCATGGAAATTGCAACCTTTAAAGTCAAATGTTGTAATTTGCCAGTGTTGACCTTCGGTCATTCCAACTTGAATATCTGGAGCTACAGAACTCCATTTGATACAAACTCAATTGTTTTGGATTCACAACTCAAATACCTATCCACATACCAAAGTTCAGCCAAAAAAATTCATATGAGGGAGATATGATTTTTCTAAGATGACAAATGAATTCTGTCAGCAAACAGGTTTTGTGAAAAAAACGAGTCCAAATTATGTCCCGAAGCATCCAAACAAGCATCCAAGTTTTTATTTCAGCAATTTAGCTCCTCTAAGTCAAAGCTTGAAGATTTCATGCAAAAATATTTCTTCTTTTTTAGGAAAATAGTTATTGAAGTACTTAAATGTAAACTATCTACTTAAGGGAGGACTATTTAGTAAAATAGAGACTAGAGTTTCCTAGGATATAAAAAGAATGAGAGAAGAGAAGGGAGGACAGCTAGCCAAGAGAGAAAAAAAACCCCTTCCTCTCCATAAACCCAAAATCATGTTTTCTTCTTTCTTTTTGATTAGTTGTTCAACAAACATGCAAGGGTAAACTCTTTTTCTTGGTTGCAGTGATACAGAAACCTTCAGATTTGAAGAATTGTGAGATTTATTCTACCTTTTCTTTTTAGTTTATATGATGAATGAATATGTTTGTTCTCCTATGCCTATTTCCTATGATTGTTTATTTTAATTGCTAGAACGACCTCTAAGTTATTATTGTGAACAATCTATTGCTAAGTTCGCTATCAAAATCAGAGTTGTGGTATATAAACTTGTGAAGCAACTGAGATTAATAATTGTGGTGGATCCAGATTAGTAATCTTAGGGAGAGCATTCGATTGATCAAATCAAACATGGGCTGCAGACAGTTATGTTGTCTAGATTAATCAACTCATCGAATTCTTAAGGCTGTCATTAAATTAAATTACTAGTACGAACACTGTGGTTGTTTGATGGTTAAGATTAGTTATACAGCGGATCTGTTAACTAATTAACATAAGAAAAGATAGATATTCAAAGTATAAATTGACATCTCGTTTCTATGATCAGTTTTGATTTCCATAGGTGGATGTTTACTTATGACCAAAGTTTGTTCTCTTGATAATTTTCTGATTTTATTTAATTTCACTCGATAATTTTTTGTTTTCTTTTGCTTTACCCTAGATAACTTCCAAACCCCCCCTCCAAATTGCATATCATATAACATAAAAATCTAAACTAGACCTTCCTCATAGGATCGACCCCATGCTTGCTCTATACTATCTTGTGTGTTGTGTTTTAAGTTAGGGTAATTACTTTGTGCGACCACGACATCGCAACAAAGACATAATAGGAATTTCATAAATTGTTTTCTATATGTGTCTGTGTGTGGTTGGCTATTTGAAGAAAATAGTAAAGAAAAGAAAAACATGCTAAAAATCTTTAGAAAACCTAAGGAAAACAAAGAAAGTGAAAGAAAATCTTGAAACTTGGAAGAATCAACACCTAAAACATCAAGTTGTGAAGGAAAATCAGGTGGGAAGGAGTGATTTTGATGGGTAAAGTGGCAGCAAAAGAAAGGAAAATGAGTGAAGAAAAAAATGTTAAAAGCTTGGGTTTTAGTGCAATTTTTGCCTTGTTTCTTGTGCTTAGTAGGTGATGATTTCTTTTACTATGTGAAGCTTTGCCTTTTTTATAAGATATGGAATTCATTAATTATGATTGCATTAGGGAAGTTAGGGTTTTCTAAGAGAAATTGTTTATGATGGTATTCTTTGTTTGGAATGATAAATTTGATCATGGAAAACATTGGATAAGTGTTGATTTTTGCTAAATTTTGGAAGAACCATGTGTTTTTCCATGGTTTCGGGGCCGACCAAAAAGGGGGGATTTTAGGGAATTGGGTTAAATGATTTGTACTGGTAGAAATGGTGTGTTTAATGAGAATTGAGATAGATATAATGATTTAAAATGAAATTCATGAATATATCAAGGCGTTGTGAAAATTGTCAAGTAAGTAGGAGTAAAACTTTGACATAAATTGTGATTAGATAAGGCTTAAATTGTGTTTCAATTATATTAGGTGTAATTAAGGTTAATAAAAATGTGGCGTAGTGAAGTCGAAATAAATGAATGAGTCAAAAAAAAAAAGTATGACCATTAGGGTTGGTTAAATGAAGAAATTTGAAAGCTTTAATAGATGGTATTTAATTATAAAAAAAAAATAGTAAAACAATTGAGAGATTATGTAATTATATGTTTTAGAGAATCTTAATTGGAAAAAATGATGAAGATTTTAGATATGGAAATTGTCATAAAGAATTAAGTTATAGTTCCTGAGGTTATGAGAATTTATGTTAATGAATTAATCTTGTTTTTGACAAGGGATACTTTAGCAGCTAGACCATAGGGTAGAAATGTTATTGGGACATCACACATCGCAAGTAGGTGTTTAACCCCTATATTTTGTAGTTTTTGCACCAATATAATTGTTATATTTACTTCTTTTTGTTTCTTGTATTAGTATGGAAAATCATTAAATAAGTGGGGAAAGAAGGGAAATGGATGGAAAAACTTAATTAGTTACTCTTGATATGGAGGCTAATGATATCGAGGGGTTCTTTGACATCAGCATTACCAAATGTTAAGTGAAAGTATTCATAAAGGACTTGATTAGCTATTCCAAGATTAAGAAAGCTAATGATATTGCTAGGTTATATTAATATCGGTATTTACTCGAATTTGATTAGTCGATCTTGGTAAGGGAGACTAATGATGTTAATGAGAGTCATTAGCATCAGCATAACCACCCAAAGGACAGGAAATAAAAGAAAAATTGATTTGATTAGCTTTCCTGAACAATAAGGAAAGCTAATGATGTCAAGGTGGATATCTTGGCATCAGTATGTTCCTTAAAGTTTATGATTAGTTAACCAAGGAAACAATAGCTAATGATGCCAGTAAGTTGATGTTGGCATTTTGTTGATTAAATATTCATTAAGCAATGGTTAATAATATCAATTTGAAATTAATATCGACGTTAAGAAAATTATCCAGGTTATGGATATCTAATAGTATGATGATGTTAATTTAGAAAGTTAAATAAATAAAAAAAAATCAATGCATGATAAGAAATGTTTTATCTTCAAGTTGAAACAAAGGATAGAAAAAGATTTAGTAATACTTTTCAGTGTAGTAGTTATTATTAGTTATTTAAATGATTATATTTAAATGTTGTACTTTTTAGGACCTTCTCACTCGCACCAGGTGTAATCTTACCTTATCTCACTTTTGTTAATATAGACTAAGTATGTTATGCATATTTTAGGATTGTATGTATTTGTTGAACTTTGGATTATTGATGTAGGAATATAATTGTTCCTCTTTACATTTGTAATCCTATAAAATCATATATATATATATATATATATATATATATATATATATATATATATGTTGGTTTTTATTTTCTTTTAAAACTTTCATAATTGCTACTATGTAATATCATATGAATTAATGTAATGCAATTAGTACAATTAATATGACTAAGATCCAAGATGATTGGATTAGAAATTGAGAATGTGAATACAAGTGAAACAGGTCTTAGTTGATAACTTGGGATCTCTCAATATGAGGGAGACTACTAGAATTTTAAGAGTCATTCCTGAATAGATTAATAACAATGTCTATAAGTTTGAACTTTCAAGCAAGTATAATGTTAGTGTTGTATTTAATCTTTCTAATTTGTCCTTTTGATGTAGGTAATGATTCGGGGTCAAATTCTTTGAAGTATAAGGAGAATGATAAGAATCAACAAGCAACTTCATAGGATCCAATATATGTATTGATTGGATCAATTACAATGGAAAGAGACAAGAGGATCAAAGAGGCATTCAATGGGTTGATTCATGATAGTTGGACCGAAAAAGCTTTGAGAATTCTTTCTAAAGTGGCTTCAAACATGAAGTTGAATTCAAAGGAGAATCAAGCCTTGATCAATGTAATTCAAGTAAATATAGGGTTGTTTAACATGTACTAGAGCTTAGTTACATAAATTTATGTTAATAATCATAATTTTAAATCCAATCATTGGATCATGCAGAAACTTTTCCAGAAAATTTTAAAGGTTTTGTTTCTCACATGGTTAAACTTTCATAACGATCAAACTTTAAAAAAACCTTTTGATATGGCCTAGAAGTTACTATACAAATTGAGCTTTATTTATTAAGACTTGAACTTTATTATTTTATTTTAAAAATACTTTTAAACTAATTTACATTTGGGTTTTAATTTGATCCTAGTATTCCAGTAAGATTTATTTTGTTAAACTATAAATTTTTTCTTTGGTTTGTAAGTTAAAAAAGCCCATTGATTGGGAGGATTTCTCTTACTCTTAATTTTTCATTAAATTATTCAAAACTTATCAATGCTTCTTGGTTCGTTATAAGCAACAAGTCGGTTCTTGGTTTGGTAATACAATACTATTTCGCATCTTAAAAGAACTATTACAGTTCAACGGTTCAATTTGTTGGTCCATTGATTCGAGCAGCCATTGTTTTTCGCATCCCTCTTTTCGAGGCGCTAATGTTATGAGGCGACGTTTGAAACCAGAGGTTACGAGCAGCCATAAAAATTTGCGATCCAATCAATCGGTTTTCCTTTAAATTAATATTTTTTAATACTTTAATATTAAAAATACAAAAAATCTGAAAAAAATAATTCTTAATCAACACCTATTTTTCTTCCTTGATTACTTCTTTCTTTCCAAAATTTACAGCCCAAACATCATCATAATATGAACACACTTTTTTCCTACTGAAACGTACGGTTACCCTCCAAACTCCGGGTTGCCCGAAACGTTTTATTCTCCATTCTTTTTAGATACTTTCACAAAGCCGATAACTCGGGCTGCCACAGCAATCCCGAAATATCGGCCGGTGCCGAGTTCTCGTCCGTATAATCAAACAACCCACCTAACGCCACAAAATCTCCGTTATTATCACAATAATTATGATTTCCTTCCGTGTTACCAACGAGCCCAAACTCAAATGAGTCATAACTCGGTATCTCATCCTGAAACCCTAGCATCTCAACAAAACCAACAGTTCCAGGTCCCTCCTCCTCCGCTGGCAAAACGGCGACAGCGGCGGCGTCTTTCTCCTCGCCAAAAGCAAACGTCGGCGGCAAGCCAAGCTCGTCATCCGAGGCCTCTAGGAGGTAACCAAGGTCCGTTTGGGAACCACCAGAATCTGACAACATATCCGGAACCGGAACCCCTACGTGAATCTCCTCTTCAAAACTTTTTATAACCGATTCCAGCCCCTGAACGACTGGCTCATCTGAATCATCAAAGATGCTGAGCAAATCTTCACGGACCTCAACCAGTTCATCTCGGTCAGGTTCCAGAAGGGGCGAGTTAGCCTCCGAGTCAACCCGAGCTAGTTTAACTTCGGGAGAATCGGAACTCGAGACGCCCAACTCATCCCGGGTTCGTTTCTTTCTGTTTTCTTGATCCATAATAAGGTCTTAAACTATGTCTAGGAAGGGAGACAAAGAAATCGAAAATCTAGAAGAGGAAGGATTATGCCACAAGTAGGACAACGTAGAGTTTGGTTATTGCAATAAAAATCTAAAGAGAACAGGACAGAAGAGACGTGTCTAGAGAGAGAAAATACGAGTGTGTGGCCGGCAAGAAGGTTTCTAGAGAGAGAATATACGGGAAGCGGGACGAGAAGTAAAGAGAAATGAGAAGGGTATATATAGCAGTAGAAGAAAGAAATTCGATTAAAATTATTATCATTAGGAGAAGGTAGTGAAAGGGCAGCGTGTAGAGCGGAGGGCGTTTAATGGACCCCACATCACGGGGCCTCTGTCCTTCTCGTTTTTTTCCTTTTTTATTTTTGGTTTCTGTGGGGAAATTTGTGGATTTGCCACTTAACAATTAACTATATTTAAACTATGGCTTTCAAGTCCGATGGTTCCGGGCCCACCAAGGGGAACATGTGCGTGTGGGATTCGTGGGATCTTGTGGACTCGGGATTTTGTTTTGCTGCCTTTTTTGAATTTTTTGAAGGTTTTCTGTAATTAGAGTTCTTACTTTCTTTTAGGTCAAGACTACCAATCCATGGTTTAATGTTTTTGGCTGACCATATCTTGTGGAGATAGATATTCTTCAAGCAGTTCGATATTTGGTGTTTTTGGACCAAATTCTAATTTGCCATTTTTTTTAATGGAAGGTTATAGGCCTCGTTGGCAAATGATACCAAGGTAACAAGCATAATACGTTTAACGTAATTTTATATAATTGTTTTAGCTTGATAAGTTAACTAAAGTCATCCCTCAATTTATAACATAGTTTGAGTCAATAAAAAAAATTTAATATTTTTTCAATCAAAACAACAATGTTTTGATTTTTCACTTATACTTTTTATATAAATGTTGATACCAATAAACTTTATTGACATCATTAGTCTCTCAAACCGGAAATGACTAATCAAGTTTAAGAAATGTCTATATCAATATAACTTATTAATATCATTAGTCTTCCAAACTGGGAATGACTAATCAAGTTTAAAAAATCTCAATATCAATATAACTCATTGGTATCATTAGTCTCTGAAACCAGGAACGACTAATCAAGTTTATGAAATGTTAATACCAATGTAACTTATTGGTACTATTAATCTCCCAAACTAGGAATGACTAATCAAGTTTAAGAAATGCTAATACTTATTGATATCATTAGCTAATCAAGTTTATTAGTATTGTTTTTTGTCCACTTTGTTAATGCCAATGTCAATGTACTCATTGACATCATTAACTTCATAACTTGGAACGGCTAATTAAATTCAAGTAAATATCAATATCGATATTGATATCAATAAATCACATTCATATCATAAGCTCCTAAATCACCTTAGACAACTAATCAAATTTATATTCATTTCCTTTTCTTCCACCTTTTTATCGTTTTATACTTCAATTATGATTTGTACATTAAAGATAATTATAAATAAAATGTTTTAAGCTATTCAAATAAAATATTAAGGTTTAGGACACCTATCTACTGTATGTGATGTCTTATCATATACTTCACTCTATAGTCTTGTTGCTGAGGTGTTTCCTATCAAAACATGACCAATTCATCAATATCTATTCTTATAAACTCGGGAACTAAGTTCCATTATAAACATTTTCATCATAGTACATTCCATGTCATAAACTAAGCATCTTTTATTTTTTTTATAGCCACAAATTATGTTATTCTTCGTGTAAGTCTACTAACTTAATTTCTCAAAACATATATGTAACAACCCTAATTTTTAAAATAATTTTTACATGGATTCTAGAATAATAATAAGAAAATCCTAGGATTTTTTTTATATGAGTTGTACCAAGATATTACCAATATCGTTTCGTTTGTCATTAATAATATATTAAATCCATAGTCCAAAATCCTGGACTTAAACAATCATCATTTAACCAATGCTTTTACACACTTTAATTTAATAAAATCTAAGAAAAGTTCATACAATTTAATTAAAGAAACAAATAATTAATCACTTACAACAATTGGGTTCATGCATCATATAACTTAGATAATAATATAAATCTATTACATAATAAAATAAAGTATTACATAAATTTATACATACAAATCAAAATTAATGTTAAATACAATTCAAAAAGGAATTTCTCTATTAACTTATTACACTAAGTAGATATATAAAAGAGAAACTAATTCATCAACTAGGAGATACGATGTTGAGATGAACCTGCACATTAATTTATAAAAGCACAATTAATTAAACAATTTAAAAAATTATACAACACACTATCAATTTTTTTTTTCTTTTTTTAAATAGCCCATCATCTAGGTTTCTAATTATGTTAACCAAATTTTCATAATTGTCTATCTAACAGGGCACCAATCCTAAACTAGGAAACTGGTTCTACCAATCGTCCATTCTCAAGGTGCTAGTCTTAGCACTAGGAAGTTGATCCAACCAATAGCTCATTCATAAGGCACTAATCCCAAACCAGGAAACTAGTTCAACCAATATTCATATAATAAACATGAATAATAGAATTTTTGATGTGCATTTTACAAGAACCTCAATCAAGAATTTATAAAAGACTTTAAAATAATTGTCTAAGGTACCAAGCATCTACCTAAAATCTGTGCTCTACTAGTCGTCCCATACTGTTGTTTGGTGCTCACAATCTCACTTGTACCAACAAGTATACTTTATTAATTTCAAGCTTGGTCCATACAAACACACACTTTCCATTTCCATTCCCTCAATAATTCAATATTTTTAACTAAGAACAACTCCAAACAAACAAGAGTTAACAATTTACAAATGTTAGGTGGTTCAACATAATTAATTCATAACATTGTTCAATATTTTGATTATAACTAAAGTTATAGAACTCATTCTTATATGTGGTTTTTTTCTTTGAAAAACTAAAACATAAGTCTACAACTTTTATGAAAATGACTAAATCTAATTTTGCCATCTATATGCCAAAATTCACAAATTATAGTAGCACAAAAAATTATACTACTGATTTCAGTTTAGACCCTTCTTCAGTGTTTATTCCATATCTAGTGTTTTGTCACTCCAATTTAACAAAGGTAACTTGCGTTCGAAAGGTAACATCCATGTCTATAACTTTTATAATTGAAATTATCTTAAATTCTATCATCTTAGGGTCCTAATATTAGTGGAGAAACTAAGAGACAAGTTGTCTAGTTTTTTATTTCTAAGTTTAACATCTATTTGTTTCCCTTGTATTTTTGTATCGTTTTTACCAACCATAACATATAACACATTCATATGTCATCATTTAACATAAATCTTAAATCCGTTATTGATGCAACCATATTATTTGATAGTTTTACCCATATTTACCTAGTATTTCGCCCATGTTTTAGATATAAAATGTCTTGATATTCTTTGTTTTATGTTTTGAAGGCACTTTTGGATGTAAGATTAAAAAAGAAGTAAATTGAAGATAATTGACAGATTTGACCTTCGATCGATATTTTGTGCAGAGTTTCAGCTCTAAAAGTCAAAACGAAGTAATCTCAGTGGCATTAGAAAGCTAACATCCATACATTTCTATACATATATGACAAGAAAAAAAAAGTATGGAAATCACAGCCTTCAAAGTCAAATCTTGCATTCTGCTAATGTTGACCTCCGACCATTCCGACTTAAATATCTTGAGCTACATAAGTCAATTTGATGCAAACTCAATTTTGTTGGATTCTTTGACTCGAAGACTTATCAGCCTACCAAATTGCAGTAAAAAAATAGCTCATATGAGAGAGATATGAGTTTTCTAAGATGACATATGAATTCTACTAGCAGATAGGTTTTGTGAAGAAATAAATCCAAATTACATCCCAAAGCATCCAAACCAACATCCAAGTCTTTATTTCGGCAATTTAACTCCTCTATGTCAAAAGTCAAAACTTAAAGATTTTATGCAAGGCTATTTCTCATTTTTAAGAAAAATAGTTATCGAACTACTTAAATGTAAAATGTTTATTTAGGAAAAGACTATTTTTGTAAAAAAGGGATTAGGGTTTCCTAGGATATAAAAAGTAAAAGAGAAAGGAAAGGGGGGGCAGTTAGCTAAGAGAGAGAAAATGCACCTTCCTCTAAAAAATCCAAAATCATGCATTCTTCTTTCTTTTTTATTAGTTTTTAATAGACATGAAAGGTTAAACTGTTTTTCTTGGTTGTAAGGACACAAAAACCTTCAGATTTCAAGAACTATGAGTTTTATTTTACCTTTTCTTTTCAATTTATATGATGAATGACTATGTTTGTTCTCCTATACTTATTGCCTATGATTGTTTCTTTTAATTGCTAGAGCGGACTCTAAGTTATTATTGTGAACAATCTATTGCTAAGTTTGCTATCAAAACTGGAGTTGTGGTATATAAACTTGTGAAGCAATTAAGTTTAATAATTGTAGCGGATCTATATTATTAATCTTAGGGAGAACATTTGAACAAATTAAACATGAAATGCGGACAGTTATGTTGTCTAGATTAATCAATTTATCTAATTCTTAAGGCTGCCATTGAATTAAATTACTAGTGTGATGGACACTGTGATTGTTTGATGGTTAGGATTAATTATGTGTGATGGACACTGTGATTGTTTGATGGTTAGGATTAGTTATACAACGGATCTGTTAACTAATCAACATAAAAAAGATAAATATTCAGAGTATAAATTGACGTTTCGTTTCTATGATCAGTTTTAATTTCTGTAGGTGGACATTTACTTGTGACCAAGATTTGTTTTCTTAGTAAATTTCAGTTTTCTTTGATTTAGCATTGATTGTTTTTTTCTATTTACTATAGCATAGCATAGATAACTTTAAACCCCCCTTGTTGCATATCATATAGCATAAAAATCTAAACTAAACCTTCATCATGGGATCGATCCCTTACTTGCTCTATACTATCTTGTTTATTTAAGCTAGGGTAATTAATTTACGCGGTCGCGACATCGCAACAATTAAGCTCATCAAATTCATTCTCTAAAATGAAAGCTCTCTCTACTAACCCATTTCCATTCATCACCTATATTAAATATCATCATTTCATCATCAAAACATAATTCCATATCCAACTTCATAAACCATAAACCTCTAACAAATACTCTAGCAACTCAACCATTTGAGAAAAAATGCAAACCAAATTAAAACAACTTATTAAGAGAATTTATTACATCCTAACAACAAGAAATTAAAGGATAAATCCCAAGATGAATCAAGTTTCTTTCACCCTCCTTTTCTCCTTTTATTTTAGTTATTTTTATCTTAGGGCATTTCAATGTTATTCCATTTTAACAACATCACCCCATAACCATTTCACGAAACCTCTAATTTCACATAGGAACACTAAATCCAAGAATTTAAAATTCAATTAAACATATTGATTACTTGTTCAAATAAGCTTAAAACACTTTATCAAGCAATAATATATAATTCGAAAGCTAACTAGTCAAAATTTCTCCAAACTTTCTCCTTTTTTCCCTTCATCACCCTAACTTCCTCTCTCTAAATCCTTACTTTCTCTTCACTAAATCTTAGGGGTGATCACTTTCGGTTTGGTTCAGTTTTTATCAAAAAAAGTAATCAAACTGAATTTAAAAAACAAAAAAACCGAAACCGAACCAAAACCGGGTCAAACCGAC
The DNA here is from genome assembly GCF_951802175.1 of Populus nigra. Taxonomy (NCBI): domain Eukaryota; kingdom Viridiplantae; phylum Streptophyta; class Magnoliopsida; order Malpighiales; family Salicaceae; genus Populus; species Populus nigra. The sequence goes on along the minus strand of NC_084867.1, from coordinate 6,651,763 downwards.
CGGTTTCGGTTCGGTTTGGTTTTTTAGGGCAAAAACCAGTTCAAACTGTTTTGGCTCGGTTTTCTCGGTTTTTCCGGTTTGACTTGGTTTGGCTCGATTTTTTTCCGGTTTTTTTCCGGTTTTGATTCGGTTCGGTTCAGTTTTTTTGGTTTTTTGCTTATAAAACCAAAACCGAACTGAACCGGTTGGTTTTTTTAAAATTTTAATCGGTTTAATTGATTTTTTTTTTCGATTTTTTCGGTTAATTTTTTTTCTTGGTTTAATCGGTTTTTCAGATTTTTTGCTCACCCTTACTAAATCTTTCTAATTTTAAGTGATTAAGTGTTTATACTAACACAATCTCATACTTTTCCCTCCAATCTTTAGTTTTCCTTAGGTTTTAAAATGATTAAGCTTAAGATAAATGAAGAACTATCTCCCTGACCCCTTTTCTTCTTTGCAATGGTCGGACACACACCTATATTTATATATGGATTTTGTTAATTTCCATTATGTCCCTTCTTTACACCATTTTATGTTTCATGGGTAATATTTCTTAGATTTCATCATCTATTTATACCGAATTTAAGCTGGGTTATTTTTAATTTTATTAAATTATATAACAATACCTTTCGTTCCTCATGGATCACTTCCATTTAATTTTTATTAATGTATCTGTATTTTTTTATTTTTGGCCATTTTTCGTATTCTTATTTTCAAAATTAGTACATAACCATTTTATTTCAATTTTCCAAAATCTATTATCATCCTTCTAATGTGAATATTCAATTTTCTTAACATAATTTTTACTTCACTATTCTAATAGAATTTATCCAAGGTTTACATCCCATCTCGGTCTACTTTTAAAATAACATACACGAAGTTTTAAATCTTTAAGAACTCATTTCAATCTATTCATTATCTCCATATTTATTTCTTGTTTAAATCATTTTATTTCTAGGTTAATAATTTTTTATTAATACTAAAAATTTTAGGCTGGGGATTTGCAGGATTAAAATGATGAAATGATTATTTTATCCTTCTAGATAAAAAAACCCATATAACTAGCTAATGAGGGTAAAACAGTCTTTTTGCATAGGTTTATTAGTCATTTTCATATTAACCGGGGACAAATCAATCTTTTAACATTTCAAAAGCATAGTGAAATAACTAAATTACTTTTAAAAGTAAAAACAAATTCAAACTGACATATAGTGGCATTTTCATCTTTTTGTTTTTTAAAATACAATCAAATGAGTAAATTACTCTTAAAACCAAAGTTTCTTTAACTTACATTTAGGAGCATTTTTGTTTTTGTAGTATGGTTTTTTTTTGTTGTTATAATTAGGTTTGCTAAAGGGAGATTTAGTAATTTAATAAATAGAAATATTATTTGAAACAGTGTTTGACACATGTGTCATGGTTGTGCTTTTTAGACGTACATGCAGCATCACCTGACGGCCAAACCCCAACTTTCAATGTGGCGTTCCAATTGCCTAGAAGACCCCTCCATCCCTCAGCGATATGTGTGATCATCAAACCTTTGCTTTGGTGTCGATGACTTTTTTTTTTTATTTTCTCTCTTTTCTGTTCACATGTATGACCCTTCAAATTTTAAAAGCAGCCCTTCAATTTGTTTTTTTCTTTATATTTGATCCCTATTTTCTTTACTATTTGTTTTATATGGAATAATTTATAAAATTTGATCATTCTTCAATTTTATCCTCTAATTTTTTATATGTTAAATTTGATCATCATTCTTTTAATTGTTACTTGTTTTATTTGAGATGATTTTTAAAATTGATTTTTTTTTTGTGATCTCATCCTCTAGTTTTTTTCTTATCAGATTTGATCTCTATTCTATTGATTGATATTTTTTTTTTCTGGTTTCATCCTTCAATATTAAATTGGTTGAGAATTGAGCTTTTTGATTGAGTTTGAGTCTAGGATTTAACAGGTTGTGAGTTTAGGAGAGTAACCCAAATTTAAAAAATTCATTTTGGACTAGTTACAAGGTCAAGAGCCAAAAACAATAAAGAGACATTTAATGAGTTTATTTAGGATATTTGGATTAAGGCAAGTTTCTAGACTTCAACACAGGATGAACGAACTTTAACTAATGTGATCCATGCAAATAAAAGAGATCTTTATTGAGTTTGAAACATTCGACAACCTTAGTAGCATAGGTAGAGGCGATAACAACTTGGGCTTGAACGTCATCTTCCACTCATCCCCAGGATGGATTCGGATTTGATAATACCTGTTATGAAGATCAATTTTTGTGAAGATTGATGCGCCACTTAATAAATCTAGCATGTCGTCAAGCCAGGGGATAAGAGATCTGTACTTCACCATTATTTTGTTAATTGCTTGGCTATCGATGCACATCCTCCAAGTATTATCCTTCTTGGGTGTAAGTAGAATTGGCACGACATAAGGCCTAAGACTTTCTCGGATGAAGCCACTGTCAAGCAATTGTTGAATTTGTCGGTTGAGTTCCTCATTTTCTATGGGGCCCAAACAATAATGGGGTAGGTTCTACAGAGAAGAACCTTGGATGAGATCAATGGCATGTTGCACCTCTCGCATTGGTGGTAGCTGCTTTAGCATCTCATCAGGCATAATTTCCTGGAATTTCTCTAACATCTTTGTAAACTTGTTGGGGATAATACCATCATCTTGTTTAGCCTCTCGGTTCATTACCAACAACATTAGTTTTTCTTCTTTTAGAGCTTGAGTGAACTGCTGATAGTTAGCACTGGAATAACTTCTACTCTTTTTTTTTTTCTTCAAATTCAAAAATTTGCAAAGGTCTGTAATGAATTTCTTGTCGTTAAATTTAAAGGAGTAGGAATTGGCATAACTACCGTACAACACCTTTCTATCATAAAGCCAAGGTCAACCCAATAACAAATGGCAGACAGTTATGGGAACCACATCACACCATGCCTCACCTGAGTAGTTTTATTCCTAACACAAACCTCACTAAGAAACGATGCTTGACCAAGATGGGGTTGTCTTTATTAACCCAACTTACTCGATTAGGAGTACGATGTTTTTTAACTTTCAAACCTAAACACTTTACCGGATCACTAGAAATTACATTCATTTAACTCTTGTTTTCAATTATGACATTCAATGTGCGACCACCATACTCCATACGAGTATGAAAAATGTTGGTGCGCCTCCAATCAGAATCACCTTGGACCTTTTTCTTAGTGCCAGTCAAAACTCTATGGATCACACAGCTAGGCAGGTCGGTTGCTCCCAAGTGCTCTACATCTTTGCCATCACTTTCTTCCTTAACTCCCTCAACTGCATCAAGCATTCTAATTTCTTTTTTACACACAAATGCCAAAAATATTTCTCTCGCGGGACACACTTCAACAAAGTGTCTAAACCTTTTACACTTATAGCATTGTGGTCCATCGCCCGTAAGCTTGGCCTTTCCTCTTTGGTCTCCCACCACGGTGTTTCTACCCGGATCAATAAGCAAAAGTGGTTTTTGGAATAATTGGGTTGGAGCTCGTTCCTGCCTAGGATCCATAGATGCCATTTGTCTCTCGCTTGAGAGCCCTAGTTGCCTTTCGACTCGAAAGGAAAATTGATAAGCTTTGTTAACATTTAGGTGTTGTGCAATCAACATCTCTTTTCACATCTCATTACATAAGCTCGTGCGGTAACGAGCTAAGGTTTGTTGCTCGTTTTCCACCACCTTGCTACAAATAGTTAATACATGGAAACAATCTGTATGCTGGTCGACAATCAACATCCCTTGCCTCAGTTGTAGCATCTCTTCAAACTTCATTTGCTCATAATCAATAGGCAAATATTTCTCCTTCAACCGCTCCTTCATTTCCTCCCAATTAGACTCTAGCTCACATTGAGTACGACGTACGTAATTATTCTTCCATGCTACCCCTACCAAGCTCGTGCATGTCCTTTTAATTTCATACGGATATAACAAACTTTTCTATCCTCGGACAAAGAGAACCAATCAAAATAATCATCAATGGCCGTCAACCAATCTTCAAAAGCATTAGAGTCCAACTTCCTAAAAATACCTGGGACATCTACCTTCATTCCCCTGGTCCGTTCATCAAAAGGGTGATGGTTGAAGTCACGCCCTCTTTGTCCCCAGGGAAATTCATGGCCATTTCGCTTAAAATGAGCTCTACGATCACCAAATCCCTTGTTCCTCTCCTTGTATTCTTCATCATCTTCGTCCCCTTCACTACCATCTATTTCATTTTCTAGAGGAGGCCCACACACCCGCCTATTGTGAGGTCCAAAGTCATCTCGAGCTCGACGTTCATCCATTACATCCATCCTATGATTAATTTGTTCCAGGACAAATGTGAGTTGGGTGATCTGTGCTTGTAGTTGAGGTATGTCAGTGTTTGGGTTTTGGTTATTCGATATATTGTAAAAATTACCACTACGGGTTACATGCATGAGACACTGAATTCCTTGAGGAAAGAAACCTTGCTCTGATACCAAAATTGATGCAAACCTCTAAAACCAACCTCTCATCAAATGCTAAGAGGAAAAGCAATACTAAACATAGTCTCTCTGTCAATGGAATCTCTCAGTTCTCGAATTCATTATTCAAGAAAAATTGGTAACTACCTTTCTTTTCTATAACTACCACTTTTAAAAGATTACATGTGATGCTATAATTCAGGAAATAAACTAGAAAAAAATTGCTAACATATCAAAAAAATCTTACAAAAATAAATTAGGAAAGAATTTAACAACCACTTAGCAACAAAATTTTGAAATCAATAAATAAAAATTCTAACAGCCGAATAAGTCTCTATCCTCAATGATTCAAGGAGTCGTTTCTGCTTGGAAACCGTGCTCTACATTTGCATCAATTGATCATGATAAAAATAGATGAAATTAACAATTTTTCTTCTTCTATATTATACCAAGATTTTTTAAAAAAAAAAACTCTCATTTTCTCTCTATTTTGCTAATTTCTTTGATAAAAAAATCATTTTTCATACATCAAAATTAAATCAAATTAATTCTTTTTTTATCAGATGTTTTATAGACCATCAATATCCAACTGCTACATTTATTAAAAAAATGAAATTACTATTTTGTTTCAGCCTCTCCGACGTAAAGAATACTAATCGAGCTAAGGCTGAAAAATGACTGGTAAGCATTTAGCAAATAAAGATGTGAAATTGGTTTAGACAAAAAAAAAAAAAAAAAAAATCTTAGGTTGACTACAAGACAATTTGGATGCAGGTATCTTTTGGGTTTCAATTATGGGAATAACGTTTCATCCTTTCTTTCATGGGCCCCACTTTAGATTTGCTCGAACGAGGGCCCCACTTTTACGTTAACAACATTTTCGTGGTCCCTTCTTCGAGAAAAAGAAAGAATTGCCTGTCCAAGTGGCCAAGTCCTAACCAAACTTGTCTCTCATCATCTCTTTTTTCAAATTCTATTAAAAGGTTAGTTTGTTTTGTGAAATTTTTTATAAAAAAATATTTTTATATTTGTTTGTTTTTTATGTTTATTTTTCATAAAATACTTTATAGTTAATTATTAAATTTAATTTATTTACTGTAAAAAATATTTACACATAAAATCATGTAAAGTATTTTATAGATAATAATTTATTTAGAGCTGATGTTAATATGATTGTTTTTTAAAAATATTTTTTTTTTATTTAGAAATACATCAAAATGATATATTTTTATTTTTTAAAATTTATTTTTGACATCAATATATTAAAATAATCTTAAAACATCAAAAAACAATTAATTTGAAGAAAAAAATTTAATTTTTTTCAAAAATATATTTGAAATGTAAAAACAAATAGGCTCTTACAATGTTATTCAATTATTTTATCTACTATCTATGTCTTATCATCACTACCATCACCTTCATTATTTTCTTCTCCATTACAACTTCTTCTTTCACTATCTTCTTTATCATCAACTTCATCTCATTTTCATCATAGCAATCTCTTCCTTCACTACAACATTTTCTTTTATCACCTTCTCAATCACGATTATCATTATTATCATTATCATCATCATCTCATTACCATCTTTTCCATCACCTCCGTCTTATAATCACCACCACTACCTCCTCATCCACCACTACTTTTTTTTTTTACCATCATCATAATAATATCTCATCATCATTAAAAAATATTTTATATATAAAATATTTTTCCAGCTAAAAATTGAAAAACGTCTTCAATGATAACATTCTACATATTTCAAAAAAAAACCTGCAGTTTTATTAAACCTTAGGTTGTGTTTGTTTTACACCTGTTTTTGTATTTGCAGTGCAAAAAACATAGCAAGATGTTTGGTAACTGTTAAAACTGTGTTTTATACTGCAGGACCCACTAAAAAATTGAGTTTGAAACGCAGTTTTTACATGTTTTATAACTAAGTTTCGTAAAACACTGTTTGTTTTTGCGTTTCAAAAACACTTTTGAAAAAAATTAATTTTTTTTTATTTTTTTCTTTGCTTCAAATTAATATTTTTTGATGTTTTTAGATCATTTTGATGCGTTGATATCAAAAATAATTTTTTAAAAATAAAAATACATTATTTTAATGTATTTTCAAGTAAAAAGTACTTTGAAAAACAACCACAATCACATAACTACCAAACATTTTATCCATGCTTTTTTATTATACATAAATTTCAACCATAATTTTTATTAAATACGTATTTAAATCCAACTAACCTAACTAACCATACTTTTTTAAAATTTACTTTTTCAAATCATAACTATAAAAACTACCTGAAAACAAATACACTCCAATCCATATCAATTAAATAAAAAAAAAGGTTAAGCTCAACTAAGCTACGTGTAAACGCTACAACTACTTTCGTGTTGGGAGCCGAATCTAGAAGCCGAGCTTTGCCAATTATCTGACCGCATTTCAAAGCGGCGCCGACAGTGAAATCTGGCTTTTCACTAACCCCGAGAAGCCAGCTAAAGTCAATCACTGCGGCTCTTGTTCATGCAAAGCTCCACGTCTACCGTAGATGCAGCCACGTGTTATTTCCGCCACCATAGCCAGACACAGAACCTGTGAAGCGGATGTATTTATTAAAAAACTTCTGTCCTGTCTCGAGAAATGAACACACACCACCGCCCCATGTTTTTGCGATGGTTAAAGTGAGTCATTAGATAAATATGAAAAATCTCACTTTATTTAATATTAATCTTCTAGATAGTGATACAGTGATAAAAATTTTAAATCAAAAGATTTGATCTTTTTATAATTTCAGGTTCGAATCCTGTGGTTGTTCATATGATGACCATTAAAAGCTTATATAGTCGTTAACTTCAAGGCCCGTGGGATTAGTCAAAGTATGCACAAGCTGACTCGGACACCCACGTTAAACTAAAAAAAAAAAGAAATACATCCTTACGATTACAATTTATTAAGTATAAAGCTAAAAGGTATAGTATTTTCAATGTAAATATTTTTATTATATATCATCTCACGAATAAATGTAGATTGAAATAGCATATTTTTCAAAAAAAATTTCAATTTGATCCTCAAACTATTTTTTTTTACAATTGAGTTATTTTGAGCCAAAATTAGACTTCATTGCATCTTTTTTAGGGGGCGAGGGTTGAATTGAAAGAGAGGGAGACTGAAGTGAAAAATATAGGTAAAATAGGTGGTGTCTCTGCAATTTATTTTAAAAGTTCATTTTTGCACCCCATCTTTTTAAGCTATTAAGTAACCAGTCCCTATAATTTTAAAACAATACATTTCAGTACCAAATTTTATTTTTCTATTTTTAATTTTTTTTTAGTGGAGAAGAGAGACAGGGTCACTAGATTCCGGCTTATAGAGAAAAAGTTGTTATTGGTGAAGATTTTGACCACAAAAACGATCTATATTTGTGTGAAATGGTTTCACATGATAAATGAAGTTAATATTAGATGCTTTTTTTTTTTACCTTGAAAACACATAAAAAAACATATTTGAGTTTTGGAAGATTTTTGGTTTTAGGTTGATTTTGGATCAGTTTTTTGTGTTTTTAGATACTATAGATTGGTTTAACAAGATTTCTAAGGCGTTTCTTAGGTGTTTTTGGTTAAAATGAGTTTTTGGATAAAAAAACTAACCCTGTTTTTCTAGCCACACTAGTAGCTGAAATCTGGAGACTTGTATACAATTCAGAGCATTAGGGCGGATGACATGTTGTTTGACCCATGCATTTTAAAAAAATTTAAAGGTTGATTGTTGGGGCTTGAACTTGTAGGCCCGCATGCAAGCCCTTTCTTTATAGGTTAGGCGTATGACCTAGCCTTATTCTTCTTGTTTTTTTTTATAGTTTTTTTTCCTTTCTTTCTCTCTTTCCTCCTAGAAATCTGTTATTGGCCCTCCATATTTTCATATTAGCCCTTCAAGTTCGTTTTCTTTTGATTTTGTCTTTGATTTCATGATACCTATTTGTTTTGTTTTAATTCATTTCTCAAATTTTCTTCTGTTTTCAATTGTATACTCCTTCAATTTTTTTTTGTCTATTAGATCTGATTCTTATTCTTTTGATTTTTTTTATTCAATATAATTTTAGAAGTTTTTTTTTCTTTTCATTTTAACCCCTTCATTTTTCCTTTCATATTTGATGCTCATTCTTTTTTTTTTTGCTCTTTTTTTGGTTAGTTTTTTAATTTGGGATTTGTTTTTAATTTTATCATTTAGCATTAAACTAGTTGACAAATGAAATTTTTAATTGAACCCAAGTTTTTTAATTTCATGGGTTATGGATTTAGAATATTAACCTAGGTTTAAAAGATTTGCTCGGATCAATTAGTATGAGTTTAAACATTAAATTTACCATTTGTTTTTCCCATAATGACTTTCATACTTGCTCTCTTTCAATTATTATGGATTAACCATTTTTTAATTGATCAAAGTTATTACTTTCTTTTTTATTCTTTTTTTTTTGCAGAGTTAAGTTGCTATAATGCCTATAAATGCAAGACAACACTTAGCTTAGGTTTAAGTTTTTTTAAAAAAATCACTTTTAAAGCTCGACTTCAGGGGGGGCTTAATTGTCATCTCAGGGGTGATTTGGTCTTTTACTTAATGTCAATAATAATAATTTAAAAAACTGTTTTATTTTTTTCTCTCAATTTCATCTATCGATGTTTAATTGGTTAGGGAATAGACTTTGCGACTTGTTTTTTCCATGCTTTTCTTAAGGTTATCACGGACTCAAACAAACATCTATTTTATCATTGATGTTCGATTTTGCAAGAATCTAATTTCTATCATGTAATTAAAAAATTTGTTTTCAAAACAATTTATTAAACCTAATTAAATTCATAAACCAAGTCGTGTGTGACTGAGGTCATCCAATATGTCATCGACTTAATATGTTTTTTAAAAAGTCTTCTTGTTTTTTTTATAAGTTGATCTATGCTTTTTCTAGTCATTCATATATCATTTAAACCTATTAAATCAACCAATTCACATCGAGTTAGCTTTTGTATGATTTGGTTGAAAACTCATGCCATATAAGAAGCCAAGTCAAGGAATTTTAAGATTTACCTGTTTACCCGGGATTAATAGCATTGCCAAAAATCCCCATGCTTTCAGTGTTCTTGTTTACGTTAAAAAAAAAATTGGTCCAACCCGCAGCAAAATGCAGGCCAATGGCCGATCGATAAACTAAAACCGGTGCTGATTTTATTATTTATCACCTCACAAAATACTATTCATGTAACATCCCCCATTCCGGGATAAAAACAACACTCTCATGTTAACTGAAAAACAGAGTAATTAATTTTTTTTCCTTATATATATATATATATATTCATGGTTTTCGTATTAAAATATATCGAAATTTCGACAGAGTCCCCCCTATACCGGAAGGTCCCAAATTATCGACATGTAACCTGTTTACACTTCTAATAATTCACATATCATAAGTTAATCCTAACCCAATCATCCTGGGTTTCAATTTCCACAAATATTCTCACTCCTATTAACCACAATATTCATGATATACATTATATAACAAAATATCATTATGGATGGATAAAAAAATAAATAAATACATAGACATGAAATATGGTTATATGAATTACAGAGTTAAGTTCATTCAATCAAGTTTAAACATTAATTATACAAATTAAGTTATACAAATATTTTCATGTTTACAAAATACAAGGGTATACCCCCTAGAACTTAAATTACAAGATGGGAACATAAGCTAGGATCTACTCCTGTCGTGCATGTGATGATCCTGAAACAAAATACATATTATTGAAAGGTGAATATCGTATAAATATAACAACATGAATATTTAACAATTTCAACAGGGTAACATGCATTCAAATTTTATTCACTTCTCCCTTTTGGTTTTCATTAGAATATCTTCCTTATTCAACTATTAATAATCGTTCCCTCTTTCACTATTAACCTCCATTCTAGACTTTACAAGATCAAACATGATTATTTTTGTTTAACACATTACTGATATCACTTTCATTGGTATCATCATCATCATCCCGTAAGAGTCGATGCAACGTGATCCCCCTTACCTGGGATCCTAACATACACTAAATTTATGCTAGCCAAAACATGGCGATTATCCTAACATACACTAAATGTATGCTAGCCAAAACATGGCGATCCCCTTACTCGGGATCCTAACATACACTAAATTTATGCTAGTTTACGCCTCAAATAACACTTCTTATATTTTCTTTGTCAGTGATAATTTCATCACTTAGCAATTCACATAACAACCTTTCCCTTTGAGTACATATACATTCACTAATTCACATTTTACATCGATAATATATATTAAATCATGAAATTTAACTAGAAGGTAAAGGTGCGATTCACCTACCTGCAATAGAAGCTCTGCTCGTGCTCCGCTACTACTGCTGTTCCACCACGCCTGTGGTCCCTCTTGCAAATCACAGGTTCATCTCATAAATTTTCCTCACTCAAGGATATGTTTTATAATAACCATATTAACAACCAATAAGTCTTTCTTTCAGTCATTTCTTAATATTTTAAGTTTTTCTCATTTCACCCATTAATATTATCGTTCTTTGTCCAACCCTAGTTATCATTCCTTTCTTTATATTTGGACTGTTACTGTCTCGTTTTTGAACTGTTACTGTCTGACCTCTCCTTAAATTTTTAACTATATCTAGAGTTATTGAACTCCAATTCAAGCAAGATTAGTCTTGTTGGAAAGCTAAGACATGAGGCTACAAGTTCTCTAAAGAAAGGAGAACCCAGTTCTACCTCTAAGACAATCAAAATTGCTCATCAACAAACATTTGGACTGTTACTATGTCGTTTTTGAACTGTTACTATCTGACATCTCCTCAAATTTTTAACTATATCTAGAGTTATAGAACTCAAATCTATAATTTAACATCCATGCATCAATTCATAATCAACTTTAAAACGACTCATAAGACCATGTTTAGAATACCTTACTCGGTACGAATCAAGGTTTCAATCCCTCATTTTCTTTCTAATGACAGCTGGCCCTTCCCTCTTTTCTTCTTGTTCAATTTTTCTTGGTAATCCCTTGCCCACCAGTGTTTATTCTACCCATAACCCTTAATCTTGGATGGGTTGTTGAAATTTTGGTGTTTCTCTCTTGATCTGTAAAAATGGATACAAAAACTCCCTCTTTTCTTTCGTCACGATAGCTGCCGATTTGTTTTTGGTAAGAAGAGTATTTATGCTCTATAATTATTCTTATTTGCATTTAGCCCCATTTTCTTTAAATGTATTCATTTTGCCCCCACTTCTTTTTAGTTTAGTTTATTTTCTTTAATTTAATCCAACCTTGATTTTCTCGGGATTTACAATTCATTTCAATAGTGTTTTGTTTTTCTTTGTGTTTTTCCTTTGCTTTTTATATCTATATTTATTTATGTAATTTTATACTTCAACATTTAATTTATTGGGTGATTAAGCTTCATAGTTTATTGTGGTTTACTTTATACATGGTTAGCTCGGTCTCAAAACTCATGTTACATATTTGGCGGGTTAACTCTGTTGACTGGAGGTTTTTTTTTAATCCTTTTCTATTTAATTTTTTTTTTCAATGTCATCATTCGACATTGGGTTGATTGAGAATTAGACTTCATTTCAGTCTCATGATCTTGATCGCAGGTTTGACAGGTTAACCCGGGTTGACTCAAGTCATTTTTTCTTTACTTTTTATGAGGTTATCTCGATCTTATGACCTGGATCACAAGTCTAATAGGTTAACTCAGGTCACATACTTTTGTTATTTTTTAATTTCTTCCTTCAACATTTAGTTGTTTTAAAATTAGGCTTCATAATTTTGTTTTGTTTTCCTTTTTATAAAGTTATCCCAGCCTCATTACCGGGGTCACTGGTTAGGCGAGTTAACTAGCGTTATTTTTTTATTTTATCCTTCAATGTTGGGTTTGCTTATCTCGCGTCATGGGTTAACTCGAGTTTTTTTTTTGTTATATTTTTAGTTGAAGTCTTTTTTTTCTCAATTTTATCATTCAACATTTGGTTGATTTGAAATTAGGCTCCATGTTTTTTTGTTTTTTTATGAGGCTATCTTGGTCTCATTATCGGGGTCACGAATTTGGTAGGTTAATCCACCTCAACTTGGTTTTGTTTATCTTTTTTTAATTGATATTTTTTTTCAATTCATGAACCGCATAATATAAGAAGTTAGGGTGCCAACCAAAGAAAGAATAAATAAATAAATAATCGATGCAAATGTGATATTGTTTGTGTGATATAATGCATATATAAACATGATTATATGAAGAGAAACAATAGATGTTGATGAAATTGATACTGAGTTTTGTTGGAACTTTTTGTATGTGTAAGGAGAATTGTAGTGAACCATAATGAAATATGAAAGATGTGACGTGGTTAAGTTGTGATGTAATAAGTCCAGGGTGTTTGCATAATGAATGAGATGTGGATTGGTTGAATATTGAAGTGTAATATCCTAATTTTTTCATAACCTGTGTGGCTGGAATTGTCTGAGTTATCGAGCTAGCTAGGCCTTCCATCCCTTCCTTAACATTTTGGACTAGGATTTCAGGATCAACATAAGGCGGGTGCATCCCTATTGGAACGGTTAAGGGGTGTGCCTTTGTTCTTTCTTAACGTCCCACCCACGTCGGGAGTACTTTCCCCGTTCGATTTGGTACCCGCTCTTCCTCAGCCTCTGCGGTTCTTCCCTAAAAGGGTTTAGATGATCTTACTGGAGCATGAGAAGTAGTATCATCCAATGGATCCTCATCCTGCTAGTCTTGGGCATTTCAGCCTCTACTCCTTCTTTCTATGGAGGGTGGCTCGGTTCACGTCCCCCTTCGTGTGCTCACCATCCTGAAAATAGATCATAACAACATTATTATACTCATTCCTTAGGATCCAAACCAGGAGCTTTGATACCAATTGTAATATCTCAATTTTTCATAGTTAAAATTGATGGTAAGAATTTTTTTTTGTAAGCCATTATGTTCTCGATGCTTTTCACAATAACATTCCGGGAATTGATATATAGATTCCATTCATTAGTATGGCACAATATACATATGATAGTGTAAATCAACATCTTTATAAAAAATGTTCGTTACACATACTCACAACATCATATTTACATGTTCATAAGTCTACATTACATCCCATTTACATATTCATAAGTTTGCCTTTCTATTCTACTACTACTGTCATTACAAGCTTATACAAAAGTGTCGGACGACGGTTACACATTTAATACATTTGTTCATACAAAATATATAGTGACATAAACATGCGAATACAAAGTTCTTTGTAAAATATGCGGACTCGTGGAATGGGATCCTTACGCACCTTATTGGTGTGACGTCCCTGCTATAGTACAAAATAATTACAAGAATTATAAGCAACTAAAAACAAGAAAATAAATAACTAAAAGAACATTATCGTTACTTTTCGTTTATAGTTCTTTCATAATTCCCTACGTACATAACTCAATCCATATGGTTACACTAATTACCGAAGCTAATTATAACTATTAAATCCGGTCATCCACCTCGGATACCATTAGTCGAAACTAATCATCGAATTCCACCCGACCATCACTCTAAGATGCCCTTAACCAAAATCAATCATAATACTCGTCTCGATCATCCTACTAGGATGCCATTAGTTGAAAGTAATCAGTAAACACAAGCCGACCATCCTTTTAGGATGCTATTAGCTGAAACTAATCATCAATTCAACTCGACCATCCATTTTGGATGCCATTGGCCAGAGCTAATCATTAATTCAATCAAACATTTCATAGACGGTTTAATATTCATCACAACACAATAATATATCTTCCATAATGAAATCATTTTAGAAAATTAACATTATGCAAGAAGGTAGACACCACCTACATGTTCCTCGCGAGTGGTGCCCTTGTCTGGTTGAAGGTCCGATCCCGATCGTACCACCTGACACATCAAATAATCATAATCAGTATATTCGCATCAAGCAACCACATGACCATCATCATACATATTCCAATAATACACATGTTCATATTCAAATGTTCCACACATTATACAATCATACAATGAACATCATCATATCAAGACACTTCACTTTATTTTAAATGCGGCCACTCACGGATGTCCTAGCGTTTTATAATAACAAGTCTGATAATATAAGATACCTTTAATTTATGGTAAATGTTCATTTTAAATACAAGTCTATCACATAAATCAAAGGATTTATTGATGAGTTTAACTACTGAAATTGAGAAGACAAATAAAGGGCTAAACTTAGAAAAGAGGTGCTGGTTGAATTCAAATTGGAACACCATTCGGTTATTGGCTCATAAATGGAGCTGCAGAACTTGGATTTAGGTATGGTTTATATGGACAGAAAGCTAAGACATAGGCCTAAAACTTTTATGAAGAGTCTAAGATTCAAAAGGACCGTTTTCAAGTTCAAATTATAGCAACAATAGAGAAGTCAGAATCTGTCTTGAAGCCTAGAAATTGTTTAGTGTTTAGCCCATATCTCGAGTTCTAAAAGTCCAAATGACCTTATTCTTATTTTGTTGGAAAGCGGAGACAATTTCCCAGAACTTTCATGAAGACTATCTGTTCAAATTATAATGTTAGCAATGACGTTTTCTGTAGATAAGAAGATAAGGATTGTTACCAAGTCAAGAGGTGGCCACACACTCAACAATTAGTCATCAAATCAATAGTTCTGAATTTTGGCCTATAAAAGGAGGCATTTACCATGCATTTAAGCATCTTGGTTTTCAGATCAAGATCATGTTCTTGCTCTCTTTCTTTATATTTTTGTAATGCTTAAGTTTTGCTTTCATTAATCTCTTGTTTATGCCTTTCATTTCCTTTACTATATACTTATATAATCATGTTCTCCTCTTGTTTATTTATGTTTCACTTCTTCATTATGTTTAGCTAAGTTTATTATGTCAAGGTGAAAAGGTTTCACTAATGGTGTTAGGATAAATATAATCTAAACTCAATATGGACTTCAATGATTATATCCTAAACAACTTGCTATTAACATGTCTTATCATTTTTATCTTATTAATTGTTAATACCTTGCTTGTTAAATGGTTAATCTAAATTTGTATTGTATAACACTTGGTACAACAAATGCTTGGCACTTTCATAGCCAACTGTATGGTATAACCTACACTTATGCTATGAAAGGAACTTGATTTGTTGTTAACATAAGTTAGCATCATGAATTCCTAACAATATTTAAAAGTTTGGTGTTACTTAAATAAGATAACTAATATGATCATGTTAATAATTTATAATGAGCTATTAATAACAAATCATCCGATTGGAACCTTCTTTGTGTGTGGTTTCCAGTTGAGTAATAAAAAGAGTTTATTTATACTTATTTGAAATACCATTAGTGGATCCTCTAACCTTGACAACTATTTTTATTATTGTTTAATCTTCACATTAATCTTACATCTCAAAGTCCTCTTTATCTCATCATCATCATCATCATTATTTATAATTTACATAGTTAACCTCCCTGTGGTTCGACCTCGGTCTTGCAGGGTTATTTATTACTTCGACACTCCTACACTTGGGAGAAGACGTCAACTCTTTAATTGTGTCACCCATATTGCATCATCCCCTTTCCTTTCCTTAGGAAATCCTAACATAAAATCCATGTTGATAATCTCCCATTTCCATTCTAGAGTTTGTAGTGGCTGCAATGGTCCTGCTGGTCTTTGATGTTCAACTTTAACTTGTTCACATATTTGGCACTTTAACACATATTCGACTATTTCCCTTTTCATGTTGGGCCACCAATAGAGGTATTTCAGGTCTTGGTACATCTTGGTACTACCAGGATGCATGGTGAATTTGGATTCGTGAGCTTCTCGTAGAATCAACTATTTAACCAGCTCATCATTAGGCACATGCAACTTTGTCCCATCATTAATGTTCCATCATCTGTCACTTGGAACAGAGTTTCTACCCCGACTTCCAATTTCTTCCTACTTGTGGACCCCTCAATGTCACTGGATTGGGCTCGCAGTATCTGTTCCTAATACATTGGCCGCACTATCAGATGAGCTAATAGTTCACCTCTTGAGTTAATACCCAATTCTGCACCCATCTCTTTCAACTCCGCTAGCTGTCATTCCTTCTATAATTTTGGCTTCCCAGAGCATCCGCCACCACGTTCTCCTTCCTAGGGTGGTATTCTATGGTGCAGTCATAGTCTTTAATTAGTTCTATCCACCTTCTTTGTCGTATATTCAACTTTTTTTGCAACATCAAATGCTTCAAACTTTTGTGATCAGTAAAAATTTGGGTCCAAACCCCATACAAGTAGTGTCTCCATATTCTTAAATGCAAATACCACAACGGTTAACTCCAAGTCGTGCACTAGATAATTCTCCTAATGGGTCTTCAATTGTCTCGATGCATAAGCGACACCTTCCCATGTTGCATTAAAACGCACCCCAACCTTTTCCTTGAGGCATCACTATAAACTACAAAACCTTTGGTTCCTGAGGGAAGTGTTAATACTGGGGCGATGGTGAGCCTCCTTTTTAACTCTTGGAAACGTTCTTCACATTATTTCGACCACACCCACTTTTTATCTTTCCTAGTTAACTGTGTCAAGGGGGTTGCAATCAGGGAAAACCCTTCAATGAATTTTTCTGTAGTATCTTGCAAGTCCTAAAAAGCTACGTATCTCAGTCACTGAAGTTGGTCTCTCCCACTTTAAGACTACTTTCACCTTTTGGGGTTTACAAAGACACCTTCGGCTGTAATGACATGCCAAAAAACATCACCATTTCCAACTAGAATTCACATTTACTTAGCTTCACATACAGCTGGTGATTTCTCAAGGTCTGCAAGACCTACCTCAAGTGTCCTTCATGTTCTTCAAAGGTGTTCGAGTAAACTAGAATGTTATCAATAAATACTACCACATATTTGTCAAGGTACGATTGGAAAACCCAATTAATCAAGTCCATGAAGAGAGTTGTTGTAGGGGCACGATGTCGGAGTGACAACGAGCTTTTCATGCCTCCTGAAGAGGTGCGTGTTGTTGGGAAAGAAAGAGTTTTGGGTTTAGTCATAAAATTATGATTAAGGTTTAGGAGTTGCCATCTAGTATTATGGTTACTAGGAACCTATGGTCTGTAAGAGTCTGGGTAAGGGACTGGTTGTGAAGGAGAACATGCATCACCCCTAGTGCACCTTACCTAAGGTAAGCTGCATTGTTATTTGATTGTTTTTCTAGGCCGAGTTTCTATTTGTTGGTCTTTTCTAAGGTCTAAGGTAGATCTCTCGTTGTGAGTGAGTCTCTACCTCATCCAATTTAATCTTAGCCATTCTAAAGTTCAAACTTTAACATTGCATTTATTTTACACCTTGTATCTTTAATACCCGAGGATGTACTCTATTGTGTAGTTTTATACCCCATAGATATTAAAGTCTACATCTAAACCCTAAAAAATGATTGGTAAAGGTTTTTTGATATTTTGGCCAAATCCTAAAGGATAATCATAAACTGGTTATGATATCCGTTTTTTTATTTTTAAAACATGAGAAAGATGCAATGCTTTTTGTCTTTTTAAGAAAATAGGCTTGGAAAAGTTTTAGGATTCGGCCATATGCATGAAAAAAAATTTTTTTTTTTGTTTTTTTTAAAGGAAATTAGTTTAAAAGTTGTGAAATTTTTTTGAATATTTTTGAATATTTTTTTAGAAATATTTCGGAGAAAATCAAATATTTTAATACCAAATTTGTATCTTATAGTATAAATATACAACCTGATATTATGCAAGATTGATAGGAAAAACATTTGAGAAAATCACAATTTTTTTGAAAGGATTTTTGATTTTTTTTAATAAAATATTATAATATGTATTATATTATAAATAAATATTTATTAAATATATATGGACTTGGCCGACCCAACTAACTAGGCCGGGCTTAGCCCAAGAAAGGTTTGGGCCGATCTCGGCCCAAAATATCTTTTTTCGTTGTTTTTTGTTGTGGGCCGGACCTGACCCAACCATTTGGGTGGGCCAGATCAGGCCCGACCCATCTTCAGAGTTAATTAATTGCAGAACATAACAATAGTTCACGTTCTGCATGCAACTTTACAGTTACAGACGGTGGGGAGAATTGGAAGGTAACCTTACAGAGGGGAAGAAGCTTTTGTCACTGGCCTAGCGTGCAGTGGGTGGAGGTGATGGTGGCCTGAGTCGACTGGGGTGACTGCAATTGAAAGAGGAAGAAACAACTCCATAGGAGAGAGAAAGGGCGCATCGGTGTCTCCTGGTGGCTGAAAAGTGGTTCGGCTAGTTACCTGTTGACACGACCGAAAGATTGATGTCTTTTCCCAAGTGTAGGAGTGTCGAAGTAATAAATAACCCGGCAAGACCGGGGTCGAATCACAGGGAGGTTAATTGTATAAATTATAAACAACAATAATACAACAATAACAATGACAATAATAATAATAATAATAATAATAATAATAATAATAATAATAATAATAATAATAATAATAATAATAATAATACTAGTAGTAGTAGTAGTAGTAATAATAATAATAATACCAATAATACTATTAATAATGATAATAATAAAGATGATGAAGAAGAAGTTGATGAGAACTTTGAGATGGAAGATTAACATAAGGATTAAACAATGATAACAACAAATGTCAATGTTAGAGGATCCACTAATGCTATTTCAAACAAGTATAGTATAAACTCTTATTATTCAATTGGAAACCACACAGAAGGAGGTTCCAATCAGATTATAAATTGTTAACATGATTACATTAGTTATCTTATTTGAATAATGCTAATACTTGTAAATATTGTCAGGCATTCATGATTATAACTTATGTTAACAACAAATCAAGTTCCTTTCATAGCTCAGGTGTCGGTTATACCATACAGTATGGGCTATGAAAGTGCCAAGTATTTGTTGTACCAGGTGTTATACAACATAAATCTAGATTAACCATTTAACAAGCAAAGTATTAAAAGTGAACAAGATAACAAATACAAAGCATGTTAGTATCCAACATTAAGGTCCATGTTAAGTTTATATTATACTTATTCTTACACCATTAGTGTACCCTTTTCACCTTGACATAATTAACTTAGCTACACATAATGAAAGAAAGAAACATAAATAAACAAGATAAGAACATAAATGAGAAAGAAGTTAACTAAGTAAAGAAAAGGAAATGAAAGGCATAAACAAGAGATTAATATAAACAAAACTTAAGTATTACAAAAGAGAGAGCAAGAGCATGATCTTGATCTGAACACCAAGATGCCTAAATACATGGCAAATGCCTCCTTTTATAGGCCAAAATTCAGAACTATTGATTTGTTGATTAATTGATGAATAGGTGGCCACATCTTGACTTGGTAACAATTTTTATCTTCTTGTCTGCCAAAAACGTCATTGATAACGTCATAATTTGAACAGGCTTCAATCATGAAAGTTCTAGGAAATTGTCTCATCTTTCCAGGGTGAAATTTTGAGATCATTTGGACTTCTAGAACTCGAGATATGGGCTGAACACTGAACAATGTCTGGGATGCAGGACAGATTCGGACTTCTTCGTTGTTGCTACAATTTGGACTTGAAAACGGCCTTGTTAAATCTTGGGCTCCCATGAAAGTTGTAGGCCTATGTCTTACCTTTCCATCCATATAAAGTAGACCTAAATCCGAGATCTAGAGCTCCAGATATGACCCGATTACCGAACAATGTTCTAGTTTGGCCATCTCTTTGTCCTTTCAATTTCAGTACTTCAACTCATCAATCAATTCTTTCATTTATGTGATAGGCCTGCATTTAAGATGAACATTTACCATAAATTAAAGGTATCTTATATTATTAGATATGTTATTATAAAACATGCTTTAGTTATATAGTTATTGATATTTCAAGTGCAAAATGATGATATAGAACCTTGATAAAAATGCACTTTTAAGTACTAATCACCTGTGGTGGAGCTAGTGTAAGACAAGTTAATGGTGGCTTCGTTCGGCAGCTGGAACAACAGAGAGAGAGAAGGAGAGAAAAAATGTGCAGAAACTGAGCAAGGGGCTGATTTTTGGCCAACATTGGACCCTATTTTCTTCATGCTCAAGCCATGAAATCCACACCTATTTATAAGGGATGGAAAAGGGTAATCTTGTCTTCACTAGGAAAAAATTCTGGCCCTTGGTTCAGTTCTGAAGGATCCCAACTGTTGGCTCAAAGTAGGTAACATGAACTATCAAATTTAGCAATTAAAGGCTGTCTGAGTTGGTCTTTTTAGGTCGGCGTCGCGGTTGCTATGTCGTCAATCAGCCTGAACGGATACGGGGTTGTAGAGAAATGTTTGGTGATCATTTGCATGCAAGGTTTGTCAAATTTAGTGAAGATTAAAGGCATTAAATGCATGTGCAAAGTAGCCTCACTGAGTTGTTATTTTAGAGAAAAATAAGGAAGAAGATGAATAGTCACCAAAACGACACCGTTTTTGTAACGTTCACTTTAGTCCTTCGATTGTTAATTTGTCTCAATTACATCCTATATTGGCTTCAAACTTTTAATTTTATGCAATTACATCCCTGGGAAAACTTTAATTTCAGCCCTAAATTTGCTTGCCTTTTTCTCTTTGGTCATTGGTTTTGGATCTATGAAATTTGACCCTTGATTGATCATTAAACTTTCAATTTCTTTAATTTCACCCTTGATTTCAACCGATTTGGTCCCCATAATTCGATGTATTTTACAGATTCGTCCTTTGCTACGAATTTCTTCAATTTGACCCCTAATTGACCAAAAAACTTTAATTTTCTTGCGATTTTGCCCTTGATTTCAATCAATTAACTTGATAAAAATTAAATTTGATCTCTTAAAATTCTAATATTCTCAATCAAGCTCAAATTGAGCTCCCAAACTTAATTTTTCACCAATTAAACCCCTAGTAAAATTAATTTCCATTTAAAGTATAATTAAGTCCTTGCACCTAATTAAATCCTTCAATTGGACCCAAATTAATTCTTAAATATAATTAAAATTAAATTTGGCCCATGATCAAATTAAATTGACTATTAAAAATTAATTATGTTCTTGGACTTAATGTTTATGCATTTTCGTCCAATAATCATTTAATTTGACCTTGAATTTGCATTGTTTTTCCATTTTTGGGCATAATAGGGTACAATTAGGCTTAAAATTTCCTCCAAAATTGCAGCTTGGTTTTTATGTATTTTTTGGAATCCTCTTTGGCCTACTTTCTTCACATTGCTAGCTTTTATTTTATTTTGGAAGAAAAAGAAGTGAATTTGGGGAATAACCCAGAAATGGGTTATGACAAGGGTTGGGGCATTCGTCAACCCGAACAGTAGCACTAAGAATTCATAGTGCCCATAGCGGGTCCTGAATACGATCTTCGGTACATCTGACTCCTTAATCTTTATCTAATAGTACCCTGACCTCAAATCTATTTTTGAAAATACTCTAGCTCCCTTCAGTTGATCAAATAAATCATCTATCCGCGGTAACATGTACTTATTTGTCATTGTTATTTTGTTCAATTGACGATAGTCAATGCAAAGTCTATTGGTTCCATCTTTCTTTTTCATAAATAAGACTGGCGCCCCACATAGTGAATTGTTGTGTCGTATAAACCCTTTGTCTAGCAACTCTTGTAGTTGGTCCTTAGCTCATTCATTTCTGTCGGAGCCATTCGATATGGTTGTTGAGCTATGGGTGGCACTTCTGGGAAAGTATTTATAGACACTTTTAGCTCTCACTCTAGGGGCAGTCCCAACAATTCTTCGGGAAATACGTCTGGAAATTCGTTCACCATAGGAATATCATTCAATCGCGGACTTCCTCCATCAAAGTTTAAGATGTATGCAAGGTATCCCATACATCCTTTTCTCAGAAATTTCCAGGCTGTTACAAATATTAAGGTGATCGGGTTGGGAATCCTCTCTCATTCAAAAACTATCCTCCTACCCTCAGGTATTTGGAATGTAACAATTTTAATATAGCAGTCTATCAGGGACTTGTACTTACTCAATCAATTCATGCCTGTTGGACTAGGATTTCAGGATCAACATAAGGCGGGCGCATCCCTGTTGGAACAGTTAAGGGGTGTGTCTTTGTTCTTTCTTAACGTCCCACCCACGTTAGGAGTACTTTCCCCGTCCGATTTGGTACCTGCTCTTCCTCAGCCTCTGCAGTTCTTCCCTTAAAGGGTTTAGATGATCTTACTGGAGCATGGGAAGTAGTATCATCCAATGGATCCTTATTCTGCCAGTCTTGGGCATTTCAGCCTCTACTCCTTCTTTCTATGGAGGGTGGCTCGGTTCACGTCCCCCTTCGTGTGCTCACCATCCTGAAAATAGATCACAAGAACATTATTATACTCATTCCTCAAGATCCAAACCAGGAGCTCTGATATCAATTGTAATATCTCAATTTTTCATAGTTAAAATTGATGGTAAGAATTTTTTTTTGTAAGCCATTATGTTCTCGATGCTTTTCACAATAACATTCCGGGAATTGATATATAGATTCCATTCATTAGTATGGCACAATATACATATGATATTGTAAATCAACATCTTCATAAAAAATGTTCATTACACATACTCACAACATCATATTTACATGTTCATAAGTCTACATTACATCCCATTTACAAATTCATAAGTTTGCCTTTCTATTATACTACTACTGTCATTACAAGCTTATACAAAAGTGTCGGACGACGGTTACACATTTAATACATTTGTTCATACAAAATATATAGTGACATAAACATGCGAATACAAAGTTCTTTGTAAAATATACGGACTCGTGGAATGGGATCCTTACGCACCTTATTGGTGTGACGTCCCTGCTATATTACAAAATAATTGCAAGAATTATAAGCAACTAAAAACAAGAAAATAAATAACTAAAAGAACATTATCGATACTTTTCATTTATAGTTCTTTCATAATTCCCTACGTACATAACTCAATCCATATGGTTACACTAATTACCCAAACTAATTATAACTATCAAATCCGGTCATCCACCTCGGATGCCATTAGCCGAAGCTAATCATCGAATTCCACCCGACCATCACTCTAAGATGCACTTAACCAAAACCAATCATAATACTCATCTCGATCATCCTACTAGGATGTCATTAGCTGAAGGTAATCAGTAAACATAAGCCAACCATTCTTTGAGGATGCTATTAGCTGAAACTAATCATCAATTCAACTCGACCATCCATTTTGGATGCCATTGGCCAGAGCTAATCATTAATTCAATCAAACATTTCATAGATGGTTTAATATTCATCACAACACAATAATATATCTTCCATATTGAAATCATTTTAGAAAATTAACATTATGCAAGAA
Source organism: Populus nigra (assembly GCF_951802175.1). Lineage (NCBI taxonomy): Eukaryota > Viridiplantae > Streptophyta > Magnoliopsida > Malpighiales > Salicaceae > Populus > Populus nigra. Next base: position 6,627,859 of record NC_084867.1, on the reverse strand, counting down.
GAAGGTAGAAACCACCTACCTGTTCCTCGCGAGGGGTGCCCTTGTCTGGTTGAAGGTCCGATCCCGATCGTACCACCTGACACATCAAATAATCATAATCAGCATATTCACATCAAGCAACCACATGACCATCATCATACATATTCCAATAATACACATGTTCACATTCAAATGTTCCACACATTATACAATCATACAATGAACATCATCATATCAAGACACTTCACTTTATTTTAAATGTGGCCACTCACGGACGTCCTAGCATTTAATTCTTGAGTTTTGTAGTGAATTAGATCAGACCGACGATGAAATCATCACAAGCATTAAATCGGTTATGATGTGGAATTCATCAATGGACTAAGTCGCTGCTATCATAAAATTTGTCAGCGAAAACTGGTTCATTGGGAACACAAAAATCATCATTGAAAACTGGTTTGCTGGTGACACAAAAATCGTCAGCGAATATCATCCCTTGCTGACTCAAAAATCATTGACACGAACTCAGTTGCTACCGACCCAGAAATCATCAACGCCATCAGTCCTACGACTGACACATGGAATCGTTAGCGTATTTGTTATACTGTTTTCCTCAGGAATCATTGACAAAATTGCATCATTGCCGACCTAGAAATCATCAACACGTTCCAATTCTGCGGCTGATGCTAGGATCACCAGCGCGTATAATTTACTATCGACTCAGAAATCATTGATGAAAACTATGTCGCTTCCGACCCATAAATCATCAACGCAAACTAAGTCGCTGTTGATTCAGAAATCGTCAACGACAAATTGAGTCATTTTTGGTTTTGCCTTCTCCGTTGACTACGCGTAAGGTTTACGTTACAGCTTTCCCCCTACATATATCCCAACCCAGTTGAATATAGAATTTCACTAATCAACTCCATTTATCATACATTATCAAGCAACATAAAAGCAAAATCTTTGCATGTACATTTATCAAGGTTTCTCCCAAATCATCACTTCCAAAACCGGCTACAATCATATATTTTTATGTTCTCAATTGTATCATGGCAATGCACCAACACAAATAATAACAATTCTATAATATATAAGGGTTTTATTTCCATACCATCTCATGTCATTCTAAGTATGTTCATCATGCATAGTTTCCTTCATGATTTTCCTTCTCTTTTCTTTGATTGGACATTGTTGTCCATTTTCTCCATAGTTTACACATGCAATTCATCATTTTTATCATAAGTATATTCATAACAACATGCTATAATCATAACTTAATTCACTTGGTTCATAACCATGCAATTTTGCCAATCACATAAAAAAATCAAAGCATTATCTTCAACATGAATTATGTTTCAGCTCAAACACCTTTTAAGGGTTCAATAAGATCACAATTTTGCACATTCTTACATTTCATTTTCACACAACTCTTCAATCAAGTATGCACAATCAATACATTATCATGAACATGAATTTTATCTCAGCTCAAGTATGTTTCACCAGTTAAACAAGGTTACAAATTTCAGATTTTATCGTTTCATTTCATCCTTTTTCATTATCTCCCTTAGTCGGTCCTTAGTCAAGGTTTTGTTCATCATGTCCATTCATTTCTCTTTGTTAACGTTTCTAGAATTATGTCCCCCTATTCAACCTCATTTTCTTTACTCTCTCTATCTAGTCCTCAATAATCATAGGTGTAAGACCCTAGACCATTCTATTGAAGTTTCCTCCTCCTTTCTGTCCTGAAATCTCTAAGAAACAAGTAGGAAAGTGGTGTTTTTTTCTTACCTTACAATTTTAGGTAACCCTAGGAAAGGTTTTAGTAGCTACTTCCTCCTTTTTTTGTTGGTTTCTCCCTCCTTCTATCTCCCTCCTTCTTCCATTTTTTTGTTTTTTTTTTCTAACTCTCTTTTCATTCAACAGTCAAGGGAATTTGCATGCATGCTGTCTTGGTTCTATTTTCTTTTTAGGGAGGGTGCTAGCTGCAACATTAGTTGCTGCCGGTTATGAGAGAGAGGAAGAGTCATCTCTTTTTCTCCCCTTTGTATTTATATCCCTCATAACTGTGATGGGGTGTTTGAGGGCTTTTCCACTTTGTTTTTGTTCCTCTTTAAGTTATCTTAGAATTGGTTTTACCCCCTCCCAAATCCTCCCTAGACCAGGCCGGTTTGCTCCCTTAGATTTTGTTTAGTATAGGTCGACCTTTTACTTAAATTTTTGCTAGGTTCTATATTCTCCCCTCCTAATAGAATTTCATCCTTGAAATTAAAGAGGTTTCGTGTTCTTTACCTGGTTCAAATAGTTCGGGGTACTTCTTTTTCATTTCAAATTTCTTCTCCCAAGTTCTTCTATGTAGGCGCTTTGCCATAATCAGTAGTTCTTTCACTCCCCGATCTAGAATTTTTGTGGGCCTCAGTTCGAGTGTTAAGTCTTCCTTGACTTCTACCGGAACTTGGGGTAGAACTCGAGTGGGATCCACGTCAGCCTTTCATAGTAAAGAGACATGGAACACATCGTGGACCTTGGCTAATTGTGGGTGCAAGTCTACTTTGTAAGCTATTGGCCCAATTTGCTATAAAATTTTAAAGGGTCCGATGAAATGGAAAGTTAGCTTTCCTTTCAATCCAAACCTCAACATGTTCTTCCACGAGGCTACCTTTATGAATACCTGGTCCCCCACACTAAACTTGAGGGGTCTCCTCCTTACATCCACATACTTCTTCTATCTGTCCTATGGGGACGCCATTAGCTGAAGCTAATCATTAAACACAACTCGACCATCCATCTCGGATACCATTAGCTGAAGCTAATCATCAATTCAACCCGACCATCCATTTAAGATCCCATTAGCCGAAGCTTATCATTAATTCAATCAAACATTTCATAGACAGTTTAATATTCACCACAACACAATAATATATCTTCTAGAATGAAATCATTTCAGAAAATTAACATTATCCAAGAAGAAGGTGGAAACCACCTACCTGTTCCCCCCGATAGGTGCCCTTGTCTAGTTAAAGGTTCGATCATGATCATACCACCTGACACATCAAATAATCATAATCAACATATTCGCATCAAGCAACCACATAACCATCATCATATATATTTCAAGAATACACATGTTCACATTCAAGTGCTCCACACATTATACAATCATGCAATCAACATATTTTAAATGCAGCCACTCATGAACGTCCTAGCATTTAATTCTTGAGTTTTATAGTGAATTAGATCAGACTGATGACGAAATCTGTACAAGCATTAAATTAGTTTTGATATGGAATTCATTAATGAACTAAGTTACTGCTATCGCAGAAAGTCGTTAGCGAAACTGGGTTGCTGGCGACACAGAAATTGTGAGCGAAAACTGGTTCGCTGGTGACACAAAAATCATCAACAATGATTGAGCTATGACTGATGTATGAAATCATCAGCGAATATCATCCCCTACAACCTCAGAAATCATCGATGGAAACTGAGTCACTATCGACCTAGAAATTATCAATGCAATCAGTCCTACGGCTAACATATGAAATCGTCAGCGCATTTGATCTATTGTTTTCCTCAGGAATCGTTGACCAAACTGCATCGTTGCTGACTTAGAAATCGTCAACGCAATTCAGTTCTGCGACTGGCACTAGGATCATCACCACGCATAATTTACTGTCAACTCAAAAATCATTGATGAAAACTGCGTCGCTGCCGACCTAGAAATCATCAATGCAGTCTAGTTCTATGACTAACGTCGGGATTATCAACGTACATAGGTTACTGTCAATTCAGAAATTGGTGATGAAAATTGCATCTCTACCGACCTAGAAATCTTCAATGCAAACTAATTCGCTGCTAATTTAGAAATCATCAGCGATAAATCGAGTCATTTTTGGTTATACCTTCTCCCTAGACTACTCGTAAGGTTTACACTACGCCTTATCAAGCTGAACATAAAATGTCACTAATCATACTCTATTTATCATACATTATCAAGCAACATAAAAGCAAAATCTCTGCATGTACATTTATCAAGGTTTCTCCCAAATCATCATTTCCAAAACCGGCACCTAATATTGCTACAATCATACATTTTTATGTTCTCAATTGTATCATGACAATGCACCAACACAACTAATAGAAATTCTACAACATATAAGGGTTCTATTTCCACACCATCTCATGTCATTCTAAGTCTGTTCATCATGCATAGTTTCCTTCATGATTTTCCCTCTCTTTTCTTTGATCGGACATTATTGTCCATTTTCTCCCTAGTTTACAAATGCAATTCATCATTTTTATCATAAGTATATTCACAACAACATGCTACAATCATAACTTAATTCACTTGGTTCATAACCATGCAATTTCACCAATCACATAACAAATCAAAGCATTAACTTCAACATGAATCCTGTTTCAACTTAAACATCCTTCTAAGGGTTCAACAAGATCATAATTCTGCACATTTTTAGATTTCATTTTCACACAAGTCTTCAATTAAGTATGCACAATCAATACATTATCATGAATATGAATTTTATCTCAGCTCAAATATGTTTCATAAGTTAAACAAGGTCATAAATTTCATATTTTATCATTTCATTTCATCCTTTTTCATTATCTCGCTTAGCTAGTCCTTAGTCAAGGTTTTGTTCATCATGTCCATTCATTTCTTTTTGTTAACATTTCTAGAATTATGTCCCCCCATTCAGCCTCATTTTCTTTAATCTCTTTATCTAGTCCTCAATAATCATAGGTGCATGAGCCTAGACTATTCTCTTGAAGTTTTCTCCTCCTATCATGAAATCTCTAAGAAACAAGTAGGAAAGTGATGTTTTTTGCTTACCTTACAATTTTAGGTAACCTTAGGAAAGGTTTTAGTAGTTTATTCCTCCCCCTTCTTTCGGTTTCTCCCTTCTTCCCTCTGCTTGTTCCAGCCGGTCCTCTAGACTCCCCTTTCTTTCATGTTTTTTGTTTTCTTTTTTTATATATAACTCTCTTCGCACTCAACAGTTAAGGGAATTTGCATGCATGTTGTCTTGGTTATGTTTTGTTTTTAGGGATGGTGCTAGCTGCAACATTAACTGCTGCTGGTTTTGGAGGAGAGGAAGAGTCATCTCTTTTTCTCCCCCTTGTATTTATATCCCCTATAAATGTGTGATGGGATGTGTGATGGGGTGTTTGAGGGGCTGTTCCACTTTGTTCTTTTTCCTCTTTAAGTTATCCTAGAACCAGTTTCCCCCTCTCCCAAATCCTCCCTAGAGTAGTCTGGTTTGCTCTCTTAGATTTTGTTTAGTATAGGCCGACCGTTTACTTACATTTTCATTAGGTTTTACATGAAGTGTTACAGGCTCTAGTCGATAACTTGAGATCTCCCATTATAGGAGAGACTCAACCAAATTTTGATAGATTTTACAATTTAAGATTTCTTAGCAGAATGTATATGTGTGTGTGTGTATAATCTCACTCTAAAAGTTACAATATTTCATAAGACATTAAGTATGATTACAAGTAAATATTTTTTTTATTGGCGGATGTTACATTTTGTATCAAAGCCCTGGCATGGATTCAGGAACTATTATGGAAATTAATATATGTGGAGTTATTTTAGGATGGTTCGTATGAGACAAGGTAGGAGGACAAATCTCTTTTTAGTGAGGAGGAGGGATCAAGATATAGATCATGAAGAAAGTCAATGGGAGGATTTCCTAGCTGATATTGCCTCACATGTGCTATCAATTTCCATTCAGAGGAGATCAGATGAGTTCGTTGGACTCCTAGATGATACCATTTTTAGACAAGCTAGAGTATCGTAGCCAAAGAGGGCTGAACAATAAGGACATACAGTTGTGCCTCTACCAGTGGCACTTATGAGAGCCTCTACTCCGTATGCTGACCCTATTTTTATTGCAAGGATAGTGAAGGCAGTGATGGAAAATATGGGTAATGCCCTGGCCTCTATACTCCCAGTAGCTCTAGTAATGCCACCAACTCCAATGGTTATGAAACCTATAGATCATGTAGTTGCCTTAATATGGATTTTAAAGAGCATGAGAGAGATGGGCCATGAGCCTTTCTTGAGGGATCAAAATACAAAAATTATTGGAAGATGGATCAGAAAAATAGAGAAAAACCTAATTCAGATATAGGTGCCAGATGAATTAAGAGTGGATTGTGCCACTCAACTATTATACAATAGAGCTCAATCATGGTGGGAGACAGTGCAATCAAGGAGAAAGAGAGCCACGAGGTTATGGATGTGGGAAAATTTTAAAGTTGAATTTGATAATTAGTTCTACTCATGGTATCACCGCAAAATGAAGGAACATGAGTTCTTAGCATTGAGGCAAGATGATATGTTTGTGTTGGAGTATGAGAGAAGGTTCAATGACCTCTCAATGTTTGCCCCACATCATGTGCCTACTAGTAGAGCACATGATAGAAAAATTTAGAGATGGACTCAATCATGAACTGAAATAGGGATTGATAGCCCTACAATTCAGGATGATGAAGGATTTGACAAAAGCAACCCAAGCTTTTGAGGTGTGCATTGTTGAGGGTCAATAAGACCAACTAGGTGGTGGAAAAAGAAATGAGGTTGACTATTCCATGGGTAAACTTCCTAGGCTTTCTTTTTTAAGAAAGGAAAAAAGAAAACAATATAACCAGTTTAAGAAGAGAGTAGGGGACACTAGTAAGAGCAGGTCAACTGTTGGATTTTATTAGAGTATAGATAGAGGGTCAGCTGATGAATAGTCAAATGTTAAAGGTAGTTCTAAACCCTGAAAAAATCAAGGCTGGATTAAATAAACTAAACTAAAAGTTATGGGGTGAAATTATAAGAAAACAAAAGAGGTATAACTTTATTATAAGAAGAAAAAAAATTTAGAGGGAAAAAATAATACACTTAAAGAAAATAGGGCCTAAATGCAAATAAGAATAATTATAGAGTATAAATACTCCTCTTCTCACCAAAAATCTGCTACAACTGTCAGGAAAGAAAAGAGGGAGTTTTGTATCTATTTTTGCAAATCAAGAGAGAAACACCAAAATTTCAAGAACCCATCCAAGATTAAGGTTTATAGGTAGAATAAACACTTGTGGGCAAGGGATTAACAAGAAAATTTGAACATGAAAAGAAAAGGGGAGGGTCGGCTGTCATTAGAAAGAAAAGAAGGGAGTTGAAGATCGAAACCTTAATTCTTACCAGGTAAAGTGTTCTAAACATGGTCTTAGGAGTCATTTCAAAGTCAATTATGAATTGATGCTTGGATGTTGAATTATAGATATAGTTAAAAATCTAAGGACAAGTCGAACAATAACAGTTTAATTTTTAGACAGTAACAGTTAGACACTAACAATTCAATTTCTAGACAGTAATAGTTGGACAATAACAATCCAATGTTTGTTAATGGGCAATTTTGACAGTCTTAGGGGCAGAACTGAGTTCTTCTTCCTTTAGAGAACTTGTAGCCTCATGTCTTAGCTTTTTAACAGAGTTCTATAACTCTATATATAGTTAAAAATATGAGGAGAGGTCGAACAGTAACAGTTTAATTTCTAGACAGTAACAGTCCAATGTTTGTTGATAAGCAATTTTGACTATCTTGGGGATAGAACGAGGTTCTCTTTCCTTTAGAGAACTTGTAGCCTCATGTTGTAGCTTTCCAACGAGACCAATCTCGTTTAAAACAAAGTTCTATAACTCAAGATATAGTTAGAAATCTGAGGAGAGACTGGACAGTAACAATTCAATTTCTAGACAGTAACAGTTGAACATTAACATTTCAATTTTTGTTAATGAGTCATTTTGACTATCTTTGGGGTAGAACTGGGTTCTTATTGATTCAGAGAACTTGTAGCCTCGTGTCTTATCTTTCCTACGAGACCAATATCACTTGAAACAGAGTTCTATAACTCTAGATATAGTTAACAATCTGAGGAGAGGTCGGACAGTAACAATCCAATGTTTGTGATGAGCAATTTTGACTATCTTGGGGGTAGAACTAGGTTCTCCTTCCTTCAAAGAACTTATAGCCTCATGTCTTAGCTTTCCAACGAGACCAATCTCACTTGAAATGAAGTTCTATAACTCTAGATATAGTTAAAAATCTGAGGAGACGTCAGACAATAATAGTTCAATGTCAAGATAGTAACAGTTGGACAATAACAGTTCAATGTTTGTTGATGAGCAATTTTAACTATCTTAGGGATAGACGGGGTTCTCTTTCCTTCAGAGAACTTGTAGCCTCATGTTGTAGCTTTCCAATGAGACCAAACTCGCTTAAAATGAAGTTCTATAACTTAAGATATAGTTAAAAATCTGAGGAGAGATCAGATAGTAACAATTCAATTTCTAGACAGTAATAATTGGACATTAATAGTTCAATGTTTGTTAATGAGCCATTTTGACTATCTTCGGGGTATAACTGGGTTCTCATTCATTCAAAGAATTTGTAGCCTCATGTCTTAGCTTTCCTACGAGACCAATATCACTTGAAACAGAGTTCTATAACTCTAGATATAGTTAACAATCCGAGGAGAGGTCAGACAGTAACAATTTAATTTCTAGACAGTAACGGTCCAATGCTTGTTGATGAGCAATTTTAACTATCTTGGGGATAGAACAAGGTTCTCTTTCCTTTAGAGAACTTGTAGCCTCATGTTGTAGCTTTCCAACGAGACCAATCTCGCTTAAAATGAAGTTCTATAACTCAAGATATAGTTAAAAATCTGAGGAGAGATCGAACAGTAACAATTCAATTTCTAGACAGTAACAGTTGGACATTGACAGTTCAATGTATGTTAATGAGCCATTTTGACTATCTTCGGGGTAGAACTGGGTTCTCATTCATTCAGAGAACTTGTAGCCTCGTGTTTTAGCTTTTCTACGAGACCAATATCACTTGAAACAGAGTTCAAAAACCCTAGATATAGTTAACAATCCGAGGAGAGGTCGAACAGTAACAGTCGGACAGTAACAATCCAATGTTTGTGATGAGCAATTTTGACTATCTTGGGGGTAGAACTAGGTTCTCCTTCCTTTAAAGAACTTATAGCCTCATGTCTTAGCTTTCCAACGAGACCAATATCACTTGAAACGAAGTTCTATAACTCAAGATATAATTAAAAATCTGAGGAGACATCAGACAATAATAGTTCAATGTCAAGACAGTAACGGTTGGACAGTAATAATCCTATGTCTAGATAGTAACAGTTCGTGATTTAAACAGTAACAATTCAAATATAAAGAAAGGAATGAAAACTATGGTTGGACAAAAAACGACAATATTAATAGATGTAATGAGAAAAACATAAAATATAAAGAAATGATTGAAAGAAAGACTTATTGGCTGTTGATATGGTTATTATAAAACATATTCTTGAGTGAGGAAAATTTATAAGATAAACCTATGATTTGCAGGGAGGACTCATGATGCAACAACACTGTATTTTGCTTCACATGTGAGTAATGAAATAATAGTTGTTGATATTGTTGTTCCAAGGCCATGATCTCTTTAGACTGGGTGCTCGATACTTATTGAGAGTTCCCAACGGTTGAGACATTACGGGCTGCCCACAAATTATCAGCTGTAATGTTAAAGAGTCTATACACCTGATTTTAATCGGGTCCACCAGATGATCCTGCCTCCATCTACAAATTCGGATCGAAATTTAAGTGGGTCGAAAGATCGACCCCGTATCTCTCCCTAACCGGATATTATATGTCTCTTGAAAATTAAAAAAGAAATCATCATATTCAATTCAAGAAAATAATAACTTACAAAATAAAATGGTTGAACGAATAAACCACGAAGTGTTGAGCATGGTTGTCGACGAACTGTTGCACCCTCCTTTGGCGGTCTTCACTCCACACATGTGTCTCCATAAACATCTCCATTGGGCTCAGCTCACGTCCAAAAGACGTAGCCATACAGGAATTGAGGATGATATTGATAGTCATGCAGTTTCAGTCTATGCGGGAATTGGTACAGGCAGCTCAGGGTATGGAAAGGGTAATAAGGGATACCCCAAAGCCAGTGGTCGTGCAGAGTCAGACAACTGGAGCTAAGAGGAGAGATTTTGAGTTTTTGACTAGGAGACCTCCTCTCCTATAGAAAGGGAAGAGCGGACAATCATCAGGACAATTCTAGAGAAGAGGTGGGAGTTTAACCCCAGGAGGTCGCTTAGAAGGATCTAGACAGGTAAGTGGAAGATGATATTGGGGAGGACAGGCTATACAGGGAGTCAAAACTACTAGAGGGTTTACGGAGCAGAAGGGACCAGTATATCCATTATGTCATGGGTGTGAGCAGCGACACCCTGGAGATTACTCTGCGATGTTGGGGAGATGTTATATTTGTAGAGGAGAGGGGCATCGATGGTGAGAGTGCCCGTATGTAGGTAGAGGTTGTTACTATTATGGGGACACGAGTCACAGGAAGAAGGATTGTCCTTATAGAACTACCGAGGGAGCCCATGGTTAGAGGATTGAGGTTCAGAGCCAACAACAATTAGTTACAGTTGATCGTCCTATCAGGCCTACCCAGTCAAGGATGAGTGTTACTCATGAGAGGCTCAGAAATCAGGAAGGGAGGACTCAGGGTCGGGTATATCACATGACCTAGGAGGATGTGGGAGCTGTACCTGATGTGGTGGCAGGTACTTTACAGTTAAATACAATGCAAATTTATGCTTTAATTGATCTTAGAGCTAGTCATTCCTTTGTATCTTATAGAATTGTGAATAACTTGCATGTGTTATCTAGTAACTTGGGTTTAAGAGTGACGGTTAGTACACCTCTAGGAGAGAATATACTTATTGATGATATTTATAGAGGGGTAAGACTATATATTGGAGGGTTAGAATTGATGGTAGATCTTATGCCGTTAGAGCTATATGATTTTGACTTGATTCTGGGCATGGATTGGCTAAGTAAACATAAGGCACAAATGGATTGTTTCACCAAGACGATGACAATCTAAGGAATAGGTGATAAAAGAGTAGTGTTTAATAATGATAAATAAATTAAAAAATGGAAAAAATGATCAATGTTTAACTTTAAAGTTCTAATAATTTATATGTTTCGGAAACTTGATGGGATAATCAAGCTGTTAGATTTTTCTAACTTCAATCATGTTGAATGTTATGAAGTTAATCCCAATAACAAGCAGAGTTGTTGATGTTTGACAAAAAATAGTATGAGTTAGTAGAGTTGTTCACAAATTTGGTTTACATTTTAGTCGAATCTTTCTTGTAATTGTAATTGGATTTTTAAATATACTATGATTGTTTTAAATGGTCCAACACTTAAGATTCTTTCTCTCTTTCTTGTTCTTTGGAATAATTTAATAAATTTTATTATATTTTAATTAATATTGTTTCGGGTGTTTAATTTATTTTATGATTAATAAAAATTTAATAATGAAAATATCTTATTTTTATTGTGTTTAATCTTGCATTTCATTCAATTTAATTAGATGAAAAACTTCTATCAGAATAATGATAAATAAATTAAAAAATGGACAATACCATTAAGATTAGGAAAAAATATATTTAAGTACATTAAAATATAAAAAACATCTTAGAAAACATATTTAATTTCAATATGATTTTTCTTCGAAAATAAAAAGCAGTATAATATAAACACATTTTCTAGTTTTCTGAGTTGGATAAATATTATGAAACTTTAAGAAATGAACATGTATTTTTTTTATTTTTCATTAAAAAACTGAAAAAAAGAGAAGAAAACTAAAAAGAATAAAGGAAAATTGTTTTTTTTGGGTAACACAGTTTTAGGCCCAATTGAAAGTAGTTACACGGTGATATTTTTAATGCACAATAAAGACTAAGCCTACCAGTTCAAGCCAAGCCCACAAAACTAGAGAGGAACACAGAAAACGGCTTGCATTTTATCCTCATAATACTAGTCTCCATGGTTCGCAAAATCTCATCCCCTCACTCGCCCCCGAATTCATGTCTCTGCTCATAGCCAATGGCAATGGTGGTGGAGGCAGAATCCTCTACACCAACCCCACGAGACACCACCCTTACACCCACACTCCATGCCGTCCTCAATTCCTGTTTCCACTGAGAAGATCACCTCAAGATCACCTCCATATAGTCTCAGCTTCCAACAAGAAACTTTCCTCTGTCTCTAGAATTGGCAAGTTTGACAGCAAGAACAGGAGGAGCTCAACTACTTCGACCAAAGACCAAGAAGAGAATAAAAGGGATGGTAGTGGTGGTGATGAAAATGTTAATGGTGAAGTTAAAAATGTTAGTACAAGTGTTGGTGAGAATTATGATGGCTATTTCTTGCCAGAGCTTCCTGGGGATGAGCCTGATTTCTGGGAAGGCCCACAGTGGGATGGTTTTGGTTTCTTCGTGCAGTATATGTGGGCTTTTGGCATTGTTTTTGCGGTATGATATGCCTGTCTACTTTTATCTTTTGTTCAAGTATTGTTGCTCTTGTTTCTGACTTTCTGCTGCTAATTATAGTTATTTGCCTCATATGCATCGTATATTTCCATTTTCTGGCTTTTTGCTTGAAAAAGATTGTAAATACGACTATAACTTACCAATTTCTTATCCTATGCTATTGACGGGGTGAATCTATTGACCACTAGAAATTTAAGTTGAATCTAGTTATAGTCATTTGAGTGTGGATTGTTTCTAACATTGCCCAACAAACTGTGGGTAAAGAAAATTTAGTTTTTAGACTTGAGATTCAGAGTATTGGTTGTACTTTCGAGAATGATTACTTAAGTTGTTATTATATGTGATCTAGGAACTTTTTGTTCTCTGTCCCTGTTATGATCTCAGATATCTCATATGCAATTACAACTACCAACTACTTATAGACATACTCCAACAATTCTTAGAAATCAATGGGTAGAAGATTTTTTGTATGGTTTCAAGTTGCTGCAAATTAATACTCCATTTGTGTATGAATTTAGGATACATTTGGTATTATGTAATGAAATGTAATGTAATGGAAGAATAAAAGGGTGATCCTTTGTTTCTTTAATACATTTGATTGTGTTTTACTTTTACCGGTGCATGATCTGGCTAATATGGGAAGAAAGATGGAAAACGAACACGAAGAGAAGATACAGATAGAGAAATGTTTTTGGATATTCGGGGATAGAATTTTCTAACACGGAATACTGGTTTTCTTGGTATTTGACTAGCTATGACCAAGGTTATGAAAGTTTTCTTCTTTACTATTTCTTTCACTTCCGAAAGAATAGAAGAAAAAAAATAAGCACATGGAAGCTGGAAACTATCTCTGCTTGACCTCTGTGCATGTCAATCTTACAACGGCTGAGAACCCTTAATTCAGTTTGGACAGTGAAAAATTTGAAGCTACTTCTTATAGAAGCCTATATATTCAAGACTTTTGGCTTGCAGCTTTAATTGGTGTGAATGATTTCTGCTACTTTATCTCCAGTAGTAGATTCCTCTCTCAGTTTAGATTAGTGGAAGTAGTTTCTTTGTTACTCTTTAGGGCTAATGTTCTACTTATATTTGCCAGCTAGTTGCATGTGGGATTGCCGTGGCTACGTACAATGGAGGGGCAGCGGATTTTAAGGAGACACCTGCATACAAAGAGTCAATCCAGTCGCGGGATCTTTTAGAAGAACCTGAAGCATCTAATTCTGACGTCTTCGACTCCAATCCAACTGAGGTGGCACCTAGTTTGGAATAGTCACTCTATACTGAATGTGAAGAATCTCTACTTCTGGACTATGATATAGATCCTACAAAAGAATGTCCTTGATTGACAAGGTAATGCTTCTATTTTGTAACTTTTCAAATGTATGTATGTAATTATTTTGTGAGATATTGATACAGAAAAATTCCTAGTATGAGTTCAGTTTACTAGCACACACTATTTTTGTGTGGTTGTCTGAAATTCTCTCTTTCAGTTTCTATGCAAGTCTTCTGATTTGCTGAACTTGGAAAGAGTTTTCAACTGAAAACTTGAGGGTTGATAGGAAGGGGGGGGTTTGACCTAATTCTTCCATTCTTAACTAGAGAAACCATATGGGAAATTATTTGGAATAGGACTTTTGGGAAGAAATGGTTAAAGACTCGGCATTTTCAAGATATTCAAGTTGTTTGTATATGCACGTCAATTCGTGGCAAAGAAAAGAAGCAGCTGTTAGCTCGAAGTAGCTTAGTGAAAAACTCAAAGCGGAATGGGAAAATCATATTGATAATTTCATCCTGACAAAAAAATTGCTAGGTAATTTCCTGCTGTTCTCTTTGTTCGTTGTCTACCTACTACTAAAATGTATTTTCATAGACTCCTCCCGCTCACTTTGAGTGATAAGTGGCATTTTGGGTTGAGGTGGTATTCAAAGGTTTCATGTCTTATGATTAAATTATAGCAACCGTGTAGTTTGGCTGCGATTTCACGATTGCATAGCCTTCTGCAATAAAATCACTGGAGGTTAAAAAATGCCGTTCAAGCACTTACCTTTTACACTCCAAACTGGTTAACCTTTCTAATACAGGTGCAATCATCCATAAGAAACAACTGTTTAAAACCAGCACTGTATTATCCCAAATACTAAGACTAAGAATACCAATATAGGATAAACACAACATGCTTATTATTAACCTAGACCCAACGAAATGCTTTTGATAAAGAAACGACTGCCAAAGTCACCAGAAGCATCAAAGAACCTTCTGCCTCCAACTTAACACCAGTACTCCGATGAAATCCGATTCCCATGATGGAGGATCTTGGCTCCCCTTCAACCACAGGAGAAGCTGAGTTCCAAAAGAAAACAAGAAGCATGGTCAGGAAAGAAAAATAAAAAACCAGACTCGGATTGTTAATAAAATCACTTTCTACTTCTAAACACTGATAAGGGGACCGTCATTCTGTAATGATAATAAAGGGTTCACCTAAGAATGAAATTAATGGATGCAAAGCCAAATTAATATTATGAATACCAGCAAAAGAATAGTCGGTGTGTCTCCCAACAGAAGAATTGGAGGGTGCTCCCGGGTAAACTTGAGAAGCAGGTGGACTAGAGAGGACCTGAGGGGTCCCTGATTCACCAAGAAATTGCGAAGTTTTAGCACACATAGTGGTAAATAAAATTCATAATGAGAAAATAAAAGAAAAAAAGTTAAATCTTTCTAGTCTTGAAAATGGGATTTGAATTATGGTAAAGAACAACAGCCTCTATGATCTAGAATGTTCAGATTGAATATTATATACCTGAACAGGCAGCAATGTTAATTTGCACGTTGCAAAGAGCAGGCAGCTCCAGGGCTAAGGTGCGATTAATTGGGAAAGAGCTCAAGTTGGTGTCTTTGAGCAAGAGGCAAATGCAACCAGGCTGCTCCTGGTAGAGTTGGTTGAGGTTGTCACAGCAAGGTTGAACTGGTGTCTGAGCCATGCCCTGAACAAATGGGGCACATGCGGCCAGTGGTAGCAGCCTTGGAGTGCAATCAGTTACTGTTGGGTCAGTGGGGATGGGGGGATTTTGTGAGAGGATTGTGGGTGGAAGGGAAATGAGAAGAAGCAAAACTAGTGAAGTAATTGCAATGGTAGGAGGCTCAGAGTACAGAGAGGCCATGATGTGCTGTTTTGGATAGAAAATCTAGGGTTAGAAAGATGACTAAATAAGCTGAGAGTGCATTTTGAGTGTGAGTTGTTCCATGCATGGTGTGTGTTCTACATGCACTTCTTGTTCATTTCTTCTACCTAACTAGCTAGCTGTACATCTAAATTCAAGATAATATATATGTGAGATATGTTGAAAGACTAGAAAATGGCATGTTTGAACCAATTGTCTTACTAGTGCAAGTTCCGAATGACATGATCATGCTAGCTGTTCTTACCAGATCTGCGTCTCATCTTCTTCCTTCAAAATGAAACTGGATTAATAATGCCATGCAAGTGTAATCATTTATCTATTACAATTCACAGCAATGCTTATAGGTAGAGAGTATGCCCTCCAAGCTATTTAATCGTACTACTTGTTTAATTATATATATAAAGATAAAATATATCTCATCCATACGAATTACGAGTAAATTAATTTCGATCAAATCCAATACTGAATATTGAATTTTCAAAACAAAAAATATGAACAAAAGCTACTTTCTAATGGGAGGAGCGCATTATAGCAGCAGGGGTCCTGATAGCCTTTTTGCAAAAGGAAAGGCAGTAAATTGTTGTTACAAATAATTTGTATGAACTTTGGGGCAAATGATTCAAACTCAAGATTAAATTTCAAGGACAGAACATCCAGGAAGTTTTGATCTGGCATGTATAATACATAAAAGTGTTCAGCCTTTTCAAAATGGTAGAAATAATTTTTGGGACGCCTCTTCTTGAAAAATAGCTACTTGCTTGTTAGCATCATCATTCAACTTCAAGGACAAAACGTTTTTCCTAATTTTCTTATAGAAACAATAATTTAGGCTTTTAGAATAGATCTTAAAGTTCAAGTAACCTGCATGCCTATGAACTCTCTTCCATTGAAAAGATAGATGATGTAATTTTTTAACCTGAGTGCTATTCACCTTGCACATATAGCAGCTACTTGTGAGTATTCAGAAACGTATAATTGTCGAGCTATAACATCAAGTACAAACTTCACTTCTGATTCTGTCGAAGCAGTAAAATCTGCTCCCACTGGTTGTTGCGTGCATTTATTGGGGAGGGGGCAAAAGAAAATTAAACAACAAAAGATGGATTAAAAAGAAGTTCTCTTTATTCCCTTGTCAACATGGCACTAGGCTTGCATCTATTTGTTCTGCCATCACATGCTCCATCTCAATCAACTTTGCTGTCTCAACGACTAAAGATATCATTTCTCTATCAAAAATGGTCCATTTATTGGGTAGCTACTAGTTATAACATGAGGATGAATCCATGAACTTACAATGGAATTTTGGGCTGAGAAGGGGCTTGCTAAACTTACAATCTACAAACATGTAAGACCACTGCTTCGTCGAATCAACTCAGCTCCTGTTATCTCCTCGCAGAAACCTCTGGTGCGTTCTCTCTGTTGATCTGATTCATTTGATGTAAATGGATCATAGACATAAGGGAGCTTGTTTTCTTTTACTTATGGTAAATAATTCTGGTGATGGTTGTAGGTTCAGGAAGTTGTTTTAGCAGCCGAATTGCGATGCCCCAGCTGCCTAAAGAGGGTGAATGATGCAATTTCAGTATTGAAGGCAAATGTTAATTGATCAACTCTTCATTTTGTCCCCAACACCATAAGAATTTTATGCATTTAGATTCAACTAAAAGAGATGCTAAATTTACACTTACCCGAAGACATAGTGTGTATGCACACATAAATACATAGTTGATTTCCCTAATGGAGGATGTATGTCTGCAGATGTGGAATCTATTGTGGTGCATGTGTTAGAAAAGAAAGTGACACTCACTCCTAAATCTATCGCTGAAGGTTCTTCGACAAGAGTCCCTGTTGTCTTCACCGACCTAGCCTGCAAAACGTTAAGGAATCCTCTACTTTCTTACCACATATAGTTGATTTCAAAATCAGCATGATATCAAATATAAATACTATTATTTTATCTTTTATGATAGGACTAATAAAGCAAGGTCTGTTTTGTTTGGATTTGTAAGCTAATCTGACATAATGCCTTACAATATAGAATTAAATCATCTAATGAGTAGAAACCTCAATGAGACATTTTTACGCTTTCATGCCTTTTAAATTATGTAAAACCAACTCCTGAAACTCAACTCATGATGAGTGTCAAGTGTTCTGGTTTCATCCTCTATTCCTGTTGATTAGTTGAAAGCAGCAAAATGCTTGTTGACAAAATGAGGACTGCCTTAATAATTGGTGACCACTTCCCTCACTTTTTGCAGCATCTATAGAGTTAAGAATATAGCAGAGAAGACTAGAGTTTTAATTTGTTTCTCCCTTGTATTCCGCTTTCTGGAGAAGAATTAAGTATATACATTAAAGGGATGCTCTCCTCTATTGTTCATGCAATATGTATTAAAAACAATGCAAAGAAGTCAAGAATAACCGGTAAACAACGCTGCCATCACCACGCCTTACCTCTCTATTAACAACTGGAGAATCAGATTCCAAAAATAATAGGAAATACAATAAAATAAAAAAAGTTGTTCTGATACTTCATAATCTAGATATCCCATTCATTTGCCTTTTAATCTGGACTTTTCTATCGTCCGTTTAGCATCGACACGTTTGGATTCCAAAAGAAGCTCCTCTCTAGCCAGTTAAATATTCATGACAGAAAAGGCAACATTAAAAATGCCATATATCACACAATATACACATTAGGCAAGCATTTTGCGGCAGCTTGGATTGAAGTTATCGCATTAATTTTCTGATTTGTTAACGAACTTATGCAGTTTTTCTGTATGGTGCTTAGGATCAACATTGATTGCAATGCATGTTACAGGAAAGTAAGGAAAGCCCTTCTTGATATGCAAGGTATACATATTTTCGTTACCGCCTATTTTACAAAGATATATCTCAAGTTCAATCCAAAGCATAATTTGATTTTTGTTATCCATTTGTAAAGTTAGAGACACATTTGATAGAGAAAAAGCAGTGCACGGTAAGTAATGGATAAGCATTTTTTGTTTTGTTTTTACCTGCATCCTCTCTTTCGAAAGAGTAACAAGAGATAGAGTAATAACCCAGCACACTCGGGTTCAGCCAAACGCTTAGCTCATATATATATGGGTCTAGCGAGCTGCTAGATCCACCATCTGATGCAAACCTCATGATCACGCAACCCACAATTAAGATTGTGATTTAATCATAGAATGACAAAAGAGGTCTCATAAAAGTGTGACACAATAAAAATATATCCTAAGGTATCAACACTATTAAAATGAAGTTGAATAATGTCACGAAGCCAGATAATCTTTCATAAGTCAGATTTAGTTTGTTCAAGAACCAAATAATGTAAGAATCTCTCTCACACGTTAAACTGAAAAGTTCAAAAGTATTATTCATCAAAGGTTTTGAAATTTAGGTTTTATATGTGTTTAAATAGTTCTAAAAAATTAACCCTACTTAATTGACCCACTTACAAAAATTGGCCCTAAACCTGTATTAGTAAGCCCAAACCCGATCCAAACAAGCCTTAGATCTCAACTGAAAACCAAAATATTAATTAAGCTCAAATATAGAAATAATAATGATAACAACAAATCTGAATAATAGCTTATTGGTGACACAAAACAAGATAAAATATCTTAATTTTCTAGCTTAAATAACTTTTGGTTGAGATCCACCTTCCTAGATATTCTAGGATTGCTTAGCCAACTTTTAAAGTCCTTTAATGCTAGGAAATCTAATATGAATAAGAATTTAATTGCTAAAGTCTTCTTTCCTTGTAAGACTAAGATTTCCCTTCATAACATGAAAAATAATCTTATAAATTAATTCCCCTTGGAGCCACCCATCACTTTCATTCCTTGACTAGGAGAATTAAATCTTTACAATTAAATAATCCTTCGAAGTGTAGGATTCAACAACCTCTTTTAGTTTCCTTGCATGATTAGAAAACTTCCTCCTTTGTTGTTAAATATTTTTCTGAATAATAAGGACAATAATGAACGAATTTCCCTTTCAATTTTAGGAGAATAATTTTTTGATCCATGTAAGAAAAGGATCCCAGCATATTAATTAGCCCAAGCCAACTTTGAACTCCATGTGGCCCAAACTCATACTCATTAATATAACCCGAATTAAACATAATACAAGCTCCTAACTTTGTTGCCTAAATCAAACCCATACATGGGCTAACTTGATTTGGCCAAATGAATCATCAAAGAGATTGGATTAAATCCATCATCATGCATAAACAAAGGCTAGCTAAACCTATCCCATGCCAAAAACACATCATAGCCGAAGGGAACATAAGCTAAATTCCAAGGAAAAACACAATCTTGGCCGAATGGCCTCTCCATCAAACCCAAGCACAAAATTGAAGGCCCTTCATGAGAATCCATGGTTGAACCGTATCATTACCTCTTTCTTCAAGAAGATTCATCCTCGAATCTTTAATATGAATAATGATTGTTTCATACGCTTATTGTTTACGTCTTAAGAATCCCTTTTTTGCTAACACTATATGGATATAGTGGCTGATAAAGATTTCAAATAAGCACGTCTTACTAACCACTTACGTACTTTTAAATAATAACCATGACTGTCCTTTTTTGTTTTTCATGCTTGCAGCATTGTTCCTCCTTTTCCATCGAAACTTGAAGGTCATAAAATAATCTTCTACACTTATCAATTTCTCGTTCTAAAACCCCTACACCAAGCCTTAGTTTTTTTCACTTTTGCTCTGGAATCCTTCTATATTCCTTCTCCCTTGTTAAATACATGACACCCTTTTATATATATATATATATATATCAAAGACTCAATTCAACACAACCAATCAAAGTTAGAGGCTTAATAGACTCAAGAATCATTAAATATACTAACTTCATTAAACTTTTAATGAGTTTTATGGATTCAATTGAAGAAAAATAAAGTTTGAAGGCTTAATTCGGATCAATTCATAAAGATTGAAAGATCAGGGACACAATTGAAACTTTGGAAGGCCAAGTTGGTAAAATCAGGTGTTCAATAGCAAGAAATTTGAAGTTTTAAGGCTAAAAGAGACCAAATTGAGAACATTCAAGACTAAGGATCTTTCTGCAAAAGGTGTGCCATATTAGGGGTTGTACCAAACTTTTCCAAATGCTAAATTGAAGAAAATCAATGTTTAAGGCTTAATTGGGGACTAGATTGAATAAATTTGAAAATAAGGGAGCTGCTGGACTTAAGGGATCTCTATTAATTTTGGCAGGGGTGTAATTGCATAAAATTAGTTAGTTTCATCTTAATTAAGGATGTTTGAGCTTAAATTGAAATAATAAGGACCAAATTAAAATTTATCACAATCCTAAATACAAAGCTTTAATTTTTAGGGTTCAAGTAAATGACATGTCACTTGTTTTTAATGAAGAGATTGAGTGACACCGTTTGTCCATGTTTGGCCTTAAAATTAGGACAAA
The DNA here is from genome assembly GCF_951802175.1 of Populus nigra. NCBI lineage: Eukaryota > Viridiplantae > Streptophyta > Magnoliopsida > Malpighiales > Salicaceae > Populus > Populus nigra. The sequence continues at coordinate 6,606,819 of NC_084867.1, read as the reverse complement.
TCCCATCCCACTAGAGTTTCTACACCAATTTTCCATGCTGAAATTGGATGGTTAACTAGACGCGAGGGTTATGGCCCCTACCATCATCTCCTCAGAAACAGAACCCTCAAGAGCGAAGGATTCACCAACAATAATGGGGGAGTCCCTCATCATCTTTTCATCTCTACCTCCACCAGCTATAGGAGATAGAAACCCCTGGGTAAACTCTTTTCTATAGGCTCTGATAAAGTTATCGCATTAATTTTCTGATTTGTTTATGAATTTATGGAGTTTTTCTGGATGGTGCTTAGGACCAACTTTGATTGCAATGCATGTTACAGGAAAGTAAGGAAAGCCCTTCTTGGTATGCAAGGTATAAATATTTTCGTTACCGCCTATTTTACAAAGATATATCCTCTTTTTTAAAAGAGTAACCGAAGATAGAATAATAACCCAGCATACCTGAGTTCAGTCAAGCACTGAGCCCAGATATATATAGGTTTGATGAGCTGCTAGACTCATTATCTAATGTGAACCTCGTGATGACGCAATCCACAATCAAGATTGTGATCTAATCCTGAAATGATGAAAGAGGTCTGTTAGGAATGTGACATAATAAGAACCTATCCCAAGGTATTAGCACTAGTGGAATAAAATCAAATGACGCCACGGAGTCAGATAATCTTAGAAATCAGATTTAGTTCGTTCAAGAACCAAATAACGTAAGAATCTCTCTCACACGTTAAACTAAAAAGTTCAAAAGTATTATTCATCAATGGTTTTGAAATTTAGGCTTTACACGTCTTTAAATAGTTCTAAGAAATTATGTAACATCCCCCATTCCGGGATAAAAACAACACTCTCATGTCAACCGAAAACATAGTAAATTTTTTTTCCTTATATATATATATATATATATATATATATATATATATATATATATATATATATATATATATATATATATTCATGGTTTTCATATTAAAATCTACTGAAATTTCGACGGAGCCCGCTATACCGGAAGGTCCCAAGTTATCGATATGTAACCTGTTAACACTTCTAATAACTCGCATCTCATAACTTAATCCCGACCCAATCATCTTGGGTTTCAATTTCTACAAAAATTCCCACACCTATTACCCATAATATTCATGATATACATTATATAACAAAATATCATTATGGATGGATAAAAAATAAATACTTAGACATGAAAAATAGTTATATGAACCACAAAGATTAAGTTCATTCAATCAAGTTTAACCATTAATTATACAAATTAAGTTATACAAATATTTTCATGTTTACAAAATACAAGAGTATACCCCTATAACCTAAATTACAAGAAGGGAACATAAGCTAGGATCTACTTCTGTCGTGCATGTGATGTTCCTGAAATAAAATACATATTATTGAAAGGTGAATATCACATAAAAATAACAACACGAATATCTAACAATTTCAACAGGGTAACATGCATTCATATTTTATTCACTTCTCTTTTTTGGTTTTCATTAGAATCTCTTCCTTATTCAACTATTAATAATTGTTCCCTCTTTCACTATTAACCTCCATTCCAAACTTTATAAGATCAAACATGATTATCTTTGTCTAACACATAACCAATACCCCTTTCACTTGTATCATCATCATCATCCCGTAAGAGTCGATACAAGGTGATCCCCTTACCCGGGATCCTAACATATGTATGCTAGCCAAAACATGAACTAAATGTATGTTAGTCCAAATGTGGCGATCCCCTTACCCGGAATCCTAATATATACTAAATGTATGCTAGTCTACGCCTCAAATCACACTTCTCATATTTCATTTGTCAATGATAATTTCATCACTTAGCAATTCACACAACAACCTTTCCCCTTGAGTACATATACATTTAGTAATTCATATTTCACATCAGTAATATATAGTAAATCACGAAATTTAACTAGAAGGTAAAGGTGTGATTCACCTACCTGCAATAAAAGCTCTACTCCTACTCCCCTGCTGCTGCTGTTGCACCACACCTATAATTCCTCCTGCAAATCACAAGTTTATCTCATAAATTTTCCTCACTCAAGGATATGTTTTATAATAACCATATCAACAACCAATAAGTTTTCTTTTAGTCATTTCTCAATATTTTATGTTTTTTCTCATTTCACTCATTATTATTGTCGTTCTTTGTCCAACCAGAGTTATCATTCCTTTCTTTATATTTGGACTGTCACTATCCAACTGTTACAGTCTCGTTTTTGAATTGTTACTGTTTGAACTCTCCTAAGATTTTTAACTATATCTGGAGTTATAGAACTCTGATTCAAGCGAGATTAGTGTCGTTGGAAAGCTAAGACATGAGGCTACAAGTTTTATGATTTAAGGAGAACCCAGTTCTGCTTCTAAGATAGTCAAAATCGCTCATCAACAAACATTTGGATTGTTACTGTCCAACTGTTACTGTCTCGTTTTTGAACTGTTACTGTCTGACCTCTCCTCAGATTTTTAACAATATCTCAAGTTATAGAACTCCGATTCAATCAAGATTAGACTCGTCGGAAAGCTAAGGCATGAGGCTACAAGTTCTATGATTTAAGGAGAACTCATTTGTGCCTCTAAGATAGTGAAAATCACTCATCAACAAACACATAAACTGTTACTGTCCAAATGTTACTGTCTCCTTTTTGAACTGTTACTGTCTGACCTCTCCTTAGTTTTTTAACTATATCTGGAGTTATAGAACTCTGATTCAAGGGAGATTAGACTCGTTAGAAAGCTAAGACATGAGGCTACAAGTTCTATGATTTAAGGAGAACCCAGTTGTGCCTTTAAGATAGTTAAAATCACTCATCAACAAACACTTGAACTGTTACTGTCTCATTTTTGAACTGTTACCATTTGACCTCTCCTAAGATTTTTCACTATATCTGGAGTTATATAACTCCGACCCAATCGAGATTAGACTTGTTGAAAAGCTAAGACATGAGGCTACAAGTTCTATGATTTAAGGAGAACCCAGTTCAACTTCTAAGATAGTCAAAATTACTCTTCAATAAAGACTTGGACTGTTACTCTCCAACTGTTACTGTCTTCTTTTTTAACAGTTACTGTCTCCTCAGATTTTTAACTATATCTGGAGTTATAGAACTCTGATTCAAGCGAGATTAGACTCGTTAGAAATCTAAGACATGAAGCTGCAACAGGATTTTAGGAGAACCCAGTTCTGTCTCTAAGATAGTCAAAATCGCTCATCAATAAAAACTTGGACTATTAGTGTCCAACTATTACTATCTGACCTCTCCTCAGATTTTAACTATATCTGAAGTTATAGAACTCCGATTCAAGCGAGATTAGTGTCATTAGAAAGCTAAGACATGAGGCTACAATTTCTAAGATTTAAGGAGAAACTCAGTCTCTAAGATAGTCAAAATCACTCACCAACAAACACTTGGACTGTTACTGTCCAACTATTATTGTCTCACACCTCTCCTTAGATTTTTAACTATATCTGGAGTTATAGAACTCCAATTCAATCGAGATTAGACTCGTTAGAAAGTTAAGACATGAGGCTACAAGTTCTATGATTTAAGGAGAACCTAGTTCAGCCTCTAAGATAGTCAAAATCGCTCATCAACAAACACTTGGACTGTTACTGTCCAACTGTTACTGTCTCGTTTTTGAATTGTTACTATCTGATCTCTCCTCAAATTTTTAACTATATATGGAGTTATAAAACTCTGATTCAAGCGAGATTAGACTCAATGGAAAGCTAAGACATGATGCTACAAGTTCTATGAATTAAGGAGAACTAGTTTAGCCTCTAAGATAGTCAAAATTGCTCTTCAACAAACACTTGGACTGTTACTCTCCAACTATTACTGTTTCCTTTTTGAATTGTTACTGTCTGACCTCTCCTCGGATTTTTAACTATATCTGGAGTTATAGAACTCCGACTCAAGTGAGATTAGACTCATTGGAAAGCTAAGACATGAGGCTACAAGTTATATAATTAAGGTGAACCTAGTTCAGCCTCTAAGATAGTCAAAATTGCTCTTCAACAAACACTTGGACTTTAACTCTCCAACTATTACTATCTGACCTCTACTCAGATTTTAACTATATCTGGAGTTATAGAACTTTGATTTAAACGAGATTAATGTCATTGGAAAGCTAAGACATAAGGCTACAAGTTCTATGATTTTAGGAGAACTCAGTTCTGCCTCTAAGATAGTCAAAATCGCACATCAACAAAAACTTGGACTATTAGTGTCCAACTATTACTATTTGACCTCTCCTTAGATTTTAACTATATCTGGAGTTATAGAATTCCGATTCAAGCGAGATTAGTGTCGTTGGAAAGCTAAGACATGAGGCTACATGTAGCACCCCACCTTACTAGCGAGATATTGTCCGTTTTAGGCATCCCAGTCCACCCAAATCCAAGGCTTCCACCTAGGCCCCCCTCATGGTTTTGTTCTTGGCAGCCACGCATGGCCCCAAAACACGTCTTACTAGTCAAGGTGAGCAAGCATTTATAAGACCCTATCTTTGGACGCTTGCTTCCAATGTGTGATCTTACAATCCCCTTACCTTAAGACGAGCCGTCCTCGGCTCTGATACCAAATGTAACACCCCACCTCACTAGCAAGATATTATCCGCTTTGGGCCTCCTAGTCCACTCAAATCCAGGGCTTCCACCAAGGTCCCCTCATGGTTTTGTTCTTGGCAACCACGCATGGCCCTAAAACACGTCTTACTAGTCAAGGTGAGCATGCACTTATAAGACCCTAGTTATGGACGCTCGCTTCCGATGTGAGATCTTACATTACAAGTTTTATGATTTAAGGAGAACATAGTTCTGCTTCTAAGATAGTTAAAATATTTCATCAACAAACACTTGGACTGCTACCCTCCAACTGTTACTGTCTCGTTTTTGAATTGTTACTGTCTGACCTCTCCTCAAATTTTTAACTATATCTAGAGTTATAGAACTCCGATTCAAGCGAGACTAGTGTCGTAGGAAAGCTAAGACATGAGGCTACAAGTTCTATGATTTAAGGAGAACCTAGTTCAGCCTCTAAGATAGTCAAAATCGCTCATCAACAAACACTTGGACTGTTACTGTCTTGTTTTTGAACTGTGACTGTCTGACCTCTCCTCAAATTTTTAACTATATCTCGAGTTAAAGAACTCCAATTCAAGCGAGACTAGTGTCGTAGGAAAGCTAAGACATGAGGCTACAAGTACTATGTTTTAAGGAGAACCTAGTTTTGCCTCTAAAATAGTCAAAATGACTTAATAACAAAGACTTGGCCTATTAGTGTCCAACTATTACTGTCTCGTTTTTAAACTGTTACTGTCTGACCTCTCCTCGGATTTTTAACTATATTGGAGTTATAGAATGCCGATTCAATTGAGATTAGACTCGTTGGAAAGCTAAGACATGAGGCTATAAGGTCAATGATTTTAGGAGAACCCAGTTCTGCCTCTAAGATAGTCAAAATCCCTCATCAACAAACACTTGGACTGTTACTGTACAACTATTACTGTCTGACCTCTTCTTAGATTTTTAACTATATCTAGAGTAATAGAAATCTGATTCAAGTGAGATTAGACTCATTGGAAAGCTAAGACATGAGGCTACAAGTTCAATGATTTTCGGAGAACCCAGTTTTGCCTCTAAGATTGTCAAAATCGCTCATCAACAAACAGTTGGACTGTTACTGTCCAACTATTACTGTCTGACCTCTCCTCAGATTTTTAACTATATCTAGAGTTATAGAACTCCGATTCAAGACAGATTAGACTCGTTTGAAAGCTAAGACATGAGGCTAAAAGTTTTATGATTTAAGGAGAACCAAGTTCTTGCTCTAAGATAGTCAAAATCGCTCATCAAAAAACACTTGGAGTTTTAGTATCCAACTATTACTGTCTCTTTTTGAATTGTGACTGTCTGACCTCTCCTCAGATTTTTAACTATATCTCGAGTTAAAGAACTCCAATTCAAGCGAGACTAGTGTCGTAGGAAAGCTAAGACATGAGGCTACAAGTACTATGTTTTAAGGAGAACCTAGTTTTGCTTTTAAAATAGTCAAAATGACTCAATAACAAAGACTTGGCCTATTAGTGTCCAACTATTACTGTCTCATTTTTGAACTGTTACTGTCTGACCTCTCCTCAGATTTTTAACTATATTGGAGTTATAGAATGCCGATTCAATCGAGATTACACTCGTTGGAAAGCTAAGACATGAGGCTATAAGGTCAATGATTTTAGGAGAACCCAGTTCTGCCTCTAAGATAGTCAAAATCCCTCATCAACAAACACTTAGACTGTTACTGTACAACTATTACTGTCTGACCTCTCCTCAGATTTTTAACTATATCTAGAGTAATAGAAATCTGATTCAAGTGAGATTAGACTCATTGGAAAGCTAAGACATGAGGCTACAAGTTCAATGTTTTAGGAGAACCCAGTTATGCCTCTAAGATTGTCAAAATCGCTCATCAACAAACAGTTGGACTGTTACTGTCCAACTATTACTGTCTGACCTCTCCTCAGATTTTTAACTATATCTAGAGTTATAGAACTCCGATTCAAGACAGATTAGACTCGTTTGAAAGCTAAGACATGAGGCTAAAAGTTTTATGATTTAAGGAGAACCAAGTTCTTGCTCTAAGATAGTCAAAATCGCTCATCAAAAAACACTTGGAATTTTAGTATCCAACTATTACTGTCTTTTTTTGAACTGTGACTGTCTAACCTCTCCTCAGATTTTTAACTATATCTCGAGTTAAAGAACTCCAATTCAAGCAAGACTAGTGTCGTAGGAAAGCTAAGACATGAGGCTACAAGTACTATGTTTTAAGGAGAACCTAGTTTTGCCTTTAAAATAGTCAAAATGACTCAATAACAAAGACTTGGCCTATTAGTGTCCAACTATTACTGTCTCGTTTTTAAACTGTTACTGTCTGACTTAAACTGTTACTGTCTGACCTCTCCTCAGATTTTTAACTATATTGGAGTTATAGAACGCTGATTCAATCGAGATTAGACTCGTTGGAAAGCTAAGACATGAGGCTATAAGGTCAATGATTTTAGGAGAACCCAGTTCTGCCTCTAAGATAGTCAAAATCCCTCATCAACAAACACTTAGACTGTTACTGTACAACTATTATTGTCTGACCTCTCCTCAGATTTTTAACTATATCTAGAGTAATAGAAATCTGATTCAAGTGAGATTAGACTCATTGGAAAGCTAAGACATAAGGCTACAAGTTCAATGATTTTAGAAGAACCCAGTTTTGCCTCTAAGATTGTCAAAATCGCTCATCAACAAACAGTTGGACTGTTACTGTCCAACTATTACTGTCTGACCTCTCCTCAGATTTTTAACTATATCTAGAGTTATAGAACTCCGATTCAAGACAGATTAGACTTGTTTGAAAGCTAAGACATGAGGCTAAAAGTTTTATGATTTAAGGAGAACCAAGTTCTTGCTCTAAGATAGTCAAAATCGCTCATCAAAAAACACTTGGAATTTTAGTATCCAACTGTTACTGTCTCTTTTTGAACTGTGACTGTCTGACCTCTCCTCAGATTTTTAACTATATCTCGAGTTAAAGAACTCCAATTCAAGCGAGACTAGTGTCGTAGGAAAGCTAAGACATGAGGCTACAAGTACTATGTTTTAAGGAGAACCTAGTTTTGCCTTTAAAATAGTCAAAATGACTCAATAACAAAGACTTGGCCTATTAGTGTCCAACTATTACTGTCTCGTTTTTGAACTGTTACTGTCTGACCTCTCCTCAGATTTTTAACTATATTGGAGTTATAGAATGTCGATTCAATTGAGATTAGACTCGTTGGAAAGCTAAGACATGAGGCTATAAGGTCAATGATTTTAGGAGAACCCAGTTCTGCCTCTAAGATAGTCAAAATCCCTCATCAACAAACACTTGGACTGTTACTGTACAACTATTACTGTCTGACCTCTCCTCAGATTTTTAACTATATCTAGAGTAATAGAAATCTGATTCAAGTGAGATTAGACTCATTAGAAAGCTAAGACATGAGGCTACAAGTTCAATGATTTTAGGAGAACCCAGTTATGCCTCTAAGATTGTCAAAATCACTCATCAACAAACAGTTGGACTGTTATTGTCCAACTATTATTGTCTGACCTCTCCTCAGATTTTTAACTATATCTAGAGTTATAGAACTCCGATTCAAGACAGATTAGACTCGTTTGAAAGCTAAGACATGAGGCTAAAAGTTTTATGATTTAAGGAGAACCAAGTTCTTGCTCTAAGATAGTCAAAATCGCTCATCAAAAAACACTTGGAATTTTAGTATCCAACTGTTACTGTCTCTTTTTGAAATGTGATTGTCTGACCTCTCCTCAGATTTTTAACTATATCTCGAGTTAAACAACTCTGATTCAAGCGAGACTAGTGTTGTTGGAAAGCTAAGACATAAGGGTACAAGTTCTATGATTTAAGGAGAACCTAGTTCAGCCTCTTAGATAGTCAAAATCTCTCTCAACACACATTTGGACTGTTACTATCCAACTGTTACTGTCTCGTTTTTGAACTGTCATTGTCTGACCTCTCCTCAGATTTTTAACTATATCTGGAATTATAGAACTCCGATTCAAACGAGATTAGACTCATTGGAACGCTAAGTCATGAGGCTACAAGTTTAGTGATTTTAGAAGAACCTAGTTCTGCCTCTAAGATACTCAAAATCGCTTATCAACAAATACTTGGACTGTTATTGTACAACTGTTACTGTCTCCTTTTTGAACTGTTACTGTCTGACATCACCTCAAATTTTTAACTATATTGGGAGTTATAGAACTCCGATTAAAGCGAGATTATTCTCGTTCGAAAGCTAAGACATGAAGCTACAAGTTCTATGAATTAAGGAAAACCTATTTCAGCCCATAAGATAGTTAAAATTGCTCAACAACAAACACTTGAACTGTTACTGTCCTACTATTACTGTCTTCTTTTTGAACTGTTAATGTCTGACCTCTCCTCAGCTTTTTAAATATTTCTAGAGTTATAAAGCCCCAATTAAAGAGAGATTAGACTCATTTGAAAGCTAAGACATGAGGTTAAAAATTCTCTGATTTAAGGAAAACCCGGTTCTGGCTCTACGATAGTCAAAATCGCTCATCAACAAACACTTGGACTGTTACTGTCCAACTATTACTGTCTGACCTCTCATCAGATTTTTACTATATCTGGAGTTATAGAACTCCGATTCAAGCGAGATTAGTGTCCTTGGAAATCTAAGACATGAGGCTACAAGTTACATGATTAATAAAAGGCCAGTTATTCCTCTAAGATAGTCAAAATCACTCATAAACAAACATTTGGACTATTATTGTCTAACTATTACTGTCTGACCTCTCAGATTTTTACTATATCTGGAGTTATAAAACTCCGATTCAAGCGAGATTAGTGTCCTTGGAAATCTAAGACATGAGGTTACAAGTTATATGATTTAGGGAAGTCCAGTTGTGCCTCTAAGATAGTCAAAAACACTCATAAACAAACTCTTGGACTGTTACTGTCTTGTTTTTGAACTGTACTCTCTGACCTCTCCTCATATTTTTAACTATATCAGGCGTTATAGAACTCCAATTCAAGCCAAATTAGACTTGTTGGAAAGCTAAGACATGAGGCTAAAAGTTCAATGATTTAAGGAGAACCAAGTTTTGGCTCTAAAATAGTCAAAATCGCTCATCAACAAACACTTGGACTGTTACTGTCCAACTATTACTGTCTGACCTCTCCTCAGATTTTTACTATGTCTGGAGTTATAGAACTCTGATTCAAGCGAGATTAGTGTCCTTGGAAATCTAAGACATGAGGCTACAAGTTATATGATTAAGGAAAGTCCAGTTGTGCCTCTAAGATAGTCAAAATCACTCATAAACAAACACTTGGACTGTTAGTGTCCAACTGTTACTGTCTCGTTTTTAAACTGTTACTATCTGACCTCTCCTCACATTTTTAACTATATCGGGTGTTATAGAACTCCAATTCAAGCAAGATTAGACTCGTTGGAAAGCTAAGACATGATGCTACAAGTTTAATGATTTTAGGAGAACCCGGTTCTGCCTCTAAGATTTTCAAAATCGCTCATCAACAAACACTTGAACTGTTACTGTCCAACTATTACTGTCTGACCTCTCCTCAGATTTTTAACTATATCTAGAGTTATAGAACTCCGATACAAGAGATATTAGACTCGTTTCAAAGCTAAGACATGAGGCTAAAAGTTCTATGAGTTAAGAAGAACCAAGTTCTAGCTCTAAGATAGTCAAAATCGCTCATCGACAAATACTTGGACTGTTACTGTCCAACTCTTACTGTCTGAACTTTCCTCATATTTTTACTATATCTGGAGTTATAGAACTCTGATTCAAGCGAGATTAGTGTCTTTGGAAATCTAATACATGAGGCTACAAGTTATATGATTAAGGAAAGTCCAGTTGTGGCTCTAAGATAGTCAAAATCACTCATAAACAAACACTTGAACTGTTACTGTCCAACTGTTACTGTCTTGTTTTTTAACTGTTACTGTTTGACCTCTTCTCAGATTTTTAACTATATCAGGTGTTATAGAACTCTGATTCATTCAAGATTAGACTCGTTGGAAAGCTAAGACATGAGGCTATAAGGTCAATGATTTTAGGAGAACCTAGTTCTGCTTTTAAGATTGTCAAAATCGCTCATCAACAAACACTTGGATTGTTACTGTCCAACTATTACTGTCTTACCTCTCCTCAGATTTTTACTATATCTGGAGTTATAGAACTCCGATTCAAGTGAGATTAGTGTCTTTGAAAATCTAAGATATGAGGCTACAAGTTATATGACTAAGGAAAGTCCAGTTGTGCCTCTAAGATAGTAAAAAACACTCATAAACAAACTTTTGGATTCTTACTATCTCGTTTTTGAACTGTACTCTCTGACCTCTCCTTAAATTTTTAACTATCTCGGGTGTTATAGAACTCCGATTCAAGCCAAATTAGACTCATTGGAAAGCTAAGACATGAGGCTAAAATTTCTCTGATTTAAGGAGAACTAAGTTCTGCCTTTAGGATTGTCAAAATCGCTCATCAACAAATAGTTGGACTGTTACTATCCAACTATTACTGTCTGACCTCTCCTCAGATTTTTCACTATATCTAGAGTTTTAAAACTCCGATTCAAGAGAGATTAGACTCGTTTGAAAGCTAAGACATGAGGCTAAAAGTTCTATGATTTAAGGAGAACCAAGTTCTGGCTCTAAGATAGTCAAAATCGCTCATCAACAAACACTTGGACTGTTACTGTCCAACTATTACTGTCTGACCTCTCCTAAGATTTTTACTATATCTGGAGTTATAGGACTCCGATTCAAGCGAGATTAGTGTCCTTGAAAATATAAGACATGAGGCTACAAGTTATATGAATAAGAAAAGTCCAGTTGTGCCTGTAAGATAGTCAAACTCACTCATAAACAAACACTTGGACTGTTACTGTCTAATTGTTACTCTTTCGTTTTTGAACACTTACAGTCTGACCTCTCCTCAGATTTTTAACTATATCAGGTGTTATAAAACTCCGATTCAAGCAAGATTAGAGTCGTTGGAAAGCTAAGACATAAGGCTACAAGTTCAATGATTTTAGGAGAACCCAGTTATGCCTCTAAGATTGTCAAAATTGCTCATCAACAAACAATTGGACTGTTACTGTCCAACTATTACTGTCTGACCTCTCTTCAGGTTTTTAACTATATCTAGAGTTATAGAACTCCAATTGAAGAGAGATTAGACTCGTTTGAAAGCTAAGATATGAGGCTAAAAGTTCTGTGATTTAAGGAGAACCAAGTTCTGGCTCTAAGATAGTCAAAATTGCTCATCAACAAACACTTGGAATATTACTATCCAACTATTACTATCTGACCTCTCCTAAGATTTTTATTATATCTAGAGTTATAGAACTGCGATTCAAGCGAGATTAGTGTCCTTGAAAACCTAAGACTTGAGGCTACAAGTTATATGATTAAGCAAAGTCCAGTTGTGCCTCTAAGATAGTCAAAATCACTCATAAACAAACACTTGGACTGTTACTGTTCAACTGTTACTGCTTCGTTTTTAAACTCTTACTGTATGACCTCTCCTTAGATTTTTTAAGTATATTAGGTGTTATAGAACTCCAATTCAAGCAAGATTAGACTCGTTAGAAAGCTAAGACATGAGGCTATAAAGTCAATGATTTTAGGAGAACTAAGTTCTGCCTCTAAGATAGTCAAAATCCCTCATCAACAAACACTTGGATTGTTACTGTCCAACTATTATTGTCTGACCTCTCCTTAAATTTTTAACTATATCTAGAGTAATAGAAATCCGATTGAAGCGAGATTAGACTCATTGGAAAGCGAAGATATGAGGCTACAAGTTCATGATTTTAGGAGAACTCATTTCTGCCTCTAAGATAGTCAAATTCGCTCATCAACAAACACTTGGATTGTTACTGTCCAACTATTACTGTGTGACCTCTTCTCAGATTTTTAAGTATATCTTGAGTTATAGAACTCCGATTCAAGAGAGATTAGACTCATTTGGAAGCTAAGATATGAGGCTAAAAGTTCTATGATTTAACGAGAACCAAGTTCTGGCTCTAAGATAGTCAAAATCGCTTATCAACAAACACTTGGATTGTTCCTGTCCAACTCTTACTGTCTGACCTCTCCTTAGATTTTTAGCTATATCGGGTGTTATAGAACTCCGATTCATTCAAGATTAGACTCGTTGGAAAGCTAAAACATGAGGCTATAAGGTCAATGATTTTAGGAGAACCCATTTCTACCTCTAAGATAGTTAAAATCACTTATCGACAAACACTTGGACTGTTACTGTCCAACTATTACTGTCTGATCTCGTCTCAGATTTTTAACTATATCTAGAGTTATAGAACTCCAATTCAAGAGAGATTAAACTCGTTTGGAAGCTAAGACATGAGGCTAAAAGTTCTATGATTTAAGGAGACCCAAGTTCTGGCTCTAAGATAGTCAAAATCGCTCATCAACAAACACTTGGACTGTTCCTGTCCAACTATTACTGTCTGACCTCTTCTCAGATTTTTATCTATATCTTGAGTTATAGAATCTAATTCAAAAGAGATTAGACTCGTTTAAAAGTTAAGACATGATGCTAAAAGTTCTATAATTTAATGAGAACCAAGTTCTGACTCTAAAATAGTCAAAATCGCTTATCCACAAACATTTGGACTGTTACTGTCGAACTATTACTGTCTAACCTCTCAAATTTTTAACTATATCTGGAGTTATACAACTCCGATTCAAGCGAGATTAGACTAGTTGGAAAGCTAAGACATGAGGCTACAAGTTCAATGATTTAGGAGAACCCAATTCTGCCTTTAAGATAGTCAAAATTGCTCATCAACAAACACTTGGACTGTTACTGTCCAACTATTACTGTGTGACCTCTCCTTAGATTTTTACTGTATCTGGAGTTATAGAACTCTGATTCAAGCGAGATTAGTGTCCTTGGAAATCTAAGACATAAGGCTACAAGTTATATGATTAAGGAAAGCCCAGTTGTGGCTCTATGATAGTCAAAATCACTCATAAACAAACACTTGGACTGTTACTGTCTCGTTTTTGAACTTTTACTATCTGACCTCTCCTTAGATTTTTAACTATATTGAGTGTTATAGAACTCCAATTCATTCAATATTAGACTCATTGGAAAGCTAAGACATGAGCTTATAAGGTCAATGATTTTAGAAGAACCCAGTTCTGCCTCTAAGATAGTCAAATTCGCTCATCAACAAACACTTGGACTGTTACTGTCCAACTATTATTATCTAAGCTCTTCTCATATTTTTAACTATATCTAGAGTTGTAGAACTCTGATTCAAGAGAGATTAGACTCGTTTGAAAGCTAAGACATGAGGCTAAAAGTTCTATGATTTAAAGAGAACCAAGTTCTGACTCTAAGATAGTCAAAATCGCTCATCAACAAACATTTGGACTGTTACTGTCCAACTGTTACTGTCTTGTTTTTGAATTGTTACTATCTGACCTCTCCTCAGATTTTTAACTATATCAGGTGTAATAGAAATCTGATTCAAGCGAGATTAGACTCCTTGTAAAGCTAAGACATGAGGCTACCAGTTCAATGATTTTAAGAGAACCCAGTTTTGCCTCTAAGATAGTCAAAATCGCTCATCAACAAACACTTGGACTCCTACTGTGCAACTATTAATGTCTGACATCTCCTTGGATTTTTAACTATATCTAGAGTTATAGAACTCCGATTCAAGAGAGATTAGACTCGTTTGAAAGCTAAGACAGGAGGTTACAACTTCTATATTTAAAGAGAACCAAGTTTAGCATCTAAGATAGTCAAAATCGCTCATCAAGAAACACTTGGACTGTTACTGTCCAACTGTTACTGTCTTTTTTTTAAACTATTACTCTCTGACCTCTCCTCAGATTTTTAACTATATCTAGAGTTATATAACTTTGATTCAATCGAGATTAGACTCATTGGAAGGCTAAGACATGAGGCTATAAGTTCTATGATTTAAGGATAACCCAGTTCAGCCTCTAAGATAGTCAAAATCGCTCATCAACAAACACTTGGACTGTTACTGTGGAACTACTAGTCGATTTGGAATCCCTCGAGCCATGATAAGTAATGGTGGAACACATTTCTGCAACAAACCATTTGAGTCTTTGATGAAGAAATATGGAATCACACACAAATTTTCCACCCCTTATCACCCTCAGACAATTGGACAAGTAGAACTTGCTAATAAGGAGATCAAATAAATCTTGGAAAACACAGTGAACCCTAATCGAAAGGACTTGTCTTTAACACTTAATGATGCAATTTGGGCTTATCAAACTGCATTTAAAACATCATTAGGTATGTCACTTTATAGGTTGGTTTATGGAAAATCTTGTCACTTGCTTGTGGAAACTTGAACATAAAACTTATGGGGCTATCAAAACTTTCAATTCAAAACTTGATGATGCTGGCCAGCTGCGTAAGTTACAAATAAATGAGCTTGAGGAAATAAAAAATGATGCATATGATAATTGAAAAATTCATTTAGCAAGAACCAAAGAGTTTCATGACAATAGAATCTTGAGAAAAACATTTGATGCTGGTCAAAAAATTTTGCTTTATAATTCTCGAATCCATTTATTTCCTAGAAAGTTAAGATCAAGATGGAGCGGTCCATTTATTGTGAAACATGTGTATCCTTATGGGGCCTTTGATATTGAGAATCTGAAAAATAACAATGTCTTTAAGGTAAATGGACATCGTTTGAAAACTTACTTTGATAATTTTCCTAGTGAAGATGAGTGCATTGGTTTGGATGATCCTGTTTATAAAGATTGATTATTTTGTTTTTCTCACATTGTTTTTGTGTTTCTTTTTTGTGTGACTTTTGTTTTGCTAGTTGATTAGTACTTAAAAGTGCATTTTTATCAAGGTTTTATATCATCATTTTGCACTTGAAATATCAATAACTCCTTAACTAAAGCATGTTTTATAATAACAAGTTTGATACCATAAGATAACTTTAATTTATGGTAAATGTTCATCTTAAATGCAGGTCTATCACATAAATAAAAGGATTGATTGATGAGTTTAAGTACTGAAATTGAAAGGACAAAGAGAGGGCCAAACTTAGAAAAAAGATGTTGGTTCAGTCCAAACTAGAACCTTGTTCGGTCATCAGGTCATATCTAGAGCTGTAGATCTTGGATTTAGGTCTGCTTTATATGGATGGAAAGCTAAGACATGAGTCTAAAACTTTTATGGGAGTCTAAGATTTAAAAAGGCCATTTTCAAGTCCAAATTATAGAAACAATAGAGAAGTCTGAATCTGTCCTGCAGCCTAGACATTGTTTAGTGTTCAGCCCATATCTCAAGTTCTAGAAGTCCAAATGCACAGATTCTTTTTTTTTTGTTGGAAAGTTGAGACAATTTCCTAAAACTTTCATGAGTTAAGTCTGTTCAAATTCTGACGTTATCAATGACGTTTTGTTCAGACAAGAAGATAAGGATTATCACCAAGTCAAGATATGGTCACCCACTCAACAATTAGTCATCAAATCAATAGTTCCAAATTTTAGCCTATAAAAAGAGGCATTTGCCATGCATTTAGGCATCTTGGTTTTTTAGATCAAGATCATGTTCTTGCTCTCTCTTTATATTTTTGTAATGCTGAAAATTTGTTTATATTAATCTCTTGTTTATGCTTTTCATTTCATTTCCTTTACTTAGTTAACTTATATCTTATTTATGTTCTTATCTTGTTTATTTATGTTTCTCTTCTTCATTATGTTTAGCTAAGTTTATTATGTCAAGGTGAAAAGGTTACACTAATGGTGTAAGAATAAGTATAGTGTAAACTCAACATGAACTTTAATGTTTAATACTAACATGTTTTATATTTGTTATCTTATTCACTTTTAATACTTTGCTTGTTAAATGATTAATCTAGATTTATGTTGTATAACCCTTGGTACAACAAATACTTGGCACTTTCATAGCTCAAACCGTATGGTATAACCGACACCTGTACTATGAAAGGAACTTGATTTGTTATTAACATAAGTTATAATCATGAATACCTGACAACATTTACAAGTATTAGCATTATTCGAATAAGATAACTAATGTAATCATGTTAACAATTTATAATCCAATTGGAACCTCCTTTGTGTGTGGTTTCCAATTGAGTAATAAGAGTTTATATCATACTTGTTTGAAATACCATTAGTGGATCCTCTAACCTTGACAATTGTTTTTATCATTTTTTAATCCTTACATCAATATCACATCTGAAAGCTCTCTTTAACTTCTTCTTCTTATTGTTGTTGTTGTTATTTATAATTTATATAGTTAACCTGCCTGTGGTTCGACCCCGGTCTTGCCGTGTTATTTATTACTTCGACACTCCTGCACTTGGGAGAAGACATCAATCTTTTGGTCGTGTCAAAAACCACACACAAAGAAGGTTCCAATCGGATGATTTATCCTTCATAGTTCATTATAAATTTTTAATATGATCATATTAATTATCTTATTTTAGTAACACCATACTTTTAAAAATTATCAGGAATTCATGATGCTAACTTATGCCAAATCAAGTTCCTCTCATTGCAACGATGTCGTCGAAGACTATGAAAGATCAAGCATTTATTGTACCAAGTGTTATACAACACAAATCTAGATTAATCATTTAACAAGTAAGGTATTAAGAATTAGTAAGGTAAAAAGATAAGACATATTAATAACAAACTTTATTGTATATAAACATTGAAGTACATGTTGAGTTTATATTATACATATTCTAACACCATTAGTGAAAACTTTTCCCCTTGACATAATTAATTTAGCTAGACATAAGGAAGAAGAAGAACATAAATAAACAAGATAAGAACATAATTATGATATAAGTTAACTAAAAGTAGTAAGGAAAATAAAAAGCATAAACAAGAGATTAATATAACATGAAAGAAAACTTGAACATTACAAAGAGAGAAAGCAAGAAAATGATCTTGATCTGAAAACCAAGATGCTTAAATGAATGGCAAATGCCTCCTTTTATAGGCCAAAAGAAACTATTCATTTGGTAATTAACTATTGAATTAGTGGCCAACTAATGACTTAGTGGACTTGGTGGTTTAGGTATGGATTTGTAGGAATCTGTCTCTGCTTTCCACCAAAAGAAGAATGAGCTCATTTAGACTTCTAGAATCCGAGATATGGACTGAACACTAAATAGTGTCTAGGCTGCAAGACAGATTCAAACTTCTCTTTTGCTACAAGATTTGGACTCCAAAATGGAATACTTGAATCTTGGACTCTTCATGAATGTTTTAGGCCTATGTCTTAGCTTTTTAGCCATATAAACCATACTAAAATCCAATATCTACAGCTCCAGATATGGACCAATGACTGAATAGTATGCCAGTTTGAATTGAACCAGCATCTCTTTTCTAAGCTTAGCCCTTTCTTTGTCCTTTCACTTTCAATAGTTACTCACATGAATTAATCATTTGAATTGTGAGATATGCTTGCATTTAAAATGAGCATTTACCATAAATTAAAGATATCTTATACTATCAGACTTGTTATTATAAAACATGCTTAAGTTAGGAAATTTAATAATACTTTAAGTGCAATATGATGATATAAAGCCTTAATAATAATGCACTTTTAAGTACTAATCAATATTCATGTTTCAATAATATGTATTTTGTTTCAGGACCCTTGCATACATGATAGGAGTAGATCCTAGCTTATGTTCACTTTTTGTAATTCTAGGTTATAGGGAGTATACCCTTGTATTTTGTAATATTACAACTTTTATATAACTTAATTTGTATAATCAATGTTTAAATTTGAATAGATAATCTTAACTCTGAATTTCATATGAATGTGTCCATGTATATATGTTTATCTTATTTATTCCTCTATAATGATATTTGTTGTTCAATGTATGTTATAAATATTATGGTTGTGATGACGATGATGTTTGTGGGATTGAGATCCAAGATGATTGGGTCATGATTGAGTTATGAGATGTGAAATATTAGAAGTGTAAACATGTTAAATATCGATAACTTGGGACCTCCTGATGTAGGGGAGACTCTGCCGAAATTTTAGTGAAAATTTCAGTTAAATTTAATATAAACACTTGCACACACACACACACACATAAATTTAATTACTTTGTGTATCAGTTGACATGAGATTGTTGCTTAATCCCGGATATGGGGATGTTACACCCATCATGGCTAAATGTAAAGCAAGCTAAATTCCAAGGAAAAACACAATCTTGGTCGAATGTCCTCTCTATCAAACCCAAGCACAAAATTAAGGCCCTTCATAAGAAATCTATGGTTGAACCGTATTATTACCTCTCTCTTCAACAAGATTCATCCTCGAATCTTTAATATGAATAATGGTTGTTTCATAGGCCTGTTATCTAAGCCTTCAGAATCCCCTTCTTGCTAACACTTGCTTCCAATAACAATGTATGAATATAGTGGCTGGTAAGGATTTTATATAAGCATGCCTTACTAACGACTTACATACATACCTTTAAATAATAACCACTACTGTCCTTTTTTTGTTTTTCATGCTTGTGGCGTTATTCTTCCTTTTCCATCGAAGCTTGAAGGTTATAGAATAATCTTTTACTCTTATCAACTTCTTATTCTTAAACCAAGGACACCAAACCTTAGTTTTTTCCACTCTTGCTCTGGAATCCTCCTCCGTTCCATCTCCCTTGTTGAATACATGACACCTTTTATATATATGACATGTCACTTGTTCTTAATGAAGAGATTGAATGACATGTCATCTATCCTAGTTTTATTGTATTCATCAGCACAAAAGCCTGATCGAGTTGCCATATTCAAACGAAAGTCAACCCAACACAAAAAACCAGTAAGATACTCCAACTAAATTAGCATTTAACCCCCGAAATGACTTACAAAGAACCAATGAACAACTTTCCTCACTTTTCATATCCTTAGGAAAAATGTACCACAATGAACAACTTCCCTCACTTTTCATATCCTTAGGAAAAATGTACCAACGTCTCCTCAGCATCGAACAAGTAGCACCCATCCCCGCCTTAGTTATGCATCCACCATTCCCTTACTTGTCTTAACATCATCCTGATGCTCCAGGACATAGCTGATGCAACCATATTATTTGATAGTTTTACTCATATTTACCTAGTATAAAACCTATGATTTATATATAAAATACCTTGATATTCTTTGTTTTATGTTTTGAAGGCACTTTTGGATGTAAGATTCAAAAAGAAGTAAATTGGAGATAATTGGCAGATTTGACATCCGATCGATGTTTTGTTCAGAGCTTGAGCTCTAGAGTTCAAAATGAAGTGATTCCAGTGGCATTAGAAAGCTAATATCCATAACTTTTTATACATATATGGAAAGAAAAATAAAAAGAGAAAGAGAAAGAGCATGAAAATAGCAGCATTCAAAGACAAATCTCGCATTCTGCCAATGTTGACCTTTGACCTTTCTGACTTCAATATCTTGAGCTAGAGAAATCCATTTGATGCAAACTTAATTTTTTTGGATTCCTGACTCGAAGACCTATCATTATACCAATTTCAGCAGGTAAAGAGCTCATATGAGAGAGATATGAGTTTTCTAAGAGGATATATGAAGTCTGCCAGCAGACAGGTTTTGTGAAGAAATAAGTCCAAAGTATTTCCCAAAGCATCCAAACTAACATCCAAGTCTTTATTTCAGCAATTTAGCTCCTCTAAGTCCAAAGTCAAAGCTTGAAGATTTTATACAAGGCTATTTCTTCTTTTTTAGGAAAATAGTTGTTGAAATACTTAAATGTAAATTATCTACTTAGGAAAGGACCATTTTGTAGGAAAAAAGGATTAGGGTTTCCTATCAAATAAAAAGAAATAGCAGCATAAATTTTTATACATATATGGAAAGAAAAATAAAAAGAGAAAGAGAAGGAGAAAGAGCATGGAAATAACAGCATTCAAAGACAAATCTCGCATTCTGCCAATGTTGACCTTTGACCTTTCTGACTTCAATATCTTAAGCTAGAGAAATCCATTTGATGCAAACTCAATTTTTTTGGATTCCTGACTCAAAGACCTATCATTATACCAATTTTCAGCAGGTAAAGAGCTCATACGAGAGAGATATGAGCTTTTTAAGAGGATATATGAAGTCTGGCAGCACACATGTTTTGTGAAGAAATAAGTCCAAAGTATTTCCCAAAGCATCCAAACCAACATCCAAGTCTTTATTTCGGCAATTTAGCTCCTCTAAGTCCAAAGTCAAAGCTTGAAGATTCTATACAAGGCTATTTCTTCTTTTTTAGGAAAATAGTTGTTGAAATACTTAAATGTAAATTATCTACTTAGGAAAGGACCATTTTGTAGGAAAAAGGGATTAGGGTTTCCTATCAAATAAAAAGAAATAGCAGCATAAATTTTTATACATATATGGAAAGAAAAATAAAAAGAGAAAGAGAAGGAGAAAGAGCATGGAAATAGCAGCATTCAAAGACAAATCTCGCATTCTGCCAATGTTGACCTTCGACCTTTCTGACTTCAATATCTTAAGCTAGAGAAATTCATTTGATGCAAACTCAATTTTTTTGGATTCCTGACTCGAAGACCTATCATTATACCAATTTTCAGCAGGTAAAGAGCTCATACGAGAGAGATATGAGTTTTCTAAGAAGATATATAAAGTCTGTCAGCACACATGTTTTGTGAAGAAATAAGTCCAAAGTATTTCCCAAAGCATCCAAACCAACATCCAAGTCTTTATTTCGGCAATTTAGCTCCTCTAAGTCCAAAGTCAAAGCTTGAAGATTCTATACAAGGCTATTTCTTCCTTTTTAGGAAAATAGTTGTTGAAATACTTAAATGTAAATTATCTACTTAGGAAAGGACCATTTTGTAGGAAAAAAGGATTAGGGTTTCCTATCAAATAAAAAGAAATAGCAGCATAAATTTTTATACATATATGGAAAGAAAAATAAAAAGAGAAAGAGAAGGAGAAAGAGCAAGGAAATAGCAGCATTCAAAGACAAATCTCGCATTCTGCCAATGTTGACCTTCGACCTTTCTGACTTCAATATCTTAAGCTAGAGAAATCCATTTGATGCAAACTTAATTTTTTTGGATTCCTGACTCGAAGACCTATCATTATACCAATTTTCAGCAGGTAAAGAGCTCATACGAGAGATATATGAGTTTTCTAAGAGGATATATGAAGTCTGTCAGCACACATGTTTTGTGAAGAAATAAGTCCAAAGTATTTCCCAAAGCATCCAAACCAACATCCAAGTCTTTATTTTGGCAATTTAGCCCCTCTAAGTCCAAAGTCAAAGCTTGAAGATTCTATACAAGGCTATTTCTTCTTTTTTAGAAAAATAGTTGTTGAAATACTTAAATGTAAATTATCTACTTAGGAAAGGACCATTTTGTAGGAAAAAGGGATTAGGGTTTCCTATCAAATAAAAAGAAAGAGATAAATGAAAGGGGGGGTGGCCAAAAAAAAGAAGAAAAACACAATTTTTCCTCCAAAAACTCGAAATCATGCATTCTTCTTTCCATTTGATTAGTTGTTCAATAGACATACAAGGCTAAGCTCTTTTTCTTAGTTGCAAGGGCACGAAACCTTTGGATTTCAAGAAAAATGAGATTTATTTGACATTTTCTTTTCAGTTTATATAATGAATATGTTTGTTTTCCTATGCTTACATCCTATGATTGTTTGTTTTAATTGTTAGAGTGGACTCTAAGTTATTATTGTAAACAATTTATTGTTAAGTTTGCTATAAAAACTGGAGTTGTGGTATAAAAACTTATGAAGCAACTAGGTTTAATAATTGTAGCGAAGCTATGTTATTAATCTTAAGGAAAACATTCGATCAAATCAAACATGTACTGTAGACAATTATGTGCCTAGATTAATCAACTTATCTAATTTTTAATGCTATCATTCAATTAAATTACTAGTACAGACATTGTGGTTGTTCGATGGTTAGGGTTAGTTACACTGTGGATCGGTTAACTAACTAACATTAAGAAAGAGGAAGAGGGTATGTTGCATGCAGCTGGCTGGTTTTGCCTTGGAAAAGAGGGAGAGGGCCTGTTGGATGTAGTTGGCTACCTATTTGGCGAAGAGGAAAGGCCACCCTCCCTCTCTCCTTGCATTTATAGCCCCTCTTAAATGAGAGGGGTGCGTTTGGGTGCTGGATATCTCTGGTTCTTGTCCCAATTATTCTCTAGGATAGGCCAATCCAACACTAATTTTTGTTGGGTTTTACAATGCCGCTGCCGATTCAAAAATCAGCAGCCAAAAACTTTGTCGTTGTCGATTCAAAAATCGGCAGCCAAAAACTATGTCACTGTCGATTTCTGTGTCGCTGCTGATTTAGAAATTGGCAACCAAAACTGCGTCGCTGCCTATTCAAAAATCAACAGTAAGAAATAGTGTCATTACTGATTCAGAAATCAGCAGCGATGGTGGAGTCATTTCGACTTTACTTCTCTTTTTTTGTGTTCACATCACCAGTTCCACTATTCAATATAGTGTCACCTTGGTCATTCGCAATGTAGGGGGCAAGGTAGATGTTATTGGGCCTATTAATCCAAAAGTTAGTAGTGGAAACATATTCATCTTAGTACCAATTAATAACTTTACTAAGTGGATCAAAGCTTGTTCATATGTACATGTGACTTAAAAAGTTGTCAAAAAGATTTATTTAGAAACAACTGATTTGCTGATATGGGTTGCCTGAAAAAATAGTCACGGATAATGCCCAAAACTTTAACGGAAAAAAAAATCCTTGAATTATATGCTAAATGAAAGATCAAGCATTTGAATTCATCTATGTATAGGCCAAAGATGAGTGGAGCTATAGAAGTTGCCAATAAAAACATAAAGAAGATCATCCAAAAGATGGTAATCACTTATAAAGATTGGCATGAATGCTCCCTCATGCTCTCCACGCATATAGAATAGCAATGCGAACATCGACTAATGCTACACCTAACTTGTTGGTATATGGAATGAAAGTGGTTATGGCCCTGGAATTAGAAATCTCTTGGTTGAGAGTATTGATGGAGTCTAATTTAGAAGAAGCTGAATAGGAAAAAAAATAAGATATAATTAGCTAAAAATTATAAGTGAAAAGAGCCTAACAACAATTTTCCATCACTAGTTGTACCAAAAAAGAATATCTAAGATATAAGACAGGAAAATTCAGTCAAAAGATGATTTGGTGTTAAGAAAAATTCTACCATTTCTTAATAAAGATCATAACAAGTAAGCACTGAAATATGAAGGCCTTTATATGGTAAAAAAAGGCGTTCTCATAAGGGGCACTGATCTTAACTAGCATGGATATAGAAGATATAATTAAGCCTATGAATTCAGATTCTATAAAGAAATACTTTGTGTAATTTGTTCTCATCAATAAAACAATGTTTGGCTAGGAATTCTCTTTGCATATACCCTTCTTTTGAAATAAACATCCCTTACAACCTTGCATGATCTCATCGGCTTAGAATGCTTTTGAAAAAAACAAATTCTCTTTTATAAATAACTTTTTAGACTTTTGATTGATTTTGGTTTTCAAAGAAAACTAATGTGATGTTGCTTAAAATGATTTTGACATTTGTTCATCAAGCAATGCCTGACAAAAAAATCACTTACACCTTATATCATGAGCTGCGTTTTAGCTATATGCATAATCACATATATTAAGATTCACTCATCATCAATTTAAAGTTTTATGCGAAAAAATCCAAACCATTACACTGGATGAAGACAAATATTTATCGATTTAGATCATTTGTGCTTGAAAAGAAAAAAAGTCATCTTTGTTATCCCTTCACATTCTTAAATATATCGTTTGTAGTCTCCATTTAAGCCTAAATTAGTTTTTCTTCCACAAAAACCCTGTCTAGACTTACATCCCATACTAGGAGGGCAAATGGAAGTTCCAAAGATCAAGAATTGATCCTAACTGGAATCACAACCCACACTAGGAGGCAAATAGGAATTCCAAAGATCAAACATTGATCCTAACTAGGATCACACCCCATATAAGGGAGCAAATAGAATTCCAAAGATTAAGAATTGATCCTAACTAGGATCACACCCCACATTAGGGGTAAGCAAAAATTTAAAGATCAAAAAGCCAAAGAGAGGTCGTGAAAAAAGTGAAAGAGCACAAAAAATCCAAATGCCCCAGCATATCTAAAAGGAAAAAAAAATGATCAATTCAAGGTCAAAACAAAATGATAATGCCCCATCAAAGCAATCAAAAGGGACGAATCAAAGATGCATGATGAAAAAAAAGGACATGATTCCAAGTCTGCAAAACCCTAAAATACTCGTTGAGCCTATAAATCCCTTTATTTCATAACTAAAAGCTGCAACCTACATTACATGTCTTTATAAGTCCTTTCTGATCAAGCAAAAAAGCAATTTGGATTGATAAATGGTATCCTCAACATACTAAAAAATTTATCATAATTATGGCATGGTGGGCAAAACTATTTGTTATTATTTATAAAGATAAAATGAGCATGCAAGAAAAACAAGCTTTTACTATAAGAAAACCTATACTAAATTTATGGTCACCTCACCATATACTTTTGCCAATTTTAAACACCCTTTAAAACACAATGAAAAAAATCTTTCATTTCTAAAAAAATAGAGAATTGCATAATTTAAAGATATTATTTTGAGCGCACATCAAAATCACTTAGGTTTTCAAAATTAAAAAAGGTCAAAAGTCTGACAACTGCTACAAATAGGATTTATTCCCAAGAATCAATAAGATAAAGGATGACTTTTGAAAAGTATCATTTACTTAAGTCACCCATATAAGTACATTTGAAAGGATACGACAACGAACAATCTAAAAAGAAGTAAAGTTCTTCTCATAACAATTAAGAAGGTAGTAGGCAACTTTGATTCAAACTTTTCTAGAAAACTATTTTGAAGCATGAAATTGTTTCCTCAAATCTATAAGGTCGAAAACTCTCAAAAACATCACTAAAGGAATAATGAGATCATGCAAAGATCTACACGCTAGCTCAAGTAGCTTAATAGCCAAACAATTAGAACAATTCAAGAAGTTGATAAAAAAGAGAAGGACCTATATTTCAAAACAAGTAAAATGCATACATAAATATCATAAGCATATTTTCAAGAATTTTTAAAGAAGGTTCCTCGAAAGCACAACAAATTTGAACCATCAAGAATTTAGTCCAGGTATGATTAAAAATGCACGAAAAAAAGATGAATCATCTCGGAAGAAAGAAGGTCAAAACTCAACATTAAAAGATCCAAGACATCATCATTTGTGGAGAATCTTAGATATTTTTCACCATGGACAGGTTATTTGAACACAAACCACGTGCAAGTCACCGAATTAGAAACCATGAACAAGTTACCTGAATACAAACTATGGGCAAGTTACCTAAGCACAAACCACAAGCAAGTCATCTGAACCAAAATACTAGAAGAATAGCTAGATTGGGATATTTTGACAAGATGGGATGATGAAAAAAAGAAAAGTGAGGTTGAAATCTAAACTTGACCAAAATTGGATGAATTAATTAAGTTTAAGACTTAATTAAACTTCTAATTGGTTTTATGGATTCAATTAAGAACTCAATTGAATAACAATCAAGTTTGGAGGCCTAATTCAGATCAATTCGCAAAGATTAGATGATTAGAGACACAATTGAAAATTAAGGTTGAAATCTAAACTTGATCAAAATTGGAAGAATTAATTAAGTTTAAGACTTAATTAAACTTCTAATTGGTTTTATGGATTTAATTAAGAACTCAATTGAATAAAAATCAAGTTTGGAGATCTAATTCAGATCAATTCGCAAAGATTAGATGATTAGGGACATAATTGAAACTTTGGAAAGCCAAGTTGGTAAAATAAGGGGTTCAATTGCAAGAAATTTGAAGTTTGAAGGCTAAGGAGGGCAAATTAAAAATTTCAAGACAAAAATACCTTTCTACAAAAGATGCGTAATATTGGGGGTTGTGCCAAATGTTTTCAAGGACTAAATTGAAGGACATTAAAGTTTAAGGTGTAACTGGGGACTATATTGAGCAAATCAGAAAACAAGGGCTACTTTGTAAAAGATAAATTGAAATAACAGGGATCAACTTGAAATTTAACAAAATCCCAATTACTAAGCCCTAGTTTTTAGGGTTTAAGTAGATGACATGTCACTCTTTTTTAATGAAGAGATTGAGTGACATGTTTGTCCCTTTTTTATTGTTGTTCTCGACTGAGAAGGCTAATCAAGTTTCTATATTTAGGCAAATGAATGTAGCATCTTTGACCACCTTATGAAATCTAACCACAACTATTCAATAGACAAGTTTCCCTTCTATATGTTTGTGTCACTCTTGTTCAGTGTTTGTACTCCACTTGTCATATGGAAACCCTCAACTTCTTTTTTCAAGACAGTCTTGTCTAATTCAATCAAATTTAGTAGTGTTACACCCAACTTTGGATCGATGGAGGGAAAACTACAAGCCACCAAATCAATCATGGCTTGATCCTAGTTGAAGAATAACACCACCTTTACAAAATCTATGGCTTGGTTGGCTTCAATAGCCTCCTATTCACCATGATTAATTCATGAAAAATGCACCCCAATCAGCCATTTTCTGCTAAGCTTTAGTTATGAAGTTCCAAACTTTTTTCTAGAAGCTCCAAGAGTTTGTTAGACATCTAGAGAGCTGGAAAATAAAAGAATAAGATAGAAGAATCGTCTCCTAACAAAAAAAAGAAAATAATAGAAAATAATCTTCTATGATCTAGTTTTGAAAAACCACCTTTAAACCCACAAATGATTTTACAACTACTTGCCTTTTGAAATTATAAAGAAAAAGAAATCACAAAGGAAAAAGGAGGAGAGAATCATAGAGAAAAGGAGGAGAAAAACTTAAGTATTAAATCGCCAAAAGTCTCTTGATAGAAGGGCTATGAAAGATTGATAAGAAATGGAGAGAAAGAGGTAGAAGGCAAATCTCTTAAGTTCAAGAGTAAATGTAGAAATACTAGAGGACTAGAAGCTTGAGAAAGGAGCAAAAAATTCCAAGCAAAAAAGGCAACATTGTTAAGGTATTCCTCAAACTTTGATGAGAGGGTGGAGCTTAATGAGCACATCCCCTCCCTTTTCATTATGTTTATTAGATGTTTGTATTCGATGTTCATTATACATTTCCTTTTTAGTTGCTAAAGCAACATTTGGTTGATTTAAAATTCTCAGAGGAAAAAACATCATATTTTGTTCTTAAAGCGTATTGTCAAATATAACCTTAAGACAATTTTAAAGCCTCTAATTTTCAGTTAAGAGTGTGTTTGGAAAATATGTTATACTGATTTTTCAGTAGTGTTTATTTTTTCATATTTTATGCTTTTTCCAAACTGGCCTCAAATAATTTTCAAAAATTCTAAAGAAATTCAGGGATCATTTTAAAATTATTTATGAGTCCCTCACAAGTTTTCCAACTATTTTATTTAATATTTAGGATGTAAATTAGAATGTAAGGTACTAACCCATTATTAAATATACTTGCCATTTTTTTCTTTATTAAAAAATTTAGAAAAAAAAAATACATGAAATATATAAATTCCTTGTTTGAAAAAAAAAATATATGTTGTTGTTTTTTTGCATACAATCAAATTCTGAAATTTTCTTGCATACTTCATGAAAAATAAAAAATTGCATTTTTATCATACTTTAAAAAATATGAAAAAAATATATTAATGGGTATTATAACAAATTTGTGATTATCTATTATTATTTGACTAAAATTTCAAAAACACCATAAAAATCAATGTGTTAATTAATATTTGGGGTATGAATTTTACAAAGTATTGTATATTCCGGGTATTAAAATGAATTGACAAGAATACACCTTTTATTTTAAAGATAAAAATCTTCTTATCGAGGAAAACTTTTCTTAAACCTTAAACAAACCAGTGAATAGAAACATAACTTAGATAAATAAACAATGTAGTTTACTTTAAGTAAGGTATATTATGGGTGATATGTTCTCACTTTACACAACCAGTCCCCTAATCCATACTCTGAGACCAGTTAGGATTTCTAGTAACCAAAATACTATGTGGCGACTTGATCCTTTTTTTTATTGATAAATAACAAGAATTCTTGTTCTTTCCACCCAAACCATGAAAATCCTGATCCAAAAGGATGATCATTGCAACGTCGTACATGTGCGACAAATCATAATAAAGTATGATGTTGTGGACATACATCGCATTACTAAATTAACCCAATTATGATTAAATTCCTTCTATAATATAAAACCCTCACCCAAAAGACCATTCAAACTTGTCATTAATTCTTTGTTGAAGAAGAAGACATGAAAAAAGAGTGAGGAAAGAATATATGTAAGTTAGGGTTTTTACAAGGAAATAAAGATAAGGTGTTTTTAACATTAAGTGGCTATCATGAGCAAGCTAAATTGTTTACACTTACACAAAATGTGTGCAAGCACATGCATATTTGGAGTGTGTATGTAAGTCTTTTTTTAATTCAAAATGAAAGTAAGATTGATTGTTAGCTACTTCAGCCACTAACATTGACATTACTCATATATTTTTATCAATGTCAATTGTCTTATATAAATGATGGCCATGTTGTTTAAATAGTTATTTTTGCTTTTAGTGGTTTCATTGACATAAATCAATGTTTAGCTTTAAAATTACAATAATTTATATGTTTGGGGAATTTGTTGGGTTCTAACTTTAGTCATGTTGAATGTTATGAACTTAAATAGAATAACAAGCAGAGTTGTTGATGTTTGACAAGAAGTAGTATGAGTTAGCAAATTCGGTTTACATTTTAGCTAAATCTTTTTTGTAATTGTAATTCTTAATTATACAATGATTATTTTAAATGGTCTAACCCATAAGATTCTCCTCTTTTCTTGTTCTTTGGAATAATTTAATTACTTTTAAGAATTTTATTATATTTTAATTAATATTGTTTCGGGTGTTGAATTTTATTATTAATAGAAATTTAATAGTGAAAATGTCTTATTTTTATTGTGTTTATTCTTGCATTTAATTCAATTTAATTAGGTGAAAAACTTCTCTCGGAATAATGATAAATAAATTAAAAAATGGACAATATCATTAAGATTAGGAAAAAAAATATTTAAGTACATCAAAATATAAAAAACATCATAGAAAACATATTTAATTTGAATACGATTTTTCTCAAAATGAAAATGAAAAGCAGTATAATATAAACATATTTTCTAGTTTTCTGAGTTGAATAAATGTTATGAAACTTTGAGAAATGAACATGTATTTTTTTTATTTTTCATTAAAAAACTGAAAAAAAGAAGAAAACTAAAAAGAATAAAGGAAAATTGTTTTTTTGTTTTTGCTTTGTGTTTGCAAAAACAATTGTAAGAAATGGACACGTAACACAATTTTAACCCAATTGAAAGTAGTTACACTGTGATATTTTTAATGCCCAATAAAGACTAGGCCTACCAGTTCAAGCCAAGCCCACAAAACTAGAGAGGAACACAGAAAAAGGCTTGCATTTTATCCTCACAATACTAGTCTCCATAGTTCGCAAAATCTCATCCCCTCATTCGCCCCCGAATTCATGTCTCTCTTCATAGCCAATGGCAATGGTGGTGGAGGCAGAATCCTCTACACCAACCCCACGAGACACCACCCTTACACCCACACTCCATGCCGTCCTCAATTCCTGTTTCCACTGAGAAGATCACCTCAAGATCACCTCCATATAGTCTCAGCTTCCAACAAGAAACTTTCCTCTGTCTCTAGAATTGGCAGGTTTGACAGCAAGAACAGGAGGAGCTCAACTACTTCGACCAAAGACCAAGAAGAGAATAAAAGGGATGGTAGTGGTGGTGATGAAAATTTTAATGGTGAAGTTAAAAATGTTAGTACAAGTGTTGGTGAGAATTATGATGGCTATTTCTTGCCAGAGCTTCCTGGGGATGAGCCTGATTTCTGGGAAGGCCCACAGTGGGATGGTTTTGGTTTCTTCGTGCAGTATATGTGGGCTTTTGGCATTGTTTTTGCGGTATGATATGCCTGTCTACTTTTATCTTTTGTTCAAGTATTGTTGCTCTTGTTTCTGACTTTCTGCTGCTAATTATAGTTATTTGCCTCATATGCATCGTATATTTCCATTTTCTGGCTTTTTGCTTGAAAAAGATTGTAAATACGACTATAACTTACCAATTTCTTATCCTATGCTATTGACGGGGTGAATCTATTGACCACTAGAAATTTAAGTTGAATCTAGTTATAGTCATTTGAGTGTGGATTGTTTCTAACATTGCCCAACAAACTGTGGGTAAAGAAAATTTAGTTTTTAGGCTTGAGATTCAGAGTATTGGTTGTACTTTCGAGAATGATTACTTAAGTTGTTATTATATGTGATCTAGGAACTTTTTGTTCTCTGTCCCTGTTATGATCTCAGATATCTCATATGCAATTACAACTACCAACTACTTATAGACATACTCCAACAATTCTTAGAAATCAATGGGTAGAAGATTTTTTGTATGGTTTCAAGTTGCTGCAAATTAATACTCCATTTGTGTATGAATTTAGGATACATTTGGTATTATGTAATGAAATGTAATGTAATGGAAGAATAAAAGGGTGATCCTTTGTTTCTTTAATACATTTGATTGTGTTTTACTTTTACCGGTGCATGATCTGGCTAATATGGGAAGAAAGATGGAAAACGAACACGAAGAGAAGATACAGATAGAGAAATGTTTTTGGATATTCGGGGATAGAATTTTCTAACACGGAATACTGGTTTTCTTGGTATTTGACTAGCTATGACCAAGGTTATGAAAGTTTTCTTCTTTACTATTTCTTTCACTTCCGAAAGAATAGAAGAAAAAGAATAAGCACATGGAAGCTGGAAACTATCTCTGCTTGACCTCTGTGCATGTCAATCTTACAACGGCTGAGAACCCTTAATTCAGTTTGGACAGTGAAAAATTTGAAGCTACTTCTTATAGAAGCCTATATATTCAAGACTTTTGGCTTGCAGCTTTAATTGGTGTGAATGATTTCTGCTACTTTATCTCCAGTAGTAGATTCCTCTCTCAGTTTAGATTAGTGGAAGTAGTTTCTTTGTTACTCTTTAGGGCTAATGTTCTACTTATATTTGCCAGCTAGTTGCATGTGGGATTGCCGTGGCTACGTACAATGGAGGGGCAGCGGATTTTAAGGAGACACCTGCATACAAAGAGTCAATCCAGTCGCGGGATCTTTTAGAAGAACCTGAAGCATCTAATTCTGACGTCTTCGACTCCAATCCAACTGAGGTGGCACCTAGTTTGGAATAGTCACTCTATACTGAATGTGAAGAATCTCTACTTCTGGACTATGATATAGATCCTACAAAAGAATGTCCTTGATTGACAAGGTAATGCTTCTATTTTGTAACTTTTCAAATGTATGTATGTAATTATTTTGTGAGATATTGATACAGAAAAATTCCTAGTATGAGTTCAGTTTACTAGCACACACTATTTTTGTGTGGTTGTCTGAAATTCTCTCTTTCAGTTTCTATGCAAGTCTTCTGATTTGCTGAACTTGGAAAGAGTTTTCAACTGAAAACTTGAGGGTTGATAGGAAGGGGGGGTTTGACCTAATTCTTCCATTCTTAACTAGAGAAACCATATGGGAAATTATTTGGAATAGGACTTTTGGGAAGAAATGGTTAAAGACTCGGCATTTTCAAGATATTCAAGTTGTTTGTATATGCACGTCAATTCGTGGCAAAGAAAAGAAGCAGCTGTTAGCTCGAAGTAGCATAGTAAAAAACTCAAAGCGGAATGGGAAAATCATATTGATAATTTCATCCTGACAAAAAAATTGCTAGGTAATTTCCTGCTGTTCTCTTTGTTCGTTGTCTACCTACTACTAAAATGTATTTTCATAGACTCCTCCCGCTCACTTTGAGTGATAAGTGGCATTTTGGGTTGAGGCGGTATTCAAAGGTTTCATGTCTTATGATTAAATTATAGCAACCGTGTAGTTTGGCTGCGATTTCACGATTGCATAGCCTTCTGCAATAAAATCACTGGAGGTTAAAAAATGCCGTTCAAGCACTTACCTTTTACACTCCAAACTGGTTAACCTTTCTAATACAGGTGCAATCATCCATAAGAAACAACTGTTTAAAACCAGCACTGTATTATCCCAAATACTAAGACTAAGAATACCAATATAGGATAAACACAACATGCTTATTATTAACCTAGACCCAACGAAATGCTTTTGATAAAGAAACGACTGCCAGAGTCACCAGAAGCATCAAAGAACCTTCTGCCTCCAACTTAACACCAGTACTCCGATGAAATCCGATTCCCATGATGGAGGATCTTGGCTCCCCTTCAACCACAGGAGAAGCTGAGTTCCAAAAGAAAACAAGAAGCATGGTCAGGGAAGAAAAATAAAAAACCAGACTCGGATTGTTAATAAAATCACTTTCTACTTCTAAACACTGATAAGGGGACCGTCATTCTGTAATGATAATAAAGGGTTCACCTAAGAATGAAATTAATGGATGCAAAGCCAAATTAATATTATGAATACCAGCAAAAGAATAGTCGGTGTGTCTCCCAACAGAAGAATTGGAGGGTGCTCCCGGGTAAACTTGAGAAGCAGGTGGACTAGAGAGGACCTGAGGGGTCCCTGATTCACCAAGAAATTGCGAAGTTTTAGCACACATAGTGGTAAATAAAATTCATAATGAGAAAATAAAAGAAAAAAAGTTAAATCTTTCTAGTCTTGAAAATGGGATTTGAATTATGGTAAAGAACAACAGCCTCTATGATCTAGAATGTTCAGATTGAATATTATATACCTGAACAGGCAGCAATGTTAATTTGCACGTTGCAAAGAGCAGGCAGCTCCAGGGCTAAGGTGCGATTAATTGGGAAAGAGCTCAAGTTGGTGTCTTTGAGCAAGAGGCAAATGCAACCAGGCTGCTCCTGGTAGAGTTGGTTGAGGTTGTCACAGCAAGGTTGAACTGGTGTCTGAGCCATGCCCTGAACAAATGGGGCACATGCGGCCAGTGGTAGCAGCCTTGGAGTGCAATCAGTTACTGTTGGGTCAGTGGGGATGGGGGGATTT
This sequence comes from Populus nigra, assembly GCF_951802175.1. Classification (NCBI taxonomy): domain Eukaryota; kingdom Viridiplantae; phylum Streptophyta; class Magnoliopsida; order Malpighiales; family Salicaceae; genus Populus; species Populus nigra. The sequence continues at coordinate 6,573,038 of NC_084867.1, read as the reverse complement.
TGTGAGAGGATTGTGGGTGGAAGGGAAATGAGAAGAAGCAAAACTAGTGAAGTAATTGCAATGGTAGGAGGCTCAGAGTACAGAGAGGCCATGATGTGCTGTTTTGGATAGAAAATCTAGGGTTAGAAAGATGACTAAATAAGCTGAGAGTGCATTTTGAGTGTGAGTTGTTCCATGCATGGTGTGTGTTCTACATGCACTTCTTGTTCATTTCTTCTACCTAACTAGCTAGCTGTACATCTAAATTCAAGATAATATATATGTGAGATATGTTGAAAGACTAGAAAATGGCATGTTTGAACCAATTGTCTTACTAGTGCAAGTTCCGAATGACATGATCATGCTAGCTGTTCTTACCAGATCTGCGTCTCATCTTCTTCCTTCAAAATGAAACTGGATTAATAATGCCATGCAAGTGTAATCATTTATCTATTACAATTCACAGCAATGCTTATAGGTAGAGAGTATGCCCTCCAAGCTATTTAATCGTACTACTTGTTTAATTATATATATAAAGATAAAATATATCTCATCCATACGAATTACGAGTAAATTAATTTCGATCAAATCCAATACTGAATATTGAATTTTCAAAACAAAAAATATGAACAAAAGCTACTTTCTAATGGGAGGAGCGCATTATAGCAGCAGGGGTCCTGATAGCCTTTTTGCAAAAGGAAAGGCAGTAAATTGTTGTTACAAATAATTTGTATGAACTTTGGGGCAAATGATTCAAACTCAAGATTAAATTTCAAGGACAGAACATCCAGGAAGTTTTGATCTGGCATGTATAATACATAAAAGTGTTCAGCCTTTTCAAAATGGTAGAAATAATTTTTGGGACGCCTCTTCTTGAAAAATAGCTACTTGCTTGTTAGCATCATCATTCAACTTCAAGGACAAAACGTTTTTCCTAATTTTCTTATAGAAACAATAATTTAGGCTTTTAGAATAGATCTTAAAGTTCAAGTAACCTGCATGCCTATGAACTCTCTTCCATTGAAAAGATAGATGATGTAATTTTTTAACCTGAGTGCTATTCACCTTGCACATATAGCAGCTACTTGTGAGTATTCAGAAACGTATAATTGTCGAGCTATAACATCAAGTACAAACTTCACTTCTGATTCTGTCGAAGCAGTAAAATCTGCTCCCACTGGTTGTTGCGTGCATTTATTGGGGAGGGGGCAAAAGAAAATTAAACAACAAAAGATGGATTAAAAAGAAGTTCTCTTTATTCCCTTGTCAACATGGCACTAGGCTTGCATCTATTTGTTCTGCCATCACATGCTCCATCTCAATCAACTTTGCTGTCTCAACGACTAAAGATATCATTTCTCTATCAAAAATGGTCCATTTATTGGGTAGCTACTAGTTATAACATGAGGATGAATCCATGAACTTACAATGGAATTTTGGGCTGAGAAGGGGCTTGCTAAACTTACAATCTACAAACATGTAAGACCACTGCTTCGTCGAATCAACTCAGCTCCTGTTATCTCCTCGCAGAAACCTCTGGTGCGTTCTCTCTGTTGATCTGATTCATTTGATGTAAATGGATCATAGACATAAGGGAGCTTGTTTTCTTTTACTTATGGTAAATAATTCTGGTGATGGTTGTAGGTTCAGGAAGTTGTTTTAGCAGCCGAATTGCGATGCCCCAGCTGCCTAAAGAGGGTGAATGATGCAATTTCAGTATTGAAGGCAAATGTTAATTGATCAACTCTTCATTTTGTCCCCAACACCATAAGAATTTTATGCATTTAGATTCAACTAAAAGAGATGCTAAATTTACACTTACCCGAAGACATAGTGTGTATGCACACATAAATACATAGTTGATTTCCCTAATGGAGGATGTATGTCTGCAGATGTGGAATCTATTGTGGTGCATGTGTTAGAAAAGAAAGTGACACTCACTCCTAAATCTATCGCTGAAGGTTCTTCGACAAGAGTCCCTGTTGTCTTCACCGACCTAGCCTGCAAAACGTTAAGGAATCCTCTACTTTCTTACCACATATAGTTGATTTCAAAATCAGCATGATATCAAATATAAATACTATTATTTTATCTTTTATGATAGGACTAATAAAGCAAGGTCTGTTTTGTTTGGATTTGTAAGCTAATCTGACATAATGCCTTACAATATAGAATTAAATCATCTAATGAGTAGAAACCTCAATGAGACATTTTTACGCTTTCATGCCTTTTAAATTATGTAAAACCAACTCCTGAAACTCAACTCATGATGAGTGTCAAGTGTTCTGGTTTCATCCTCTATTCCTGTTGATTAGTTGAAAGCAGCAAAATGCTTGTTGACAAAATGAGGACTGCCTTAATAATTGGTGACCACTTCCCTCACTTTTTGCAGCATCTATAGAGTTAAGAATATAGCAGAGAAGACTAGAGTTTTAATTTGTTTCTCCCTTGTATTCCGCTTTCTGGAGAAGAATTAAGTATATACATTAAAGGGATGCTCTCCTCTATTGTTCATGCAATATGTATTAAAAACAATGCAAAGAAGTCAAGAATAACCGGTAAACAACGCTGCCATCACCACGCCTTACCTCTCTATTAACAACTGGAGAATCAGATTCCAAAAATAATAGGAAATACAATAAAATAAAAAAAGTTGTTCTGATACTTCATAATCTAGATATCCCATTCATTTGCCTTTTAATCTGGACTTTTCTATCGTCCGTTTAGCATCGACACGTTTGGATTCCAAAAGAAGCTCCTCTCTAGCCAGTTAAATATTCATGACAGAAAAGGCAACATTAAAAATGCCATATATCACACAATATACACATTAGGCAAGCATTTTGCGGCAGCTTGGATTGAAGTTATCGCATTAATTTTCTGATTTGTTAACGAACTTATGCAGTTTTTCTGTATGGTGCTTAGGATCAACATTGATTGCAATGCATGTTACAGGAAAGTAAGGAAAGCCCTTCTTGATATGCAAGGTATACATATTTTCGTTACCGCCTATTTTACAAAGATATATCTCAAGTTCAATCCAAAGCATAATTTGATTTTTGTTATCCATTTGTAAAGTTAGAGACACATTTGATAGAGAAAAAGCAGTGCACGGTAAGTAATGGATAAGCATTTTTTGTTTTGTTTTTACCTGCATCCTCTCTTTCGAAAGAGTAACAAGAGATAGAGTAATAACCCAGCACACTCGGGTTCAGCCAAACGCTTAGCTCATATATATATGGGTCTAGCGAGCTGCCAGATCCACCATCTGATGCAAACCTCATGATCACGCAACCCACAATTAAGATTGTGATTTAATCATAGAATGAAAAAAGAGGTCTCATAAAAGTGTGACACAATAAAAATATATCCTAAGGTATCAACACTATTAGAATGAAGTTGAATAATGTCACGAAGCCAGATAATCTTTCATAAGTCAGATTTAGTTTGTTCAAGAACCAAATAATATAAGAATCTCTCTCACACGTTAAATTGAAAAGTTCAAAAGTATTATTCATCAAAGGTTTTGAAATTTAGGTTTTATATGTGTTTAAATAGTTCTAAAAAATTAACCCTACTTAATTGACCCACTTACAAAAATTAGCCCTAAACCTGTATTAGTAAGCCCAAACCCGATCCAAACAAGCCTTAGATCTCAACTGAAAACCAAAATATTAATTAAGCTCAAATATAGAAATAATAATGAAAACAACAAGTCTGAATAATAGCTTATTGGTGACACAAAACAAGATAAAATATCTTAATTTTCTAGCTTAAATAACTTTTGGTTGAGATCCACCTTCCTAGATACTCTAGGATTGCTTAGCCAACTTTTAAAGTCCTTTAATGCTAGGAAATCTAATCTGAATAAGAATTTAATTGCTAAAGTCTTCTTTCCTTGTAAGACTAAGATTTCCCTTCATAACATGAAAAATAATCTTATAAATTAATTCCCCTTGGAGCCACCCATCACTTTCATTCCTTGACTAGGAGAATTAAATCTTTACAATTAGATAATCCTTCAAAGTGTAGGATTCAGTTACGACAACCTCTTTTAGTTTCCTTGCATGATTAGAAAACTTCCTCCTTTGTTGCTAAATATTTTTCTGAATAATAAGGACAATAATGAACGAATTTCCCTTTCAATTTTAGGAGAATAATTTTTTGATCCATGTAAGAAAAGGATCCCAGCATATTAATTAGCCCAAGCCAACTTTGAACTCCATGTGGCCCAAACTCATACTCATTAATATAACCCGAATTAAACATAATACAAGCTCCTAACTTTGTTGCCTAAATCAAACCCATACATGGGCTAACTTGATTTGGCCAAATGAATCATCAAAGAGATTGGATTAAACCCATCATCATGCATAAACAAAGGCTAGCTAAACCTATCCCATACCAAAAACACATCATAGCCGAAGGGAACATAAGCTAAATTACAAGGAAAAACACAATCTTGGCTGAATGGCCTCTCCATCAAACCCAAGCACAAAATTGAAGGCCCTTCATGAGAATCCATGGTTGAACCGTATCATTACCTTTTTCTTCAAGAAGATTCGTCCTCGAATCTTTAATATGAATAATGATTGTTTCATACGCTTATTGTTTAAGTCTTAAGAATCCCTTTTTTGCTAACACTATATGGATATAGTGGCTGATAAAGATTTCAAATAAGCACGTCTTACTAACCACTTACGTACATACTTTTAAATAATAACCATGACTGTCCTTTTTTGTTTTTCATGCTTGCAGCATTGTTCCTCCTTTTCCATCGAAACTTGAAGGTCATAAAATAATCTTCTACACTTATCAATTTCTCGTTCTAAAACCCCTACACCAAGCCTTAGTTTTTTTTCACTTTTCCTCTGGAATCCTTCTATATTCCTTCTCCCTTGTTAAATACATGACACCCTTTTTTTTATATATATATATATATATATATATATATATATATATATATATATATATATATATATCAAAGACTCAATTCAACACAACCAATCAAAGTTAGAGGGTTTCATAATGTAATCCAATTATGAATATAGACTCAAGAATCATTAAATATACTAACTTCATTAAACTTTTAATGAGTTTTATGGATTCAATTGAAGAAAAATAAAGTTTGAAGGCTTAATTCGGATCAATTCATAAAGATTGAAAGATCAGGGACACAATTGAAACTTTGGAAGGCCAAGTTGGTAAAATCAGGTGTTCAATAGCAAGAAATTTGAAGTTTTAAGGCTAAAAGAGACCAAATTGAGAACATTCAAGACGAAGGATCTTTCTGCAAAAGGTGTGCCATATTAGGGGTTGTACCAAACTTTTCCAAAGGCTAAATTGAAGAAAATCAATGTTTAAGGCTTAATTGGGGACTAGATTGAATAAATTTGAAAATAAGGGAGCCGCCGGACTTAGGGGATCTCTATTAATTTTGGCAGGGGTGTAATTTCATAAAATTAGTTAGTTTCATCTTAATTAAGGATGTTTGAGCTTAAATTGAAATAATAAGGACCAAATTAAAATTTATCACAATCCTAAATACAAAGCCTTAATTTTTAGGGTTTAAGTAAATGACATGTCACTTGTTTTTGATGAAGAGATTGAGTGACACCGTTTGTCCATGTTTTATTGTATTCCTCAGCTAAGAAGGTTGATCGAGTTGACATATTTAGACAAAAGTCAACCCAACACAAAGAACCAACAAGATACTCAAACTGAAAGAACATTTTGCCCCTAAAATGACTTACAGAGAAACAATGAACATCTTCCCTCACTTTCCATAACCTTAGGAAAAATGCATCTGCGTCTTCTCAGTATTGAACAAGTAGCACCCATCCCCGCCTTAACCACGCATTCACCATTCCTCTACTAGTACAAACCCGACTTATAGAAGGTACTTTAGCTCATCAAAGCTAGATGGATCACTTTTAATGATGCACCTAATATGAATTCAAATCCTCTTCCCAACCATGCTTCGGGGAAGTAGAAATGTTAATGTTGTAGAGACAGGAAGGAAGGAAGCAAAAGCTATAAAGATAGCCATGAGTGAGTTATACAAGGTGTTAAAGCCAACTCTCAAAACAATGAACAACTAAAAGAACATTTCTCCCCTTGCAGAGAAACAATGAACAACTTCCCTCACTTTCAATATCCTTAGGAAAAATGTACCAGCATCTCCTCAACCTCGAACAAGTAACACTTATCACAACTTTAGCCATGCATCTATCATTCACCTACTAGTACAAACATGACTTAAAATGTGAATATCATTCTGATGCTCCAGGACATAGCATTGAGACATGCATCACTTTCATAAGATAAGCTCTTTAGCTTATCAAAACACCAAGTGTGAATTCAAATCATCTTCCCAACAATGTTTCAGGAAATAGAAACATTAATGTTGTAGAGATGAGAAGCAAGGAAGGAAGCAAAAGCTTTAAGGATAGCCATAAGTGAGTATACAAGGTGTTAAAGGTAGCTCTCAAAACACCAATCACAAAAAATAATGGTGACTTCTGCCTATATCATTAACATAATAGGCATGACATTGATTATTGCGAAGAATTTCACAGTGAAGTGAGAAGAAGTATGATGGCACGAGGATTGCTGAGAATTGACACCCTTGAAGAAAACATGAAGGTATGAATGGTGGCTGGGTAAGTATGCAGATATCAACCAACTAAGAATGGGCCACTAAAATTGGTTTTACCAAGACAACGGTAAATAAGAGTGAAAATTATAATGCTTGGCCTTATAATTACGACAAATCCCATCCCACTAGAGTTTCTACACCAATTTTCCATGCTGAAATTGGAGGGTTAACTAGAAGCGAGGGTTATGGCCCCTACCATCATCTCCTCAGAAACAGAACCCTCAAGAGCGAAGGATTCACCAACAATGATGGGGGAGTCCCTCATCATCTTTTCATCTCTACCTCCACCAGCTATATGAGATAAAGACCCCTGGGCTAAACTCTTTTCTATAGGCTCTGATGAAGTTCCCCCTTCTTCTTTAGCTATTAGTCCTGCAAAGACAAGTATAAAAGAAGGAAGTTAAAAAAAAAGGCAGGGAAGCAATATACTTTGCAATACAACTTGGTAGTATCCTTTGGTCATATTATTGACTTCATATTCAGTTAAATTCAAGGCTAATATACCACAGTTTCTCTCCTCGTCTGAGGTCAGACAAGGCTTATTGTTCACTTCAAGGAAAGGGACCCTCTAGCAATGCGAACAACCCTAGATTGGTTGCAACCCCTCTTTGGGATTAATTATCTTGTTGTATCTTATAACCAACCATATTCCCCTTCACTCTTAACATGCATTGGCTTTTCCAAAAACATCTCCTGCATGCATGGCGCCAATGGGTTTGTTAGTGAAGGTAAAAAACTAACGCATGTCATTGCCACCATCGGTGCTAGTGATTGTGCATCAAAAGTATCATTAAGTCTCTTATTTTACATATGTATTTATTATTTTTATTTGGGTTTTTTATAATAATTGATGTGCTTTTTAGTAATGAAGTTTCTTTTAATGTTTCGATAGGTTTTTGGAGCTTAAATGAATTATTTCAGAAAATTCAACGTCGGAATTCGGAACAAAGAATTGAAGAGAAATTTAGTTGAAGATTGAAGCAAATCTTGGTTCAAATAAGTGCTTCAAATTTGCCCCAAAAATCAATTCTAGTCCAATTCTAGAAAAGAATATCATATGATCTATTTCAAGCCCAAACATGTCTTATGTTGTGTGCAAACTTCAACCATCAAACACTCAAGGTTTCAATGTCAATCTTAGCCCAAATAATAGGTACATTTGTATCCTTATTTGATGCTTAAATTCAGCCCCAAATCACCCTCCAAATCAGCCCAAACACAATCCATGATCCTACATGTCCACACAACAAATAACATTTGATTTATTTGGGTAATTCATTGATCCAAGAGGGCAAGCACATGGATGGAAAGCTGGAGGGGACATTGTGACATTATTTTGGGTCAAAAGAAAAAAGAGACAACTCATAAAGGAGGAAGAAAAACATGCACCAAAGTGTTCTCCAAGCTGGCCTGGTTTGATTTTCCAGAACACCTTTTGGTGTTTTGCCCATAACTTTTGACTCAGATGTCCAAATGAGCTGTTATTTAATGATCTAGAAAGCTAACAGAATGGTCTATAAATATGTCTCTAATAGCCATCTCTAGAGGAGGCTTCAAAAAGGGTCGAATTGCTGTCCAAAGTTAGAGTCAGATTTGTGTCTGAATTTTTACTGAAATTGTGTTGTGTTCTTCTTATAGATTTCGGTTCTTTAGCTTGTAAAACTCATTATTTCAGTTTGATTCAAATCATTTTATGTTTATTAAAGTGTTATTATATATAATCATGGTTGGCTAATCTTCTTCTTGGATCCAAATCAAGGATGATGGTGGTTGAGGTGAGTTCTTTAAGATATGAATGAATCTTAATGTCTATCTTTTCATTTTCTTCATGAATGTTTTATTATTGCAAAGAAATTTTAGAAATCATTTAGGTAATGTTATAATCTTGAATTTTTATGCACAAACCTTAGTTTTGGTATAGAGATTACTTGATTCAATGTCTTACTTAATATGAAAATACTTGTTGATTCTTAAACAATAATCAATCTTCATCTTTTTAAACTTCATTGTAATATCTTCCGATCTAATATCACCATCGTTGATATTAGGTTGAGTTATCTTATATATGTCGAAGGAATCACCAATACATCACCATTAAAACTGATTTGGACCAAGATTTACTTTTTCTTGTTATTTAAAATCTATTTACACTTTTTCATCTTTGAAAACAAATCCATCAATCATTTTCAACCAAGTTATTGTTAATTTAATTTCTTTTGAGTTTTTTTTTGTTACCTAGCTTAATTTCCAGATCTAGCTCTCTGTGGATATGACCTCGATCTTACCGAGTTAATTGCTACATCGCACACTCGTGCACTTGCGAGTTAAAACAAGTCGATCATAAAAAGCGGTCAAGCAATTTTGGCGCCGTTGCCGGGGAGCTAGCAAGCAAAGGTAACAAATTTATATTTCATTATTGGAAAAAAAAAATACATATAAATAAAAAATCAAAATGGCTGGTTTCACTGCCTAAAAAAAAAAAATTGACCTCAACTTTTCGGATATTGTACTGTGGACTGGACTATTAATTGTTCGATTTTGGTTGGTTCAACCATTTTTCTTTTATTGTCTATTCTAATTAGTTTCTAATATTTATTGTTTATATTATAAGGCCAGTACTACCGCCTTTTGTTCATTTTATTTTATTTTGTTGTTTATTGTTGTTATTTTTCTTATATTTATTGTTTGAAGTGCTTGGCCGGTACTACCGCCTTTTTATTCATGCTTGTTGTAATTATCTTTTAATGTTTATTGTTGTTAATATTGCTTATTAGTTAGAGAGTGAATTTCTTAATTTGTTGTATTTTTTTTTTTGTGCTATTACTTTAACTTTTACGTTTCATTTACTTTTATTTGCAATCTTCTTTTTCTTTTTCTTTTTCTTTCATATTCATATAATTGTTATATTATTTTTCATCATGGCTAATGTTGAAGATGTAGAGGGTGAAGGGAGTGTTCAAGGTAATGGACCTTCACAATTCAATGATCAACCTAATTTTCGAACTCTTAGGGAGTATCTTCACCCAGCTAGACAAAGTACACCTTCGTGTATTATCTTGCCTCTTAACCAACAAGCTTTCAATTTGAAACCGGGCATGATTCAACTTCTTCCCACATTTCACGGTATGGATTCTGAAAATCCATAGATACATATTAAGGACTTTGAAGAGGTATGTAATACTTTTATTAATAGAACATGCACTGAGGAAACCATTCGGCTTAAATTGTTCCCATTCTCTCTAAAGGATAAAGCCAAGCTTTGGCTAAACTCCTTGCGTCCTAGGTCTATAGGTACATGGAGAGAAATGCAAGCTGAATTTTTGAAAAAATACTTCCCCATTCATAGGACGGCAGCCTTACAACATCAAATGATGAATTTTTCTTGTAGTCCAAATAAGTCATTTCACCAAGCTTGGGAAAGGTTCAAAGACTTGTTAAATGCATGCCCTCACCATGGTTTTGAGATGTGGAGGTTAGTAGTTTCTTCTACGACTCTCTTACCGCAGATTTTAAAAAGCTAGTGTCAACCATGTGTAATGGTGAGTTTTATGACAAAGAACCAAGTGAAGCCTTTGATTTCTTTGATCAATTGGCTTAAAACACAAAGCAATGTGAGACTTCTCTACCACTTCATGTTGAGTCTAGAAACACCATTTCTCATTCAAGTGGGAAGTTCCAATTGAAAGAGACTGATGACCTCAATGCTAGATTAGCCTCATTGGCTAGGAAAGTAGAGTCTCTTGAGATTAAAAAAGTGCATGTCATGAGTGAACAACAAGAGGAAAGTTGTGTTGTTTGTGAGATCAAAGGGCATAGGACAACTGAGTGTCCTACCATTCCAGCCTTCAAGGAAGTGCTATATAGCCAAACTTCTGATTCAAGTAATGCTAGAAAGCCATTTTCAAACCAAGTAGGCAATCCCTACTCTGAGACCTACAATCCTGGATGGAGGAACCACCCAAATTTTGGATGGAGAAATGAGGGCCCTTCAGTACCTCAAACATTTCAACCTCCACCCCAACCATTTCATGCTCCCACACATAATACATACCAACCACCACATAAGAGATCCCTAGAGGATACTCTTCAACAATTCATGCAAACACAAGGAGGAATCAACAACCAAGCTTACAAATTTCAAGACCAGACCAATAGGACCTTAGATGACATTCAAAGTCAACTAACCAAGTTGACTCAATCACTAAGCATTCAAGAGAAGGGAAAGATCCCAGCTCAACCAATGCCAAATCCTAGAGGTCAGGTACACATGAGTGAATCCTCATCTAGTGAACCTTCAAACCATGAACAAGTCCAAGCCATCACTACCCTTAGAAGTGGAAAGATTGTTGACAAAGCTATAGGTTTTGGGATTCCTAGAAGTATTGTGGAGGAGGAATCTAGGGAAAGTGAAGAGGAAATCAAAACACAAGTGACAAATGAGAGCTTGAGTGACAAAGAAGGTGAGACAAATGAGAGAGAGATGAGTGAGAAAGGAGATGATTCAAGCAAAATTGGAGTCAAAGTGAGTGATTTAGAATTTGTTCCTAGAGCACCATTTCCATAAAGGTTAGGGAAACCTAAACATGATCTTATGAACTCGGAAATCTATGAATTGTTCAAACAAGTGAAAGTCAACATTCCACTCCTTGATGCAATTAAACAAGTCCCCTCTTATGCAAAGTTCCTCAAGGACTTATGCACAGTCAAAAGGAGATTGAATGTGAAATAAAGAGCCTTTCTAACTGAACATGCTAGTGCCATCATCCAGTTTAAGACCCCTCCCAAATACAAAGATCCTGGTTGTCCTACCATTTCATGCATTATTGGAAATCATAAGATAGACCAAGCTTTGTTGGATTTAGGAGCAAGTGTGAATTTGATACCCTACACTGTTTACGAACAATTAGGTTTAGGAGAAATCAAGCCTACTTGAATCACCCTTCAATTAGCTGATAGGTCAATTAAGATTCCCAGGGGTATTGTTGAGGATGTGTTGGTCCAAGTAGATAAATTCTACTTTCCTGTTGATTTTGTAGTGTTGGACACCGCACCTATTCAAGGTTCTAATGCTCCCATCCCAGTCATCTTAGGTAGACCTTTCCTAGCTACATCTAATGCTTTACTCAACTGTAGGAATGGGGTGATGAAATTGTCTTTTGGGAATATGACTGTGGAGATGAACATATTCAATGTCTCCAAACAAATTGGTGAACATGAGGACATTAGAGAGGTGGATTTGATCCAAACAGTTTGTCAAGAACACTTTGAGAGAGAATGGATAAAGGATCCATTGGAGAGAACTTTAATTCATGATGAAAGATTTTATTCTTTGAAATGTGTTGATGAGGAAGTAAGAGAACTCGAGACTTATCTAGATCCAATGCCTCTTATGTCAATAGGTCATTGGACCCCATCGTTTGAGCCTTTGATTTCACCGCAAGTGAAAGTTGAGGCATCTCTTGTCCAACCTTATAAACCAGAAAGGAAGCGTTTACCGAGTGATCTTAAGTATGCATTTCTAGGGGAAGATGAATCATATCCTATTGTGATTTCATCAAAACTTAGCATAGAGCAGGAACAAGAACTTTTGAGAGTGGTGAGAAAACACAAGAAAGCAATTGGGTGGACTATTACTGACTTAAAAGGAATTAGCCCTCTTTTATGTAAACATAGAATCTATCTTGAAGAAGAGACTAAATCTGTGAGGCAAATGCAAAGACGATTGAACCCAAACATGAAGGAAGTAGTAAGAGGTGAAGTGCTTAAGCTACTTGATGCAGGTATCATTTACCCCATTGCAAACTCAAAATGGGTTAGTCCAACCCAAGTTGTCCAAAAAAAATCTGGAGTCACGATAGTGAAGAATGAAAATAATGAGCTAGTACCAACTAGAATCCAAATTGGATGGCGTATGTGCATTGATTATCGTAAGTTGAACATGGTGACTAGGAAGGACCATTTTTCGCTTCCATTTTTAGACCAAGTGCTTGAAAGAGTAGTCGGAAGAGCTTTCTATTGTTTTCTTGATGGATACTCAGGTTACAACCAAATTGAGATTTCTTTAGAAGACCAAGAAAAAACCACTTTCACTTGTCCTTTTGGTACCTATGCTTATAGAAGAATGCCTTTTGGCTTGTGTAATGCACCAGCCACTTTTCAAAGGTGTATGATGATTATCTTTAGTGACATGGTGGGAATTTTTTTGGAAGTTTTCATGGATGATTTTTCAGTTTATGGGGATTCTTATGAGTTGTGTTTAATGCATTTAGAAAAAGTTCTTGAAAGGTGTGAATAGAGCAATCTTGTACTCAATTGGGAGAAGTGTCATTTTATGGTGACACATGACATTGTCTTAGGTCACATTGTCTCTTCAAAAGGGATAGAGGTAGATAAGTCAAAAGTTGAAGTCATTCAAAAATTACCTACCCCTAGGACTGTGAAAGATGTGAGATCCTTTTTAGGACACACTGGTTTTTACCGAAGATTCATTCATTCTTTTAGTACCATTGCCAAACCATTGTGTAACTTGTTGTCACAAGATATTCAATTTGATTGGACATCAAAATGTCAAGAAGCTTTTGAAAAGCTTAAAGGGTTGTTGACCACTACACCAATCATGCAAGCTCCTGATTGGTCTTTACCATTTGAACTGATGTGTGATGCTAGTGATTTTGCGGTAGGGGCTGTTTTAGGGCAAAGAAAAGATAAGAAGCCTCATGTCATTTATTATGCTAGCAAGACTTTGAATGATGCTCAATTGAATTACACTACAACTAAAAAAGAACTCTTAGTTGTGGTCTTTGCATTAGACAAGTTTAGGTCTTATTTGGTTGGATCTCTTGTTATTGTTTTCACTGATCATGCAACATTGAAATACTTGCTCACAAAACAAGATGCCAAGCCACGTTTGATTCGATGGATCCTCCTACTCCAAGAGTTTAACCTTGAAATTCGAGATAAAAAGGGAGTAGAGAATGTAGTGGCTGATCATTTGTCCCGTCTTTCAAGCTATGAGACCATAATTGATGAATCTCCAATAAATGAATTCTTTGCTGATGAAAATTTATTTTGTGTAGGTATTGTTTCCTACATTGGCTCTCCATGGTATGCTGATATAGCAAATTACCTAGCCACATGTCAGATTCCTTCTCATTGGTCTAAACTTGACAAACAAAAATTCTTGCGCAATGTGCGAACTTTTTTTTGGGATGACCCCTACTTATTTAAATACTGCCCTGACAAAATTGTGAGGCGGTGCATCCCTGATCATGAAATTCCAAGTGTCATTAATTTTTGTCATGCATTAGCCTGTGGTGGGCATTTCTCTTCCAAGAAAACCACTGCCAAGATCTTGCAGTGTGGTTTTTATTGGCCCACCATGTTCAAAGATGTCCATGCCTTCTGTGTTGCATGTGACCGATGCCAACGACTAGGTAACCTTACTAGGCGTAACATGATGCCCCTAAACCCCATTCTTGTTTTGGAAATATTTGATTGTTGGGGGATTGATTTCATGGGACCTTTTCCAAGTTCATTTGGTTACCAATTCATCCTTGTAGCTGTTGATTATGTGTCTAAATGAGTGGAGGCCATTGCATCTCGAACCAATGACCATCGAGTTGTGGTCAAATTCTTGAAAGAAAACATTTTCTCTCGTTTTGGCATGCCCCGGGCTATGATTAGTGATGGTGGTAAGCATTTTTGTAACAAGCCCGTTGGGATTTTGATGAGAAAATATGGTGTAATTCACAAGGTCAGTACCCCCTATCATCCACAAACTAGTGGTCAAGCTGAGTTGGCAAATAAGGAGATCAAGAACATTATAGAGAAAACAGTCAATCCAAACCGTAAAGATTGGTCCCTACGACTAGTTGATGCTTTGTGGGCATATCGCACTGCTTACAAGACCTCTTTAGGAATGTCTCCTTATAGGCTAGTTTATGGAAAGCCTTGTTATCTCCCTGTTGAGATTGAGCACCGTGCATATTGGGCCATCCGACAATTCAATGATAATGAAAACGAGGTTGGAAAAAATAGAAAGCTTCAATTGGATGAATTAGATGAACTGAGAAATGATGCATTTGAAAATACAAAAATTTCAAAACATAAGATGAAAACCTTGCATGATAAACATATTCTTAGAAAATCCTTTCATGTTGGTCAAAAGATTCTCTTGTATAATTCACGATTACATCTCTTTCCTGGGAAGTTGAGGACAAAATGGATTGGTCCATTTGTGATTAAATTCATATCTGAGCATGGTGCATTTGAGGTAGAAAATCCTAAGAATGGAAATGTTTTCAAAGTAAATGGTCATCGATTGAAACCTTATCTTGAAAACTTTGTGGCTGAAGTTGAGACATTGGATCTTGAAGATCCAATACCATTGTAGTATCAGAAGTAATGAGTTTTTATTTATTTTTTATTTTTTTCTCTTTCTTCCATCTCTTATATTTTCTTGTTCATGCATTAGGGACAATGCATTATTTTAAGTTAGGGGGTGTGAGGTTCTTTATTTCAAAAAAAAAATTGATGTTTTCTTTTAGTTGTGATATGCAGGTTAAAAAAAATCAAGCAAGAAGTCAGCTCATATCCAATTCAATCAGACATTCATCCTTGAAAAAAAAAGGGAAGTAATAGTTTTCTAATCTTTATACTTTTCTTCTCTTTCTTTTCTTTTTTTTTTTTTTTACATTGAGGATAATGTAAAACTTAATTTTAGATATTTGATTATGTTGAATGCTTGAGATGACCATGCTTGTTTGAGAAAAAAAAAAACTTGCATTCGTATGTGAATGAGACTTGTTTAGGATCAACATTACATTTTTGGATTCATTATTGTGTTGAACATTGCATGCTTTAATTTGGGATAGATAATATCTTATAAAGCAAGATATAGCATACTTTTTTTTAAAGATTATTGAAGTACATCTTTCCTTGTAAAAGTTGTGTGAGTTGTGTGATTATGCATGAAAGATGAGTGTGATGCTTTACTTGTGATCATCCATTTTGATCTAGTCCTCAACAAGGTTTAAGTAAATAGAGTAATCATTATTACACAAATGTGTACAAAGTTCTATCTACTCCAATGTTTTGAGTTGCTCAGTAACTAGGGTATTCATCACAAATGTTTATCTTTACGTCAAACGGCAGCTTGAAATATGAGTATGCAAAGCACTTTAAGTTTGTGACTTTGTGAGTAACCGGGTGCATTCATCACAAATGTTTGTATTCGCGTCAAAAGGGAAGTGACTACTTAAAGAAAAAGAATAAATAATATCATCAAAAAAAAAGAAGAAAAGAAAAGAAAATATATAGATATTTCTCTAGTTTGCTACCTTGTTTGTAGTAGTGAGAAGGGAAGATTACAAGTTGAGTTTTCGCGTGAATCAATTATGCATGATAAATACGATTGAATTTGAAATTTTGTATGGATGTTTGATTTAGAGAATGTGAGTATGCTTATTTTTCTTTATTAGTTATTATGTACACTAAGTTAAAGATACCAATGTTTGCATGATAGGTCCTTTAAGTGTGATGAGTCAAGCCTAATTATGTTATTATCATTCTTTTTATTTCAAAGGTTTTATGTTTTGTTTTGCTTGAGGACTAGCAAAATCTAAGTTGGGGGGTGTGATTGTGCATCAAAAGTATCATTAAGTCTCTTATTTTACATATGTATTTATTATTTTTATTTGGATTTTTTATAATAATTGATGTGCTTTTTAGTAATGAAGTTTCTTTTAATGTTTCGATAGGTTTTTGGAGCTTAAATGAATTATTTCAGAAAATTCAACGTCGGAATTCAGAACAAAGAATTGAAGAGAAATTTAGTTGAAGATTGAAGCAAATCTTGGTTCAAATAAGTGCTCCAAATTTGCCCCAAAAATCAATTCTAGTCCAATTCTAGAAAAGAATATCATATGATCTATTTCAAACCCAAACATGCCTTATGTTGTGTGCAAACTTCAACCATCAAACACTCAAGGTTTCAATGTCAATCTTAGCCCAAATAATAGGTACATTTGTATCCTTATTTGATGCTTAAATTCAGCCCCAAATCAGCCCCAAATCACCCTCCAAATCAGCCCAAACACAATCCATGATCCTACATGTCCACACAACAAATAACATTTGATTTATTTGGGTAATTCATTAATCCAAGAGGGCAAGCACATGGATGGAAAGCTGGAGGGGACATTGTGACATTATTTTGGTTCAAAAGAAGAAAGAGACAACTCATAAAGGAGGAAGAAAAACGTGCACCAAAGTGTTCTCCAAGCTGGCCTGGTTTGATTTTCCAGAACACCTTTTGGTGTTTTGCCCATAACTTTTGACTCAGATATCCAAATGAGCTGTTATTTAATGATCTAGAAAGCTAACAGAATGGTCTATAAATATGTCTCTAATAGCCATCTCCAGAGGAGGCTTCAAAAAGGGTTGAATTGCTGTCCAAAGTTAGAGTCAGATTTGTGTCCGAATTTTTACTGAAATTGTGTTGTGTTCTTCTTTATAGATTTCGGTTCTTTAGCTTGTAAAACTCATTATTTCAGTTTGATTCAAGTCATTTTATGTTTATTAAAGTGTTATTATATATAATCATGGTTGGCATATTAAAAATCTAATCATTCTAATGCAAACATAAAAAATAAAATAAATTGTCTTTTTATCTAATATGAGGAATATATCTTACGTATAAGTTTATAATCTTGCATATTAAAAGAAAAAAAATAAAAACAATTTGGTATTTTTAAGATGTAGGCCAAAATTCTTTGTAATTTTACAAACTTGTTGCAAAATCCTTGCAATAATTGTTTCTAAAACATGTCGAAGTATTTTAGATTGTTTTAAAAAGAAAATGCTTAAATAACTTTAGGATTTATAACATAGGCAAAAAACAAATTTTTGTTTTATTTTTTAAGGTTTTGTTTGGTAAAAATTCATTTTTCTTTGAAATAAAACTATCAAAAACAAGCTTAAAGGGTTTTTGTCAAACACACCCTTAAACAAAAAAAGAAAAAAACCTTTAGCAAAAACATGACAAACCAAATAAGGTATCAAACCCTTTGACCTGATTATTATTTTGACTTGACGGGTGACACGAAATTTTTGGTTCGACCATAAACTAAACTAAAAATCCTGGTTTAACCCGAAAACAACCCAAAATCTAAACCAAAACAAAAAAAAAAGATTAGACACCCAAAAACACAAAAACTCAAAAAAAAAAAAAACTTGAACAAAATGGACCAGACACCCAAAAAAGATGAAGAACATCAAAAACACCAAAACAAACCCAGAAATGTGGAACCCAAAACAAACCAAATTTGGTAAAAATAAAGACACATGCAATTGAAAAAAATGTAAGGATCAATAATCTAACATTCATTCACTTTGATTATCTCTTAAATATCTCGATTTTGTCAAAAAGAATTTTGATTTTAAACCAAAACTCTAGGATTAAAAATTATTTAAAACATGTTATTGAAGTAAATAAATACTAGATTATTAGTTAATCATGTATAAGGAAAGAATATGAGCAAAGAAATTGACCAAAATTGACCCAAACCTAAGAGCTAAGGCAATGTTCTACTCAAGAACACGAAGAACAACACCTAAAAACCAAGAAACATTACCAGCCAGGGCAACGATTACCAAACCCAGAAATATGATTTTTTGGCTTCTAAAACAAGTTGTTTTTATCCCAACAAGTCACAATATCATAAACAAACATGTTTGAACAAGAAATTAACAAACAAAACATCAAAGCATCAAAATCAATCATGAGGTACCAAATCAAAAAAACTATAAACTTAAAACAACTTATATGTTCATGTAACATCCATTAAAAATTGGTTTTCTGAACCCTTTTTGTGCATTAACAAGCCTAACAAACCCAGGGTAAACACTCTTGCTTTAACATGCATAGCTTAAGTTAAACAAAAACTAAAGCAATATTGTATATAAAAAACAAATTTAAACAGTAACTTTAATGTATCAAAACATAAAAAAGAAAAACTTCAAAATAACTTCATTAAATAAAATTCATAGCAACAAAGAGGTGAATGCAACATCATTTGTTCAACATTTCAAATCTTTTTTCTATGCTTGTAAACATTAATATAAAAAAAAACACCTTAAGGAGGCCACAAGGGTCTACTTTTGGATCAGATGATATACCTAGAACAACTACTCTCTCTTTTTTCTTTCCTTTAGAAAGTTTTGTCTCTCACAAACTTGTTAAGCTTAAGAAACTTGTGAAACCTTTGTGTTAGCCTCTTAAACCTTCACACTTAGCTTCCTTGTCAATATTTTACCCCCTCTTCCTCTATTTTTTTTTTCAATCTCCTCTTTCTGATCTTGATGGGGGTATTTATATGGTTTTGCTAGGGTTTTGGGAGGTCTTGAATCCATTTTTGACATCTTGATCTTGAGGGAAATATTGTAAACCCTTGATAAAAACCCATTGAGGAGCCTTTGTATGTGAACACATGAAAAGCAAATTGTTTTTTGCATGATGATTACAATGTTAGGGCTAACTGAGTTCCTCACTTTCAAAGTCTTGTGAGAGCAATTCTAACATCATCGTCTGAGACTACCTGAAGTTGGTAGAAGGGTTGCACACCTTTTATTTGGATCTAACCTTACTCAATTTGGAGGTTTGTAGCTTCATATTCTTTCGTTTGAAGTTGTCAATTCAATCAACAAAAAAACTATCAAAACAGAGATCAATTGACCAAACAACATGTCACTCATCTTCTCTCCATTAAATCTGAATGACGCATCGTTTAAGGTTTTTGTTTTGGGATTGGAAAATTTTAATTGAGTCCCTCTTCTTCCAATTGCTTTTAATTGTACTATTAATTGCCTCTAGACTTATAATTTTATGCAATTTCACCCCTGTCAACCCCAAAGTTAACTGATGTTTTCATTTTAGTCCTTGATTCTGAATTTATGCATTTCAACCCTCAATTGACCAACAAACTTTCAATTCCTTTGATTTGGTCAATTTTAATTGTTGTATCCATACGCCTTTTTCAGTTTGATGATTGATTCTTTATTTCTTCAATGGAGTCCTTTATTGCCTATCAAACTTTAATATTTATGCAATTAAGCCCCTGAATTGACCAAATTAACTCTTAAAAATTACAATTCAACCCCTATACTTTAATTTCTTCCAATTAAAGCCTAAAGTGACTTCAAAAATAAATTTTTCTTATAATTAAGACCTCAATAAATTCAATTAGACCTTGAAAAATTCCAATTAAGTCCTTGAACATCCAATTTTGAATTTGCTTGCTCAAATTGAATTTTTCTTTGCCAATAGAGCCTTCATCAGTCGAAAATATACTGTCAAATTTTTCAGTCTTTCATATTTTGATCTTCCTCAACTAGTCTTCAGTAATTTCCTTGGCATTCTGGTATATTCTTCTTACTAGTTTAATTTTGTGATTTTCTTCTAGTATTTTTTAATTTGTTTTGTATTTTCTCTTGTTTTTTTTTATATGGAGCCCCAAAATTGGTAACAACAAGGGGTAGGAGAAGGACCTCTACGATAAGGGTTTCTCACCTCCCTACTAGAGGTGGATGCCAATGTACCATCCTCTTTTGTTCTAAGACCCAGTCTAAAAGGCCCTTGTCCCCTGTTGCTCCTTTTAGGCTCTAGTTAAAACTCAAACTCCTTGTTAAGGACAGGAGCGCCTCTATTTTTAGAAACAGATTTGACATTTTTGTGGTCCATTTGTTATGTTTAAAAGAAAGATAGGGAAAAAGGTTTTAGTGATGGAAATGTCTGAAGTGGGTTTTTTCTCCTCTTGGACTAGAGTATAGATGATTTGGGGTCTTTTTATGGGAGCAATTTAAAAAAAAAAATTATAGAAAGCATAAGTAAAAGAAAAGTCATAAGCAAGAACAAATAGGGTTACAAATAAAAAATCTTTGGTGCCCACTGTCAGATGAAATATCTTTCATATCATCGTATATCTAAAAAAGTCCACTCAAATACTACATTAAAAGCCAGTAGTTGTTTCATTTCCTAATGAACATCTCCTCTGTATGAGGAAAAGCCACCTGGACTTAAGGATTCTAACAATGTTATGTGAGACACGCAAAATCTTATGAAGAAGGCAAAAAGGCTCTCATCTGCTGCTGACTAAGATTTTTAAGATCTTTACGTATAATACATAATTTGAGGGGCTATTAATGGATCAATATTTTTTTAGTTTTTACCTTAATCCTCTCTTCTAAAAGAATAACCAAAGATAGGGTAATAATCCAGCACCCTTAGGTTTCACCAAACACTAAGCCTAGACATATATAGGTCTAGCGAGCTGCTAGACCTGCCAATTTAGGGCTCCACTAAGCACCGAGCCCAAACATATATAGATCTGACGAGTTGCTAGACCCACCATCTCTGGACTCAGCCAAGCACAGAGCCCAAACATATATAGGTCTAACAAGCTACTACACCCACTATCTTTAGGCCCAAACAAGTGCCAAGCCTAGACATCAAAGGGTCTATCGAGCTGTCAGACCCACCATCTTCGAGCTCAACCGAGCATTGAGTCCATGTATACATGGGTTTTGTGAACTACCAGACCCATCATCTCTGGACCCATGCTCTTTTTTATTCTGATAATTCGGAGATATTTTACTTTGATAAGTCAAAGATGTTTTACTCCCTAACAAGTCAAAGATATTTTATACTTATAAGTCAAAAACATTTTGCTTACACTTTAGCCTTTTCTTTACGAAAAGAGAAAAGAGATAAGCCTTATCAGCTATAAAAAGGACTAGAATATCTCTCAAAGGCAAGTTCAATTTTTCAACTTTTGATTGCGTATCTATTCTAGGAATTCTTCTCTAAAAAATAATTGTATATTCTCTCAAACGATACTCATTTAAGCATAGATTCCTCAAATATACAAAAGATGACTTTTTACAGGTATCAAGTATGATCCACCAATTATCATGGTTAGAAAGAACGAATCAGATTGTTAGAACCAAAAAATTAACTATTTATCTAAGATAGCAACTCGTCCACGAGCCTATTGGATAAATCTAAACGTCATTAGTAAGTATATGGGGAAAATTTATTCTTGAAGATGTAGTAATCAAGATTAGGAAGAAGAATAATCGCAGGGTTGAGATATTGGATATACAAGAGTTTGATACCACGATGAAAATCAAGATCAGAGACCCCTGACTTCGCTGACTAATTCTTGGAATGCTCTTATGCCAAACCAAATTGCAACTTGAGAAAGTTGGCTTTCTCATGGAAAAGTTCATGCATCTTCTTCCATAGTTTTCCTGTAAACATATTTGAACTCGAGATCTTAACGCTATTTAAACATAAGTACATACATATTTGTCTATTTTAACTGATTTAACATGCTCAAATACGTAGCTACCTCAATGTGCGATTTTTCATTGGGCTTCTCTTTCTTTCCGTCCTAACAAAATCATGGAAGTGACTCAGTTTAGCAAAGCCAAACTTTCTCACCTCTTTTTCTTGCTGTCAATGCTGATAGTTGATGAAATCAGTGGTTCTTTCTTTCTCTCTGTCTTTTTCCTTTACTTGAGCAATGAATATAAATTTCCGTAGTTTCAAAAATTTCACTTTGAATATTTCTCATGCCAACACGACTAGATTAACTCTTTCGCTTGGAACTGTTCAAATAAAACTTTAGTGGACTAATCAAATCCCACACCGCATGTCTAATTTGACGAGCATGCTTCTTCCTACAAATATTTCTATGTAGATGACATTCTATTAATGTCATTATATGCTATCCACGTTATTAAAGTCAAGAAGGCAAATTGATTTGAACCCTAACAGAATTGAATAAAATTTATGAATCTAAGATCTATCTAATTCAAGTTTGCTAAAAATAGAATGAACCTATCACAATGAAAGACCTGTTGCAAAGCAACAAGACTATAAATTAATCCAATCACAACGCGTACACCTGAAGACGAGAAAAAGAAGTATAAATCCACAACAAAGATTGGTCAATTCTTTGAAGTTGAAAGTTCAATAAAGAACTAAAATTGACAACCAAAGGTCGACAAAAATCAGAATATTATTAGTCAAAAAAAGTGTGCTGAAAATTATACTCAAGAGGATTTATACCGCAAGCCAAAAATTCTAGTTTCCCTAATAGGTCACATATAAACCCAATTTAAATAATAATCAACTCAAGCTAAAACTAGTCCAAACTAATTAAAATAAATAAAATAAACAAATCTTAAACCCAAACAAGTGTTTTCTCACAAAATAAAGAAAGTTTAATATCCCAACTAATTTAATAAGACAAGTTCGGTTATTTTCGTATTCTGTCTGACAGCAACGAAGTTCAACTTCAAACAGATGGTTCTCTCTTGTCTTAAAGAATTAGAAGGCGTTCCATATACTGTTGGAAAGGTATGGACATCTAGTTTCCATCCCAACTAGAATCACCTCAAAATTCAACTTGTAACTCTAGTTATGAAAAAAAGGTAGTGAAAGGTCATACTGACTGAATCTAGTCTTCCTCTCCCAATCTTTGTGTAATGGTCTTAGTTCCACCAATAAGCCCTTCTTGAACATGAATAAGATTAATCACGGCTTGCTCCTTATTATTTAATATCCTCTTGAAGTCCACCTTAGCCCATGTATCTTGAAAAAGTCCATTGAAAACCTCTTTGAACTTCTTAGCTCTAAGTCTTGTAACTGGACCAACCGGAACCTCCAATAGATCCTTTGGTGCTTGGATCGCATCATCCCCTCTTTCTTCAAAACAATTCAATCTCGAATCATCACCTACATCAAACAAAGAAAGATCAACAACATTGAATGTAACACTAACACCGTACTCAGCTAATAGATCCACTTTGTAGGCATTATCATTAATCCTTTCTATAATTTAAAAAGGGCCATCTCCTCGAGGTATCAACTTTGATCTCCTTTGTTTAGGGAACCTTTCCTTCCTCATATGCACCCAAACTCAATCATCTGGTTTAAACCTCACCAATTTTCATCCTTTATTAGCCTTGTGTGCATATTGTTTATTTTTTTTCTCTATTTGTTGTCGAATCTTTGCATGTAAATCCTTCACCATTTATGCTTTTTGGGTGCCATCAAGACTAACCCTTTCATCCACAGGTAAAGAAATCAAATCTAATGATGTCAAAGGATTAAAATCATAAACAATCTCAAATGGTGAATAATTAGTAGTAGAATGCACACTACGATTATATGCAAATTCAATAAATGGCAAACAATCTTTCTAATTTTTAAGATTCTTTTGAATGATAGCCCTTAACAACTGAGTTAAAGTTCGGTTAACAACTTCAATTTGGCTATTTTTTTTATGGATGACAAGTAGTAGAATATAAAAGCTTAGTCCCTAACTTACCCCACAAAGGCTTCTAAAAGTAACTTAAAAACTTAACATCTCGATCTGACACAATGCTCTTAGAAACACCATGTAGCCGAATGACCACTCTAAAGAATAGGTCAGCTATATTTGTTGCACCATCAGTTTTATGGCAAGCAATGAAATGTGTCATCTTATAAAATCTATCCATAACAACAAATATAGTCTCTTCCTTTCCTAGACCTAGGTAGACCCAAAATAAAATCTATAGAAACATCAACCCAAGGTTCCTTAAGAACAGGTAAAGGTGTGTATAACCCATGAGGCATTACTCTAGACTTAGCTTGTCCACATATTATGCACCTATCATAAATTATTTGCACATCTCTTTTCAAGTTAGGTCAATAAAAGTGTTCATGTAAAACATCCAAAGTCTTAGCAATTCCAAAATGCCCCATTAAACCACCCCCATGAGCTTCCCTTACAAGCAATTCACACAAAGAACAATTAGGCACAAACAATTTATTTTCCTTAAACAAAAATCCATCATGCCTAAAAAACCTATCATTGGTCGAAACTTTGCACTCGTCATATATAGAACCAAAATCATTATCATCAAGATACAATTCTTTAATATACTCAAATCCTAATAATTTAGTATTCAGAGTATTAAGAAGAACATACCTTCGTGACAAAGCATCTACAACCACATTTTCCTGGCATTGCTTGTACTTAATCATATATAAGAAAGTTTCAATAAACTCAATCTACTTGGCATATCGTCTATTTATCTTACCTTGACCCTTCAAATGTTTTAATGACTGGTAATCAGTATGTATAACAAACTCTTGAGTCCATAGATAATATTGTCAAGTTTTCAATGCTCTCACTAATGCATACAACTCTTTGTCATAAGTGGGTTAATTAAGAGCTACATCATTGAGTTTCTCACTAAAATAAGCAATGGGTTGCATTAGAATAGCTCCACTACCTATTCCTGAAGCATCACATTCAATCTCAAAAGCTTTATTAAAATCAGGTAATTATAGTAATGGTGTCAAAATTATCCTTGATTTTAACAAGCTAAAAGCACTTTCTTGTTCTCCACCCCACTTGAACCCTATGAATTTCTTATTGATTTCAACAATGAAGAGGTTATCGTACTAAAGTCTTTAACAAACCTCCTATAAAGATTAGCCAAATCGTGAAAACTTCGAATTTCTGTTATTGATTTTGGTGTAGGTCATTCTTGAATAGCCTTAACCTTAGCCTCATCCATCTCTATACCTTTTGCACAAACAACATATCCAAGAAAAATAATTCTATCCATGCTGTTGCAATGTCGCGGTCGCACAAATTAATTACCCTAGCTTCAAACACAACACACAAGATAGTATAGAGCAAGCAAGGGGTCGATCCCACGAGGAAGATTCAAGTCAGATTTTTATGCTAGATGATATGCAATTTGGGGGGTTTTGTACGTTATCTAGGCTAAAGAAAAATAAAACAGAAAACTATCAAACAAAATTTAATAAAATCAGAAAATTATCAAGAGAACAAACCTTGGTCACAAGCACACATCCACCTACAGAAATCGGAACTGATCATGGAAATGAAACATCAATTTATATTCTGAATATTTATCTCTTCTTAACATTGGTTAGTTAACGGATCTGCCGTATAACTAGCCCTAACCATCAAACAACCATAGTGTCCGCACTAGTAATTTAATTTAATGGCAGCCTTAAAAACTAGATAAGTTGATTAATCAAGAAAATATAACTGATTGCAGTCTATGTTTGATTTGATTGAATGTTCTCCCTAAGATTAATAACGTAGATCCGCCACAATTATTAAACTCAGTTGCTTCATAAGTTCATATACCACAACTCCGGTTTTGATATCAAACTTAGCAATAGATTGTCTACAATAATAACTTAGAGTCCGCTCTAGCAATTAAAATAAACAATCATAGGAAAAATAAGCATAGGAGAACAAACATATTCATCATATAAACTGAAAAGAAAAGGTAAAATAAATCTCACGGTTCTTGAAATCCAAAGTTTTATGTGTCCTTGCAACCAAGAAAAAATGTTTAGCCTTGCATGTTTGTTGAACAACTAATCAAAAAAAGGAAGAATGCATAATTTAGGGTTTCTTAGAGGAAGGGGGCGTTTTTCTCTTCTTGGCTGGCTGCCCCCCTTCTCTTCTCTCATTCTTCTTATATCCTAGGAAACCCTAGGTCTCTATTTTACAAAATAGTCCTCCATTAAGTAGAGTGTTTACATTTAAGTACTTCAATAACTATTTTCCTAAAAAAAGGAGAAATAACCTTGCATGAAATCTTCAAGCTTTGACTTAGAGGAGCTAAATTGCTGAAATAAAAACTTGGATATCGGTTTAGATGCTTCAGAACGTAATTTGGACTCGTTTCTTCACGAAACCTGTTTGCTGGTAGAATTCAGATGTCATCTTTGAAAAATCATATCTCCCTCACATGATATCGTTTTTTGCTGCAATTTGGAGCGTTTATAGACCTTTGAGTTATGAATCCAAAAAAATTGAGTTTACATCAATTGGACTGGCCTAAGGTCAACACTGGCAAATTGCAAGATTTGACTTTGAAGGCTGCGATTTCCATGCTCTTCCTTATTTTATTTTCTTGACTTAGATGTCCAGAAAGGTATGGATGTTAGCTTTTTAATTCCACTGGAATCACTTCATTTCAACCTCTAGAGCTCACGCTCTGCACAAAACATCGACTGAAGGTCAAATCTGCCAATTATCTCCAATTTACTCCTTTTTGCATCTTTCATCCAAAAGTGCCATCAAAACATAAAACAAAGAATATCAAGGAATTTTATATATAAAACATAGGCAAAACACTAGTCAAATGTGGGTGAAACTATCGAATAATATGATTGCATCAAATACCCCTACACTTAGCTCTTGCTCGTCCTTGAGAAAGGATAGGTAAAATCAAATTGAAGTTAGATTAAATTCAATCACTATGACTAATCTTTTAATCTCCCATCAATATCCAAGAATATATGCATTATAAATAAGAACACAATTAAGAAGGATAAAGAGTATAAATTTTCATGAATTTTTTTACATGGAAACTTCAAAACTCAATTAATCGTCGGGATTTAAATGAAATCTATGTCATGCCAAAGTGATAGGTCCTCTCATTGATATACACTCCAACACTCACGTATTTAAGGCTTATATGTTTAAATCTCTCAAATTCAATCAATGAATATGTTCTACCATAAGCTTGCTCTTCAATCTTCTCTCCATTACTAACATATTACAAACAATGCATGAATCAAAAGGTCTTATTTTCTGGTTGTAATGGGGCTAAGGTTAAGGTGAGGTAAAAGAGAGTAAAAGAAAAGGTTCAAACCAAAGAAAGTAGAGCATTCTGAAAAATGATATTTCAAACAAGATATTCCATCAAAGCACATAAATTTTCCATCTTTAATTACCAATGCTTAACTTCTTTTGATTTCAAGCTTTTTCAATATAAAATCTTAAGAACATAAAGGAACACTTTTTTCTTTTTCTTTTTCTTTTTTCATTTTCTTTTTTTTTTACCTTTAGTAACTTTGCCCATCTTTTCATCAAGCATCACTTCTTCTTTCTTTTCACATAATTTCCAACCAAAATTCCATGAGATATCATAAGTATATGCTCTACTAATCCTTGGCCAAGGGAAAAGGAAAACATATAAAAAGTTAAGGCTTATACATGGATAAAGCAAATAAAAGATAAACAAGCTCAAAAGGGGCTCATTAAGGATAATATGCTTTAGGTTGGCTTTTTGGCTCAAGTGGTTAAAATTCCTAATGCCTTTATCATCTTCATGTATATATTTAATGCAAATGTAATTTCAACAAGATATGAAGCAAGTTCTAAAGATACATATCATTGAAAGAAGGCACAATAAAAGAATATAATGTTGAAGGCTCAAAAGCTTGCATTGGTATAACACTATAAAGTCAACATGGCATATTCTCAAAGTCAATCCCTAAACCAATTAAACCTTAAAACTTGCATGCACACTCATTCATTTGATTTATGTCATCTATCTCAACTAATTCTCATACATAATACTCATATTCTCAAAAACCAATGGGAGTTCAAAAAATCAAACATAATTTTTTTTTTGAAAAATAACAAAGAAAATCAAAATTAGAAAACCAACATTCTCTCAATATCCCCACACTTAAAACACAACATTGTCCTCAATGTTGAAATAAAAGAAGAGGAATATTGGAGAATGACAAAAATAAAGTAAAATGCGAAAAATAAAAGATAAGGGAAAAAGAAAGCAAATCTGTTTTTTTTTGTGTTGGGTTACCTCCCAGTAAGCGCTTTTGTTTTGTGTCATTGGCTCGACATGTTGCATGCTCATTCTTCATAGATTGGTTCAGCTAACTCCACAGAAGCGGTGAGTTATGTCGTCCAATCTTCATAGAAAGGTTTCAAGCGATGCCTACTAACCTTGAGTACTTTGTTGGTTTCTAAACTTGTAATTTCAACTGCACCATAAAGAAAAACATTAGAAACAACAAAGGGTCCAATCCAACGAGAGCGTAACTTTTCAGGAAAAAGTTTCAAACGCGAATGATAAAGAAGGACTTTGTCTCCAACATTAAACTCTTTTCTTGTAATCATTTGGTCATGGAGACTCTTACTCTTTTCTTTATAAATCCTTGCATTCTCGTAAGCATCATTTTGAATCTCTTTCAATGTAATTCCAATCTTTTTAGGCGCCACCCATTCACTGTCCATGATGGGGTGAATGACTCATGCATCATGAGGAATAATTTGCAAAGCTTTCAAAGCCAATGCTGATTCATGCACGTTTTGAGGAACACATATATGCCTCTCCATCTCTTCTATCTTGGTAAAATCATAGCCATAGCTCAAAGCTACGCTTAATCCATCCTCACTATCAAAATCACAAACTTGCTGCACACACTTATCAACTTGGTCATAACATGTGATAGAATAAACATTGCTATAAGGATATGTCATTGCATCATGAAAATTAAATTCAATTTTTTCATCTCCTACCTCCATAAACAAAGTATCCTTACCACAATCAATTTTTGTATCGGCAGTTTTCAAGAATGGTCTCCCAAACAATATAGGAGTGTTGTTTGATGAATCACAAGAATCATGTTCCATATCAAGAATATAAAAGTCGCATGGAATGACTAAACTATCAATCTTGACTAGGACATCTTCTATCACACCAAGTGGGTAAACAAAACTACGATCCGCAAGTTATATTACAATGCTAGTTTTATTCAAAGGCTCAAGACTAAGAGAATCATAAACATGTTTAGGCATAACACTAATGGATGCACCTAAATCGCACAAGGCCCTTTTAAAACTAGCATTACCAATAACACATGGGATAGTAAACGCACCTGGGTCTTTTTGCTTCAAATGCATATTGTTTTGAACAACAGCAAATACAACTTCACCCATACTTACCATTTCATGACTTTTCAGTTTGAAAGCTCTCTTGGTAGTACACAACTCCTTCAAAAATTTGGCATACTTGGGAATTTGCTTGATAGCATCAAGCAAAGCAATGTTGAGTTCTACTTTCTTGAAAACCTCTAAAATCTCTTTTTCTTTGTCCTCTTTCTTTAACCTAGAAGAACTTACAAGAAAAGATGGAATTATTTTAAAACTAGAATTCATTGAGTGAGGAGTTACCTTTGGAGTGTTGGTTGATGTTTTAGTTTGTGGAGGAGGTAGTTGTTCCTTCTTTGTACTCGATTCGGTTTTTATCTCTTCTTCTTCCTCCATCTCAATTTGTTTCGACCTTTTCTCTTCAAGTTCTTTTCCACTTCGCAGCATGATCGCACTAACATTCTCTATTGGATTCAATGCTTGGGAGGGCAATTTTCCATTCATTTGTGCTTCCAATTTCCCCACATTTGAAGCTACTTGCCCCATTTGCTTTTCCAAGTTGTGAATACTTGACCTTGTTTCCTGTTGAAAAGAAATGATATTTGGTTGCAAGGTAACATTATTAGAAGCCAAAGTTTTCATCATCTCACGAAGATCATCATTGGATGACGACCCCATAACATTGGAGTTTGTGAATGGAGGGGGTTGTCTTGCTTGATAATTTTGTTGGGGCTGAAATTCATGGGGATGGAATTGTCGGCCTTGATTGCCTTGTTGAGGCTGGTTCGCATACCGTAGGTTGGGATGATCTCTCCATCCAGGATTGTATGTGTGGGAAAAAGGATCATACTTACGCTGAGGTTGTCCATTGAATGCTCCATCAACTGCATTAGCTTGTTCAATGTAATCTTCTTGCATTGTTGGGCACATATCTGAAGCATGTCCTTGTAAGGAGCATATGCTACAAACTTTCACCTGCTGTACATTGCCACAAGCCAAAGAATGCACAAGAGAAGTAAGATCATTAACTTTATTCTCAAGGTTAGAAATACTTACCTCATTTACTCGTTTGTTTGCGAAGTCTCCACGAGTGCCAAACTGTTTTGAGTTGGCTGCCATGTTTGAGATCAATTGGCGTGCAGCCTCGGGTGTCTTATCTACCAATGCCCCTCCACTTGCAGCATCAATGATACTACGGTCAGTAGGCATCAATCCTTCATAGAAATATTGAATGAGCAGCTGATCGGGTATTTGATGATGAGGGCATTGAATGCACAGTTGCTCAAATCTTTCCCAATACTCAGAAAGTGTCTCTCCATGAGATTGTCGAATCCCACATATTTCTTTCCTTATGTTGGCAACTCGAGATGCTGGGAAATACTTTTCAAGGAAAATCTTCTTCATGGCATTCTAAGTTCCAATGGAACCTGGGAGAATAGAGAAAAACCATGTCTTTGCTGCCCCTTTTAAAGAGAAAGGGAAAGCTTTCAACTTAACATGTTCTTCGTCAACTCCATTCGGTTTCATGCCAACACAAACCATATGGAACTCCTTGAGATAAGTATGAGGTTCTTCACCTGCAAGACCATTGAATGTTGGTAGCAAATGTATAAAACCAGATTTGAGCTCAAAGTTTACAATATTGTCGATGTTTATGCACAATGGCTGATTTTCCACGTTAGGAGCAGCAAGCTCCTTGAGTGTTTGTTGTCGTGCAACAGCCATGGTGTTAAGGCGAGCTTCCTTTCGTAACCTGCATAAAGTTTTTTCTATTTCGAGATCCAACTGCACTTGACTTTGATTAGTAGAACGGGTTACTGGCATAAATCATCAAGAAAACTCAAAAGAAACCAACCACACAAGAGATCGAAAACAATGCAAATTGTACGAAAATCTTACGGTAGAAAACAAAAACTGTCTAAAAACCCTAGAAAACAGCGGTATTTGGCCTCAATAGGGTGGGGCTAGTGGTACCACACTAGTCCTGTTTCAAACATCGTTTCCCTTCAGGAAACAAAAGGCCGATACCTAATTCTACCAAAAAATATGTTTTTTTTTTAACAGTACCGCTATCGTAATGAACAGTACTGCAGCAAGCAAAAATTCTGTTTTTTTTCAGAAAAAGAAATAACAATCACAGCAAATAAAAATAATAGCACAAGAATCAACTAAAATTACTTCCCCAGCAACGGCGCTAAAATTTGTTGCAATGTCGCGGTCGCACAAATTAATTACCCTAGCTTCAAACACAACACACAAGATAGTATAGAGCAAGCAAGGGGTCGATCCCACGAGGAAGATTCAAGTCAGATTTTTATGCTAGATGATATGCAATTTGGGGGGTTTTGCACGTTATCTAGGCTAAAGAAAAATAAAACAAAAAACTACCAAACAAAATTTAATAAAATCAGAAAATTATCAAGAGAACAAACCTTGGTCACAAGCACACATCCACCTACAGAAATCAGAACTGATCATGGAAACGAAACATCAATTTATATTCTGAATATTTATCTCTTCTTAACATTGGTTAGTTAACGGATCCGCTGTATAACTAGCCCTAACCATCAAAAAACCGCAGTGTCCGCACTAGTAATTTAATTTAATGGCAGCCTTAAGAACTAGATAAGTTGATTAATCAAGAAAACATAACTGTCTGCAGTCTATGTTTGATTTGATTGAATGTTCTCCCTAAGATTAATAACGTAGATCCGCCACAATTATTAAACTCAGTTGCTTCATAAGTTCATATACCACAACTCCGGTTTTGATATCAAACTTAGCAATAGATTGTCTACAATAATAACTTAGAGTCCGCTCTAGCAATTAAAATAAACAATCATAGGAAAAATAAGCATAGGAGAACAAACATATTCATCATATAAACTGAAAAGAAAAGGTAAAATAAATCTCACGGTTCTTGAAATCCAAAGTTTTCCGTGTCCTTGCAACCAAGAAAAAATGTTTAGCCTTGCATGTTTGTTGAACAACTAATCAAAAAAGGAAGAATGCATAATTTAGGGTTTCTTAGAGGAAGGGGGCGTTTTTCTCTTCTTGGCTGGCTGCCCCCCTTCTCTTCTCTCATTCTTTTTATATCCTAGGAAACCCTAGGTCTCTATTTTACAAAATAGTCCTCCATTAAGTAGAGTGTTTACATTTAAGTACTTCAATAACTATTTTCCTAAAAAAAAGGAGAAATAGCCTTGCATGAAATCTTCAAGCTTTGACTTAGAGGAGCTAAATTGCTGAAATAAAAACTTGGATATCGGTTTAGATGCTTCGGAACGTAATTTAGACTCGTTTCTTCACGAAACCTGTTTGCTGGTAGAATTCAGATGTCATCTTTGAAAAATCATATCTCCCTCATATGACATCGTGTTTTATTGCAATTTGGAGTGTTTATATACCTTTGAGTTATGAATCCAAAAAAATTGAGTTTGCATCAATTGGACTTCTATAGCTTCAGATATTGAAGTTGGAATGGCCAAAGGTCAACATTGATAGATTGCAAGATTTGACTTTGAAGGCTGCGATTTCCATGCTCTTCCTTATTTTATTTTCTTGCCTTAGATGTCCAGAAAGCTATGGATGTTAGCTTTTTAATGCCACTAGAATCACTTCATTTCAACCTCTAGAGCTCACGCTCTGCACAAAACATCGACTGAAGGTCAAATCTGCCAATTATCTCCAATTTACTTCTTTTTGCATCTTTCATCCAAAAGTGCCTTCAAAACATAAAACAAAGAATATCAAGGCATTTTATATATAAAACATAGGCAAAACACTAGTTAAATATGGGTGAAACTATTGAATAATATGGTTGCATCACATGCAAAAGTCACACTTTTTTAAATTAGCATATTAGGACTATTTTCTAAGCACATCAAGAACTTATCTCAAATGATCCATATGCTCATCAAACTCTTCACTATAAATCAAAATATCATCAAAGTAGACAACTACAAACTTACCAATAAAAGCATGCAAAACATAATTCATCAATCTTATAAAGGTATTAGATGCATTAGGAAGTCCAAAAGGCATAACCAACCCCTCATACAAACCATATTTAGTTTTATAAGCAGTTTTCCATTCATCCCCTTCTTTCATCCTAATTTGATGATAACCACTTTTTAATTCAATTTTCAAAAACATTTTAGAACCATGCAATTCATCCAACATATCATCTAATATGGGAATAGAATGTCGATACTTTATAGTAATGTTATTGAAAGCTCTACAATCGACACATATTCGTCAAGTCTTGTCTTTCTTTGGGATAAGAAGCACGGGAACTGCACAAGGACTCATGCTATCATAAATGTATCCTTTCGACATCAACTCCTCCACTTGTCATTGGAGTTCCTTAGAATCTTCGGGATTGCTCCTATATGCCGACCTATTTCGATAGATGCTCTTGGAACAAAGTCAATTTGATGTTCAATTCCCCTAATTGGCGGCAAGCTACTAGGAATCTCTTATGAAAAGACATCTTTAAATTCCTGTAAAAGAATTTTAACAACACTAGGAACATAGGAATCCTAATTATCAGAGTTAAAGTATGCCTCCTTATACACAAGTAAAATCATAGGCAATTCAGAAAGATAAGCATGTTTAAATCACTAGATTTTGCGAAGAAATTAAGATTTTTCCCCACTTTTTCTGCACATTCTTCTTTTCTAACCTTCTTTTTTCTTCTCTCCACTCTTGGCCTTCCTTTTATTTTTTTTCTTTTTGGTCGTGACCCTCCCCTAATTTCTTAAGGGCCGAAACTTTGTCCCCTTTTGTTTTCAACTCATGGCTCACTTTATTTTCACTCTTCCTCACATTCTCACCATATTGTTCGGCTTGTTCTTCCACTTTGGTTGAATATGAGTGCTCCTCTTCATAGCTTTTCTTCAACTGAATTTGATCTTCATACACTTGCTTTGGTGTTAGTGGGGCAAGTGTATAAATTCTACCATCCTTCTCCAATGAATACATGTTCTTAAA
This sequence comes from Populus nigra, assembly GCF_951802175.1. NCBI lineage: Eukaryota > Viridiplantae > Streptophyta > Magnoliopsida > Malpighiales > Salicaceae > Populus > Populus nigra. The sequence continues at coordinate 6,538,622 of NC_084867.1, read as the reverse complement.
CCCATCATGCTTGACTTTTCTATCAAATTGTCAAAGCCTCCCTAATAACAGATGAAAAGTATGCATAGGCACAACATCACATAACACTTTATTCTTATACTTGCCTATTGAAAAAGAAATCATCACCTGTCTATTCACCTTAACAACATACATTCATTCAACCATTGAAGCTGATAAGGCCTCTGATGCTTTATAGTATTCAATCCCAACTTTCTAACCAAAGTAAAACTAGCAACATTAGTACAACTACCACTACCAATGATCATACTATATACCTTATCGTTGATTAGGCATTAAGTATGGAAGATGTTCTCCCTTTATTCCTCCACATCATTCTCCTTAGTCTGAACATTGAACGACCTTCTAATCACCAAAACTTTATCACCAACAGCATACTCTAAATCACTAGCATCCTCAAATGGTGGCATGTCATCACAATCAGACTCCTCACTAGTGGACACAATCTCTCCACCATCCCTTAGAATCATAACTCGATGATTTGCACACTCTGATGCACAGTGTCTCAATCCATGACATGTGAAACACTTTATATCATAATTACGCTTCGATTGGACTTCTCCTTTAAGTTTTTTTTATCATTGGCCAAAACCTGCTTCTTCATGAAAGTGTGTTCAACAACTTTAGAAGTCACCAAGGGCTTCGATGACGCACTACCCTCTCTCTCATAATTCAACTCCTAACCCGAAGAAGACCCCGAATAAGCTCCAGATTATGTGCTACCCTTCCTTTTCAACTATCCTTCAACCTTAATGGCCAAATGCACTAGCTCTTGCAATTCAACATAAGATTGCAACTCTATAACATTAGTTATGTCTCTATTCAAGCCATTCAAAAACCTAGACATAGTAACTTCCTCATCTTCATTAACATTAGCTCTAATCATAGCCACCTCTAATTTTTTTCTAATACTCCTCCACACTCTTATTACCCTGAGTAATCATTTGTAAACGATTAAACAACTCCCTATATTAGTGTTTAGGAACATACCTCTTTTTCATTATTGTCTTCAACTCCTCCCATGTGCTAACCAGTCTTTCTCTATTCCTTCTTCTTTCTACCACCAATCTCTCTCACCAAACCATGGCATAATTAGTAAACTCCACTATAGCTACCTTAACCTTCTTTTCTTTAGAGTACCTATGGATGTCAAAAATCATCTCCACCTTTTTTCCCAATCCAAGTAAGCTTCCGGATCAGTTTTTCCCTTAAAGGCTAGGATTTTTAACTTATTACTACCTAAATTTCGGTCTACATCACCCAATTCATCAAAATCCCCTCTATACTCAAAATCCCTATGTGGCCGAATATGTCCCCTTCTTGGCCGATTCTCATATCTCTCTCCCCTATGTGTACGAAACCCACTACCACGGTTAAGATCATCCTCGGCTTCATCTGCAGAGTTTCTAGCAACACTCTCCTCCTTCCTAGCTTCTCTACCATTTTTACTACGTCTCTCATCAGACTTAGTCTCTAATTTTTCAATCCTAGTCATCAGCTCACCAAACATAAATTCCATCTGTTGTTGTATTCTCGAAAGCCTATTTTCTAGGATTTCACCCTTCCTTTGTGGCACACTATTAGAAGACATTATTTTTTTTCTTTTTAAACATGAATGAAAATCGTTAGCAATAAAAATAACACCTCACACACTCGTGTTTCACATAAATTTATAGGTTTTTCACTCTCATATGCTCCCTACGTCTTTTTCCACTCAAATTGCCTTTCTTTAGTTCTTAAAATCACTTAGTAACAATTCAGAAAAAGCAACCAACTACGCAGTGAATTTAAAATTTGATATAGACTCAAGAAGCAAGAAATTTACAAAACTAACAAAACAGAACTACGATGACAAATTCACGAGTAGCAATGCAAGTTTGTGCGAGTAATATGACGATTCAAAGACACAAAATAAACTAAATGGAAGCAACAATACTAAAGAGATTTTCTATCCAAACTGAAAATTAAATCAAACAATGATTGAACCTGAAAAAAAAAAGATAAAGAGGAACACATATTCCCAATGACCAATTTTCTTTCCCTAACTCTTGGCCAAACTCTAGAATATTGATTTTCTTCTCTCTTTTTTTTTGTATACCAATTCAGCAATCAAGAAAAAAAATACAAGAACACACTTTTTTATGTATATATTGCGGCAAGATCAATAATTCAAAAAGAACACTATCTTATGATTTTGTGTTCAACAATTCAAGAGGATTCAAGAACCCTAATTTGTTTTTTAATATATGTGGCCGAAACTAATCAAGAAAAAACTCAAGAAACAAAAGACAAATTGAAGGATATAACCTGTGATTAGATCTGCTCTGATACCAACTAATGCAAACTCTAACATAATTGAATGGAATTTGCGAACCCAAGATCTATCTAATCAAGTTTGCTGAAAATAGGATGAGCTTTTCACAATGGAAGACCTGCTCCAAGGCAACAAGACCATAAACCAACCCAATCACAACACCTACACCTGGAGATGAGCAAAAGGAGTATAAATTCAAAACAAAAGGAGATGAAATTTAAATCAAGAACCAAGATTGACAACCAAAGGTGTGCTGAAAATTATTCTCAAGATTATTTATACCCCAAGCCAAAAACCTTAGTTTCCCTAATGGATCACATATAAACCTAATTTAAATAATAATCAACTCAAGCTAAAACTAGCCCAAACTAATTACAATAAATAAAATAAACAAGTCTAACACCTAAACAAGTTTTTCCTCATAAAATAAAGAAATTTTAATCGCCTAACTAATTTAATAAGACAAGTTCGGTTATTTCTGTATTCTGTATGGCAGCAGCAAAACTTAACTTCAAATGGATGGTTCTCTCTCATATTAAATAATTAGAAGGCATTACATATATGGTTGGAAAGGTATGGAAGTCTAGTTTTCATCCCAACAAGAATCACCTCAAAATGTGACTTGATCTCTAGTTATGATCAAAACGGTAACGAAAGGTCAAACTGACCAAATCTAGTCTTCTTCTCTCAATCCTTGTGTAATGGTCTTGGTTCCATCAACAAGCCCTTTTTGAACATGAATTAGATTAATCATGGCTTGCTCCTCATTATTTAATATCCTCTTGAAGTCCACCTTAGCCCACGTATCTTGAAGAAGTTCATTGAAAGCCTTTTTGAACCTCTTAGCTCTAAGCTTTGTAACTGGACCAACGAAAACCTCCAATGGATCCTTTGGTGCTTGGATCGTGTTATAAATTTATCAAAATAAAAAAATCTATTATATAGAAAATCACAATTACATTGAAGAAGAAGGAGAAGAAGAAGATAAATCTTGCGTGTAACAAAAAATATAGACTCTGTCAAGGTGGATAAAAGCTTGTTTGGGAATGTAAACCTCCAGAATAAAATTTTACATAAATTGAAAATAATATAGATGGAAAAAGGAAAATGAGATAATTAATGTACAAATTCAAATAAATTAAATTGCTAAGACGAGGGTTTTTTTTATAAAGAAAGAAGAGAAGAAAAGAGTTATGACCAAATTGTAAAAGAGAGGAAAGAATGAGTCAAACTATAATTAAAAGAGAATGAGACTATAAATACCTCATTCTCTCTTCCATGTGGTTGGCTGTATAAGGTAAGAAAGAGGAGGGGGAGATTTTAGATTTTTCTCCTCCAAAATTGAGGGGAAAACACCAAAATTTTTAAGACTTTACAAACTTTAAACTACTAAGTAAAGAGAAAAATCATTGACAAAGAAATTAACAAGGAGACAAGTGAAGAAATTGTGAGGAAATGAGGAGGAGAGGGTCGGATGCGTGCAAGGAAGGAGAAGCTAAAAATCTTCAACCAAATTTGAGTTGAAATCCAAATTTCCTCAAGGTAAGGACCCTATATCTAATTGTGAAAACCGATTAGAAATTTGATTAGAAATTGGGCACCAATTTTAGGTTTTGTAAATTAGGGTTTTTGAATGAAAATTTAGAGAAATGCAGATTTTGTTAGAATCAAGTTAATTAAACTATTATAAGTTGTTTTGAACATGAAAATCATGCAAAATTACCAAAGAAAAATCAATGACCAAGGGACATGAGTGGCCGACCATGTAAGGGTTGAAAGGGAGGAAAAACAATTCTGAATTTATACTTGATGAACCTTGTGATATGTGTTATGATGTGAACAATGAGTAAATAAGATAAACCATTGAATAGAATGGAAAAGGGGACCTGATTAGTACATAAAAGCATTTTTATCAAAGCTTTATATCATTATATTGCACTTAAAGTATCATTAAATTCCCTAACTTAAGCATGTTTTATAATAACAAGTCTAACTTAAACTTAGAAAAGAGATGTTGGTTCAGTCCAAACTAGAACACTATTCAGTCATTGGGTCATATCTGCAGCTATAGATTTTGGATTTCAATTTGGTTTACATGGCTAGAAAACTAAGACATAGGCCTAAAACATTCATGGGAGTCCAAGACTCAATTCTACTGTTTGGAAATCCAAATCTTAGCAACAACAAAAAGTCAAAATCTGTCCTGCAGCCCAGATACTGTTCAGTGTTCAGCCCATATCTCGAGTTTTAGAAGTCCAAATGCACCGATTATTTTTTGTTGGAAAGCTGAGACAATTTCCTAGAACTTTTATGAGGACAATCTATTCAAATTCTGACGTGCAATGATGTTTTGTTCAGACAAAAAGATAAGGATTGTTACCAAGTCAAGATGTGGCCACCCACTCAACAATTAGTCATCAAATCAATAGTTTCAAATTTTATCCCATAAAAGGAGGTATTTTCCATGCACTTAGGCATCTTGATTTTCATATTAAGATCATGTTCTTGCTCTCTCTCTATATTTTTGTAATGCTTAAGTTTTGTTTATATTAATCTCTTGTTTATGCTTTTCATTTCCTTTCCTTTACTTAGTTAACTTATATCTTGTTTATTTATGTTTCTCTCTTTCATTATGTTTAGCTAAGTTTATTATGTCAAGGTGAAAAGGTTATACTAATGGTGTAAGAATAAATATAGTATAAACTCAACATGAACCTTAATGTTTGATACTAACATGTTTTGTATTTGTTATCTTATTCACTCTTAATACTTTGCTTGTTAAATGATTAATCTAGATTTATGTTGTATAACCCTTGGCACAACAAATACTTAGCACTTTCATAGCCCAACTGTATGGTATAACCGACACCTTGTTATAAAAGGAACTTGATTCGTTGGTAACATAAGTTATAATCATGAATACCTGACAACATTTACAAGTATTAGCATTATTCGAATAAGATAACTAATGTAATCATGTTAACAATTTACAGTCCAATTGGAACCTTATTTGTTTATGGTTTCCAGTTGAGTAATAAAAAGAGTTTATATTATACTTGTTTGAAATACCATTAGCGGATCCTCTAACCTTGACAATTATTTTATCCTTGTTTAATCCTTATATCAACATCACATCTCAAAGCTCTCTTCAACTCCTTTCTGTTATTATCTATTTTTTAATTTGTAGTTTATACAGTTAACCTCCCTATGGTTCGACCTCGGTCTTGCCAGGTTGTTTATTGCTTTGACACTCCTACACTTGGAAAAAGACATCAATCTTTTGGTCGTGTCAAGTTTTTGGTGCCGTTGCCGGGGAGGTAAATTCTTGTATAAATTATAATATTTGTTTTATTTTCTCTTTTCACTTTTCATTTTATCTAACTTTTGTTTCTTTTGTTTTGTTTTGTTTTGTTTCCTTTTCTTTTCTTGCTTTTATTCTCTTCCTACACGTGCATGAGAGTTTGGTCACGTACATTAAGTGGTAGACTTTGTAGGGTATCCTCATCATTTTCAAAAAATATGGCTGAAGAAGATAACTAGTCGCTTCATAATGAGAATAATAAGAATAACTGTGTTAGAACACTTAGAGACCACATGAATCCCACAAGAACAAGTGCACCCTTATGCATAGTTTTCCCCCATGATGCATCTCATTTTAATTTTAAGCCAGACATTATTCAACTTTTACCTTCTTTTCATGGCTTAGATCTAGAAAATCCATACTTGCATTTGAGAGAATTTGAGGAGGCCTGTAACTCCTATAATGACTTAAATTGTAGCATGAACACCATCAGATTAAAGCTTTTTTCTTTTTCATTAAAAGATAAAGCTAAAACACAACTATAAAATCTTAGATCAAGATCCATTCATGCTTGGGATGAAATGCAACAATAATTTTTAAAGAAGTTTTTCCCGTCTCACAGAACAAACTCTTTCAAAAGACAAATCACCACTTTCACTTAAAAACCAAGAGAAATTTTTTACCAATGTTGGGATAGGTATCGAGAATTGCTTAATACTTAATCTCATTATGGTTTTGAAACATGGAAATTGGTTTCACATTTTTGTGAAGGGTTAACACCTAAAGATAGACAAATGGTGAAATTGATGTGCAATGGAACTTTTGAAGACAAAGACCCTAATGAAGCAATGGAGTACCTACACTTGTTAGCTGAAAATGCTCGAAATTGGGACACTACAGGCACTTATGAGGCACCAAGTAAAACTCAACCCCATACATCTAGTGAAGGAATGTACAACCTTAGGGAAGATCATGACCTCCAAGCCAAAGCACACCATAATTTCCAAAATTCTCATAGATATGCACCTCCTTATGCTCCACCTCCTAAAAGAAATCTTGAGGAAACATTGCATGCATTCATTGAAAAGCAAGAGACAATCAACACTCAACTTGCTCAAACCATGATAGATTTTAAAGGTGCTCTTGCAAACTTCACATCTGCTCTCAGTTTTCAAGAGAAAGATAAGTTTCCATCTCACCCACAACAAAATCCAAAGGGGCAGTACAATGCAAGTGCAAGTAGTTCCGGAAGCCAACTCATGGATCAACTCAAATCAGTCATCACTCTTCGTAGTGGTAAGGTTATTGAAAAACCCACTCTTGAACCTTGTGAGAAAGATGATGAGTCAGTCTCTGAGGTTAAAGAAGGGGTTAAATCTGAACATTACAAAGAAAAGACTGATCCCCCACCAGCACTTCCATTTCCTCATGCCATGAAAAACAAAGGAAAGTCAATCATAATTCTGAAATCCTTGAAACTTTCAAACAGGTAAGGATCAATATACCTTTGTTGGATGCTATTAAACGGGTACCTTCTTATGCTAAATTTTTGAAAGACTTATGCACCATGAAGAGAAAATTAAATGTGAAAAAGAAAGCCTTTTTAGCCGAACAAGTAAGTGCTATTCTTCAAAATAATAATGCTTTGAAATATAAAGACCCTCGTTGTCCTACAATTTCATTCTTTATTGGAGAACATAAAATTGAAAAAGCTTTACTTGATCTTGGAGTTAGTGTGAATTTACTTCCATATTCAGTTTTTCAAAGTCTTAATCTAGGTGAGTTAAAACCAACTTCTGTAACTCTTTTACTTGCTGATAGATCTGTAAGAGTGCCTAGAGGAATAGTTGAAGATGTGTTAGTACAAGTTGATAAACTCATTTATCCTATGGATTTTATTGTCTTGGATACACAACTTGTTGAAGCAAGTAATCATTTCATGTTATTTTAGGATGCCTGTTTCTTGCAACTTCTAATGCATTGATTAACTGTAAGAGTGAACTAATGAAGATATCATTTGGAAACATGATATTGGAGATGAATATTTTTAACATTTGCAAGCAACCTGGAGTGATAATGATTTACAGGAAGTAGATCTTATTGAAGAATTAGTTTATGATCAATTTGAATCTACTTTGAGTAAAATTGTGATACGATTCAGCCTTGTGATACAAACCAAGCAAGGTCGGATTCGGATTTTGGCGTAAAATTTTCTATTGTTCAGTCTTACGCTATTGAGCATAATTGATCTCAATCTTGATTGTGGGTTGCGTGACCACGTGATCACGAGGTTCGCATTAAACTGAGTTTGATTAATCTGAAGAATTGCAAATGATTTATTCTCAGGAAGAAATCAAAGATAAGAAAGGCACCGAAAATGTTATCACGGATCATTTGTCAAGATTGACAACAGATTCGAGATCTAACATCACACCAATCAATGATTACTTTCCTGACGAATCCTTACTTTCTCTTAGTCCAATGCCTTAGTTTGATAATTTTATCAATTTTCTTACAACAAGAGATTTGCCAGCTCATTGGAGTACCCAAGACAAAAGAAAGTTTTTGAATGAAGTGAAGAACTTTTATTGGGATGACCCTTATTTATTCAAATATTTTCCTAATCAAATACTTCGAAGATGCATTCCTGACAATGAGGTAAGTAGTGTCATTAAATTTTTTCATCCTGAGGCATGTATGGGTCATTTCTCATCAAGAAAGACGACTGCAAAAATCTTACAATATGGATTCTATTAGCCCACCATGATCAAATACACACATGTGTTCTGCAAAACTTGTAAAAATTGTTAAAAGTTAGGATTTATTTCAAAACATAAAGAATCTTCAGATAATCTTCTATTGACGTTTGAGACGTATCCTGGTAGAGATGTGCATTGTGCAATTCATTATTTATAACCCAATTTTCATAAGAACATGCTCGACATAGTCTTGGAAAATGTGACTATAAAAGACCATGTTTGCCAGTTTTTAAGAAAACTAGATGGGAATCCTATACTTGACCCATAGAGGGTGTTTAAGTCGTTATTGGACGTAAAATCAAGGAAAGATGTGAGCCACAATCACAACTATGATTTAAGCCTTAGTTTGTAAAAACTTTGTGTCTTTTGGTTTTATTATTTTGTTTTGTTAGTTGATGCAACCATATTATTTTACGTTGAGAAAAAGAAAAGAAAAAAAAAGTGTTTCTTTATGTTCTTAAGATTTTACGTTGAAAAAGCTTGAAATCAAAAGAAGTTAAGCATTGGTGATTAAAGATGGAAAATTTATGTGCTTTGATGGAATATCTTGTTTGAAATATTATTTTTCAGAATGCTCTACTTTCTTTGGTTTGAACCTTTTCTTTTACTCTCTTTTACCTCACCTTTACCTTAGCCCCATTACAACCAGAAAATAAGACCTTTTGATTCATGCATTGTTTGTAATATGTTATTAATGGAGATGAGATTGAAGAGCAAGCTTATGGTAAAACGTATTCATTGATTGAATTTGAGAGATTTAAACACATGAGTGTTGGAGTGTATATCAATGAGAGGACCTATCACTTTAACGTGGCATAGATTTCATTTAAATCCTGACGATTAATTGAGTTTTGAAGTTTGCATGTAAAAAAATTCATGAAAATTTATACTCTTTATCCTTCTTAATTGTGTTTTGTTTATAATGCATATATTCTTGGATATTGATGGGAGATTAGAAGATTAGTCATAGTGATTGAATTTAATCTAACTTCAATTTGATTTTACCTATCCTTTCTCGAGGACGAGCAAGAGCTAAGTGTGGGGGTATTTGATGCAACCATATTATTCGATAGTTTCACCCATATTTAACTAGTGTTTTGCCTATGTTTTATATATAAAATGCCTTGATATTCTTTGTTTTATGTTTTGAAGGCACTTTTGGATGAAAGATGCAAAAAGGAGTAAATTGGAGATAATTGGCAGATTTGACCTTCAGTCGATATTTTGTGCAGAGCATGAGCTCTAGAGGTTTAAATGAAGTGATTCCAGTGGCATTAAAAAGCTAACATTCATACCTTTCTGGACATCTAAGCTAAGAAAATAAAATAAGGAAGAGCATGGAAATCGCAGCCTTCAAAGTCAAATCTCGCAATCTGCTAGTGTTGACCTTTAGCCATTCCAACTTGAATATCTGGAGCTATAGAAGTTCAATTGATGTAAACCTAATTTTTTTGGATTTATAACTCAAAGGTCTATAAAGGCTCCAAATTTCAGCCAAAAAAGATGTCATATGAGGGAGATATAATTTTTCAAAGATGACATCTTAATTGTGCCAGCAAACAGGTTTCGTGAAGAAACGAGTCCAAATTACATTCTGAAGCATCTAAACCGATATCCAAGTTTTTATTTCAGCAATTTAGCTCCTCTAAGTCAAAGCTTGAAGATTTCATGCAAGGCTATTTCTCCTTTTTTTAGGAAAATAGTTATTGAAGTACTTAAATATAAACAGTCTACTTAATGGAGGACTATTTTGTAAAATAGAGACCTAGGGTTTCCTACGATATAAAAAGAATGAGAGAAGAGAAGGGGGATAGCCAGCCAAGAAGAGAAAAATGCCCCTTTCCTCTAAAAAACCCTAAATTATGCATTCTTCCTTCTTTTTGATTAGTTGTTCAACAAACATGCAAGGCTAAACACTTTTTCTTGGTTGCAAGGACACGGAAACCTTCAGATTTCAAGAACTGTGATATTTATTTTACCTTTTCTTTTCAATTTATATGATGAATATGTTTGTTCTCCTATGCTCATGTTTCCTATGATTGTTTATTTTAATTGCTAGAGCGGACTTTAAGTTATTATTGTAGACAATCTATTGCTAAGTTTGATATCAAAACCGGAGTTCTGGTATATGAACTTGTGAAGTAACTAAGTTTAATAATTGTGGTGGATCTATGTTATTAATCTTAGGGAGAACATTCAATCAAATCAAACATAGACTGCGGACAGTTATGTTTTCTTTATTAATCAACTTATCTAGTTCTTAAGGCTGCCATTGAATTAAATTACTAGTGCGGACACTGTGATTGTTTGATGGTTAGGGTTAGTTATACGGCGGATCTGTTAATTAACCAATGTTAAGAAGAGATAAATATTCAGAATATAAATTGATGTTTTGTTTCCATGATCAGTTCTGATTTCTGTAGGTGGATGTGTGCTTGTGACCAAGGTTTGTTCTCTTGATAATTTTTTGATTTTATTAAATTTCGTTTGATAGTTTTCTATTTTCTTTTGCTTTATCCTAGATAACGTCCAAACCCCCCCCCCCCAATTGCATATCATCTAGCATAAAAATCTGACTTGAATCTTCCTCGTGGGATCGACCCCTTGCTTGCTCTATACTATTTTGTGTGTTGTGATTGAAGCTAGGGTAATTAATTTGTGCAACTGCGACATCGCAACATTAGTTCTTATATTTGTTTAAGTGTGTTTCAGGTTTGTTAGTGTTCGCTATTTCAGGTGATGTCTTCTATACTGTATTTTTCTACCTTATGACATTAAGGACAATGTCTCGTTTTGGTTGGGGGGAGAGGGTATAGTTGATATAAAAAAAAAAACTAACCAACTAACTGCTTTTGTTTTTAATAAAACCATTTGCAAAACTGTTGTTACTAGGATGGCAGAGTAAAGGAGTTCTTTTGTTAAAGTGAGTCTTGAGACGCATCTTAGTAAACATTCTTATCAATGTCTATCAGAATACTTCTTGAAATATTCAGGTTTACAAACTCTCGCATTGTTATCATTTGATTCTGCTCATATACCCATTTAACAAGTATTCTTAAACCTTCATTTTCACACACACAGTTTAACATATGATTGTGGGTTGCACATTGCTTTATTACATTATTTATGTTCTTTTGTTAAAGGTAACAACTAAGAGAAAGGGATAGTATATAATTTGCAAAAACAAAAAAAAAACAAATTGATAATATTGATGATAATAAAAACATAGATAAGTTTGATTTCGTAGCCTCCCTAACCTAAGCAGTTAAGCCTGAAAGGGTGTTTTAACACCTAATACCCTAAAGTCAACTGACTTGGAAGCTATTAGCCTAAAGCTTGTTACATGGGTTAAGGAGAAAAGCTTAAGGGAATCAAACAATACACTGAATACGTATCAGTATCTACAACCCGAGTTACTAAGCTAGTAGGGGTGTCTCAACACCTAATGCCCTAAGACCAACTGGTCTAGGAGTCATTAGCTGAAAGCTCGTTACATGGGTTAAAGATACATTGTGTTTTAAGTTATATATATATATATATATATATATATATATATAATAAAAGATAATAATCCCAACCCAAGAAAGTTAACCTTAAACATTAGAACAGAATATTATTTTCTTCCAATTAAAGCTCCATCATTTATGTTTTCATACATTGAGCACATAAAAAGGAAGGTTTATTAGTATTTTATTTAAAAGGTATTGAGCAAATATATAAATTTAATGAGAGTTTGTTTATCTAAATAGATTAATGGAAGTTGAATGATGAATGTCTTGCTTTCTGGAACTTGCAAATTGTTTTTCTATTTTAACACTTTGATTACTAAGGATTAGTAATAAGCTGGTTGAGGGGTGTGATTAGTACTTAAAAGTGCATTTTTATCAAGGCTTTATATCATCATATTGCACTTAAAGTATCATTAAATTCCCTAACTTAAGCATGTTTTATAAAAACAAGTCTAATAATATAAGATAATTTTAATTTATGATAAATGCTCATTTTAAATGCAAGCCTATCACATAAAATCAAAGGATTGATTGATGAGTTCAACTACTGAAATTGAGAAGACAAAGAGAGGGTTAAGCTTAGAAAAGAGATGCTGGTTAGTCCAAACTAGAACACTATTAAGTCATTAGGTCATATCTGCAGCTGTAGATCTTGGATTTCAATTTGGTTTACATGGCTACAAAAGCTAAGACATAGGCCTAAAACATTCATGGGAGTCCAAGACTCAATTCTGCTGTTTGGAAGTCCAAATCTTAGCAACAACGAAAAAGTCAGAATCTGTTCAGTGTTCAGCCCATATCTCGAGTTTTAGAAGTCCCAAGCACTAATTATTTTTTTTGTTAGAAAGCTGAGACAATTTCCTAGAACTTTTATGAGGACAATCTATTCAAATTCTGACGTTAGCAATGACGTTTTGTTTAGGCAAGAAGATAAGGATTGTCACCAAGTCAAGATGTGGCCACCCACTCAACAATTAGTCATCAAATCAATAGTTCCAAATTTTGTCCTATAAAAGGAGGAATTTGCCAAGCATTTAGGCATCTTGGTTTTCATATCAAGATCATGTTCTTGTTCTCTCTCTATATATTTTTGTAATGCTTAAGTTTTGTTTATATTAATCTCTTGTTTATGCTTTTCATTTCCTTTCCTTTACTTAGTTAACTTATATCTTGTTTATTTATGTTTCTCTCTTTCATTATGTTTAGCTAAGTTTATTATGTCAAGGTGAAAAGGTTACACTAATGGTGTAAGAATAAGTATAGTATAAACTCAACATGGACCTTATTGTTTGATACTAACATGTTTTGTATTTGTTATCTTATTCACTCTTAATACTTTGCTTGTTAAATGATTAATCTAGATTTATGTTGTATAACCCTTGGTACAACAAATACTTAGCACTTGCATAGCCCAACTGTATGGTATAACCGACACCTGTGTTATAAAAGGAATTTGATTCGTTGGTAACATAAGTTATAATCATGAATACCTGACAACATTTACAAGTATTAGCATTATTCGAATAAGATAACTAATGTAATCATGTTAACAATTTACAATTCGATTGGAACCTCTTTTGTGTGTGGTTTCTAGTTGAGTAGTAAAAAGAGTTTATACTATACTTGTTTGAAATACCATTAGTGGATCCTCTAACCTTGACAATTATTTCATCCTTGTTGAATCCTTATATCAACATCACATTTCAAAGTTCTCTTCAACTCGTTTTCTGTTATTATCTATTTTTTTATTTGTAGTTTATACTGTTAACCTCGCTGTGGTTCGACCCTAGTCTTGTCGGGTTATTTATTACTTCGACACTCCTACACTTAGGAGAAGACATCAACTCTTTAGTCGTGTTAGGATCCTTAGTCCCCTTAGGCCAAGTTCGACTAAGAATAGATTGAGGGGAGGGAGGAAGAGTTTTGGCATGTTATATGTTAATGATGCATGAATTAGTTGTGGTAGAAAGCTTACTAATAGGAAAAGCATGAAAACTTGATAAGAGAAGATTCAGGCCTAAAAATGATAAACTTCGGGGAAGGGTTCATAGAAGTTATAGTTAGGGATGTTAGCTTTCCAACGAATTCAACCTCGCTTAATTTGAAACTCCAAAACTCCAAATATAGGTAAATATCTAAGGAGAGGTCAAGTTGTCACCTCTGTTGGCAGATTTGACCAATTGATAGAACAGGGAAACATAGTTGTGTTAGGGGCAAAATCAGACTTCTTTCACTCAGGAAAGGTGTGGTGTCGTGTCTTAAGTTTCAAAGGAAATATGTCATATTCAAAACCGAATTGGTGATGATAGTTATATTTTAATAAAGAATAATGATCTAAAGGGATATAATGGGAAATATAAATGTAAAGGAAACAATTCTTAAAAAGAAGTCAACATTGTCGTTATTATTATTGTTATTGTTGTTATGAAAAATGTAACGGAGTAAGAAATGATATGGTATACCTGTAGATTTAGGAGGGACCCTAGGAGGGGCACAACAACAACAACAATAACAAGGAAATACGAGCTACACTTCTGCAGTAAGTAGGTGTTCTACACCTATATCTTTCTTAAATATACATAATTATGAAAGCTTGTTTAATTTTTAGATTTTATATATAAATGTTTCTAAAAGGAAAGCATCTAATGAAATGAATGAGAAATGTAAATAGACTTGATTAACTATTGTGGCGGGGAATAGTTAATGATACCAAAAGGTTCCACTGATATCGGCATTTTTCTGGATTAGATTAGTCGGTTCTGAGAACCGGAGGCTAATGATATAGTAAGGTTTACTAAAATCGATATGATCATCCTGGAACATGGGGGATATTAAACTTGATGAACTATTATGAGTTAGAAATAGTTAATGATATCGATGGGCTACATTGATATTGGTATTTCCATGCAACTTGATTAACTATTCCTGGTATGGAGGCTAATTGATTAGTACTTAAAAGTGCATTTTTATCAAGGTTTTATATCATCATTTTGCACTTGAAGTATCAATAACTCCTTAACTAAAGCATGTTTTATAATAACATATCTAATCATATAAGATACCTTTAATTTATAGTAAATGTTCATCTTAAATGCAGGCCTATCACATAAATGAAAGAATTGATTGATGAGTTGAAGTACTGAAATTGAAAGGACAAAGAGATGGCCAAACTTAGAAAAGAGATGTTGCTGCAGTCCAAACTGGAACAATGTTCGGTAATTGGGTCATATCTGGAGCTATAGATCTTGGATTTAGGTCCATTTTATATGGATGGAAAGATAAGACATAGGCCTACAACGTTTATGTGTAGCCCATGATTTAAAAAGGCCATTTTCAAGTCCAAATTGTAGCAACAACAGAGAAGTCTGAATCTGTCCTGCAGCCCGAACACTGTTTAGTGTTTAGCCCATATCTCGAGTTATAGAAGTCCAAATGACCTCATCTTTTTTTTCCTGGAAAGCTGAGACAATTGTCTAGAACCTTCATGGGAGAATCTATTCAAATCCTGACATTATCAATGATGTTTTTGGCAGACAAGAAGATAAGGATTGTCACTAAGTCAAGATGTGGCCACCCACTCATCCATTAGTCAACAAATCAATAGTTCTGAATTTTGGCCTATAAAAGGAGGCATTTGCCATGTATTTAGGCATCTTGGTGTTGAGATCAAGATCATGCTCTTGCTTTCTCTCTTTGTATTTTTAATGTTTAAGTTTTGCTTTCATTAATATCTAGTTTATGCCTTTCATTTCCTTTTCTTTACTTAGTTAACTTCTTTCTCATTTATGCTCTTATCTTGTTTATTTATGTTTCTTTCTTTCATTATGTGTAGCTAAGTTAATTATGTCAAGGTGAAAAGGGTACACTAATGGTGTAAGAACAAGTATAATATAAACTTAACATGGACCTTAATGTTAGATACTAACATGCTTTATATTTGTTATCTTGTTCACTTTTAATACTTTGCTTGTTAAATGGTTAATCTAGATTTATGTTGTATAACACTTGGTACAACAAATACTTGGCACTTTCATAGCCCATACTGTATGGTATAACCGACACCTGAGCTATGAAAGGAACTTGATTTGTTGTTAACATAAGTTATAATCATGAATGCCTGACAACATTTACAAGTATTAGCATTATTCGAATAAGATAACTGATGTAATCATATTAACAATTTATAATCTGATTGGAACCTCCTTGTGTGTGGTTTCCAATTGAATAATAAGAGTTTATACTATACTTGTTTGAAATACCATTAATGGATCCTCTAACCTTGACATTTGTTGTTATCATTGTTTAATCCTTACGTTAATCTTTCATCTCAAAGTTCTCATCAACTTCTTCTTCTTCTTCATCTTTATTATTATCATTATTAATAGTATTATTGGTATTATTATTATTACTACTACTACTATTACTATTATTATTATTAGTATTACTACTACTACTATTATTATTGTTGTTGTTGTTGTTGTTGTTGTTACTATTGTTGTTGTATCATTATTGCTTATAATTTATACAATTAACCTCCCTGTGGTTCGACCCCGGTCTTGCCGGGTTATTTATTACTTCGACACTCCTGCACTTGGAAGAAGACATTAATCTTTTGGTCGTGTCACTAATGATGTCAAGGGTCCTTATGATTAGCTATTGCTACGATGTCGCGGTCGCACAAATTAATTACCCTAGCTTAAAACACACAAGATAGTATAGAGCAAGCAAGGAGTCGATCCCACGAGAAAGTTTCAAGTCAGATTTTTATGTTGTACGCTATGTAATTGGGGGGATTTGGTTTGTGATTATCTAAACTATGGTAGCAATTAAACTAGCAAACAAAATCAATTAAAACCGAAACTTATCAAGAAAACAAACCTTGGTCGCAAGCACACATCCACCAACGGAAATTAGAACTGATCCTTGAAATGAAAATTGCAGTTTATGTTCTGAAATTTTATCTTTTCTTAACGTTGATTAATTAACGGATCCGCCGTATAACTAATCCTAGCCAATAAACAATTAAAGTGTCCGCACTAATGATTCAATTTAATGGTAGTTTTAAGAACTAGATAATTTCATCAAGATTAACATACAAGCTGTCCGCAGCTTGTGTCACTTTGTTCAAATGTTCTCCCTAAGTTCAATAACGTAGTTTCGCCACAATTATCAAGCTTAGTTGCTTCACAAGTTCATATATCACAACTCCGATTTTGATATTAAACTTAACAATAGATTGTTCACAACAATAACTTAGAGTCCGCTCTAGCAATCATCAACAACAATCATAGGAAATATGCATATGAAAAACAATCATACTCATTCATAACATAAACTGAAAATAAAAGGAAGAATAAATCTCACGGTTCTTGAAATCTGAAGGTTTGTTGTGTCCTTGCAACCAAGAAAAGAGCTTAGCCTTGCATAACTATTGAACAAGTACTTCTAAAGAATGAAAAGAGCATGATTTTTGGGTTTTTAGATGAGAGAATTTATGTTTATTCTCTGCTGGCTGCTGCCTCCTTCTGCTCTCCCTCTTTTCTGCTCTCTCTTTTTTCTGCTGGCTGCTGTCTCTTCTCTCTTTCTTTTTATATGCTAAGAAACCCTAGTCTTTATTTTACAAAATAGTCCTTCCTTAAGTTGGCAATTTACATTCAAGTACTTCAATCATTATTTTCCCTAAAAAGAAGAAATAGCCTTGCATAAAATCTTCAAGCTCTGACTTAGAGGAGCTAAATTGCTGATATAAAAACTTGGATGTCGGTTAAGATGCTTCGGAATGTAATTTGGACTCGTTTCTTCACGAAACCTGTTTGCTGGCAGAATTCAGTTGTCATATTTGAAAAATCATATCTCCCTCATATGACATCTTTTTTGGCTGATATTTAGAGCGTGGATAGGTCTTTGAATTAGGAATCCAACAAAATTGAGTTTACATCAATTGGACTTCTGTAGCTCCAGATATTAAATTTTGAATGGCCAAAGGTCAACACTGGCAGAATGCGAGATTTGACTTTGCAGGATGTGATTGCCATGATCTTTCTCTTTTTATTTTTCTTGCATTGCATTTCCAGAAAGGTATGGATGTTAGCTTTTTAGTGCCACTGGAATCACTTCATTTCGATCTTTAGAACTCACGCTCTACACAAAACATCAACTGAACGTCAAATCTGCCAATTACCTCCAATTTACTCCTTTTTGCATCTTTCATCCAAAAATACCTTCAAAACATAAAACAAAGAATATCAAGACATTTTATATATAAAACATGGACAAAACATTAGGTAGATATGGGTGAAACTATCGAATAATATGGTTACATCAGCTATCTGATGATATTTCAAAGTATTGTTAGGACTTGATTAACTATTTCATATTAGAAATAGTTAATTATATCAAGAGGATGTATTGATATAGACATTCATGATAAATTTGATTAGTCAAATCTGGTGATGGAGACTAATGATACTAATAGAGTTTATTAGTATCGGCATTACCATTCCAAGGTTTTGGGAAGAAATAAGAAAAAAGGTATGATTAGCTAATAAATTGGTATCAATGCTTTCATGGAGAAATTGTCCTTCGGTATAAATATGTGATATTGGTTGGAGATTGAGAATGGAATGGAAAACGTTAGTGAATTCATGAGAAAGAAATCTTAAAAAGGACTAAGCAAGAATTGAAGGGAAATATGAATGAATATTAGTCTTGAATAAATTGCTTAATTACCAATATTACTAGTGTTTTCCATGATATTTATATTTCATTGTTATATTTGTTTCAGGTTCATCACACTCACAACAGGAGTGATTTTCAGATCTTTTTATCCTTTAGTTATCTAGCTTTAGGTGAATACTTACGTATTTTGTATCTTAAGAAATTGTTATGACTTGAATTGTAATAATATCTTTTAAATTGAATGTATGAACTTAAATTTTATTTTCATGTATTTATAATCTACATATATGTGTGTTTACTTAATTAGTGTCATTCAATACTTCATTTCTATTATGTTAATGATTGAGAGATTGTGATTCCATTGATGTTGATTGTTGGAATTGAGACCCAGGATGACTAGGTCGTGATTGGATAGAAGTGTAACAAGTTGTTGTCGATAATTTGGGACCTCTTAGTATAGGGGAGACTCTGTCGAAATCTCAGTAGAAATTTCGGTGGACCCTTGTAGGGATTTGATTTAAAATAAAATAAAAAAAGTATCATGTTTTTTCCTACATTATGAATAGTGTGCTGTTCTAATAATTGGGATGTTACAGAGAATATTTGAACTTAAAAAAAAAAGACAACAAAGAAGGAGAAATTTGAGATATCTTAAACTCCTTAAGGGGGTGGATTGTAATATCTCGTATCGGCGGGTGAGGAGTTGATAGCTGGCCTTATTAGTAGTGTTGGTTGATAACTTGTCAAACACGTTTTGCGGTCATGCGTGGTCACTAAGAACAAATCTGTGAGGCTGGTAAGGCCTAAAGCAGACAATATCTAGCAAGTTGGGCGAGGCTGTTACATTTGGTATTAGAGCCGACCTCACTGGCTGTCTAGTTGTGCCGACGGGGTCGTTAGGCTCCTTAAAGGGGTGGATTGTAATATCCCACATCAGCAGGTGAGGAGTTGATAGCTGGCCTTATTAGTAGTGTTGGTTGATAACTTGTCAGATGCATTTTAGGGTCATGCATGGTCACTAAGAACAAATCCGTGAGGGCGGTAAGGCCCCCAAGCAAACAATATCTGGCAGATTATGTTAGACTGTTACAAAGGGTGCTTTTTAGGTTTGGAAAAACAAAGGCACCTTTAGATTTGTTTAGTATTGAGTTTCAACAAGTCATTTTCCAAGTAATTTGTTGAAATACAAGTTAAAAAACCTTATTTATAATTTTTTTAAAAAAAGTCTTAAAATAAAGCTGGAAATAATAAAAGATGTTTAAATTAAATAGGAAAAATAATCCTAAATTAACTAGGAAAATATTACAAATCTTATTTGAACCTTATTTGAACCTTTCTAAACTTTAATGGCAAAGAAATCTTAACCCTATAGGAAATAGAGTCTTTAGAATCACCTAAAACAATTTTAGCTCAATCTAGCAACTAGATTTAAAGTTATGCCCAATAATATAAAACTATATTTTAGAGAAAAATCTCCTATATTAGTTTTCTTGAGTTGGAAAGAACTCATTCACGAGTTTAAATTGCTCTTACCATGATCTCATGGATATCCAATCAAAATTTATCAACTCCTTACATGTTTTTCCTTTTCATTATAAGCATCATACTTGCTAGCAGTATGCTCATCCTCCCCGGCAACGAATTCAATCTTAGTGTTTTGTTGAAAACTATATTTGGTAACTCTTGTAGCCACCTTCTCAAACTCCAAACCAACCAGAGACTTAGCACTATAAAGACTAAACACTCTTATATCTTTTTATATTATACCAATAAGATGTGTGATGGTTTCTCTATTAGGAGAACTTTTAGACAATTAATTACTTTACAACTTTTATCTATAGTCCAAGAACATCAACGTGGACCCTTTCAATTTTAAAATTCTCCTTAAGCACATAAGAGACACATCCTTCATAATGTGCTTCATCAAAAATCATCTCTGAAACTATATCTAATTTGGTTCCATTCTCCTATATAGTTTTATTATTAAGATCATAGTCAATATACTTACGAGTGTGAATATCTTTTGCATACTTTAAGGTCATCACATATCAGATTTTCTAAATCAAAACATTTTCTTTTAGCATCATCTTTCTCATTCTCATCAAGTTTTGGTGATTGATTCTAATCTACAAAAGAACTAGAATCATAAAAAATTTCAATTTCAATATCATATTCATCCTGATCAAGAAGTTGTCTTCTTTGCTTCTACCTCTAAAATGATTTCTCAAAACAAGTCATGGATTTGTGGTCATTCTTCTCACGATCCTTTAGTTTTCTCTCCTTCATATTTGCTTATTGACGGGAGAATTCTTCAACTTTCCTCTACATGTTTATGATCACTAGTCGATAGGTTAATTTTATAATTTTTTTTTTCATGTCTTCTATCATTAATTACTGAATGTCCTTTTTTTAAGAGACAACCTCTTTATCTCCTTTTACATGAGTACGTACTATTTTGTGACCACCTCTTCCACTCATGGATATTCAACTAACCATCAAGAATTGTTGAGCTCTAATATCAACAGACATAGAAAACAAACAATATAAAAAGACGAAGCACAAGAACACAAATATTTTTTTAAAATGATCATATGAAAACCCTAAGTTGTAATATTATTACTATATATTTATTTTCAAATAGTCTCTTGAAACACAAGCTAAACAACCATATTTATACTAAAAAAAAGTCATAAACAAAAATAGAAAAATAATAAAATAATTCTAAGTCAAATAGAAAAAAGAATCATAAATCAATTGGAAAAATACTGCAAATTCTAAACAGTAACTTCTAAATCTTATTTTAAGGCTTTCTGAACTTCGATGACTATGAAATTTTATCCATAAAGAAAACAAGGCCTCTAGAATCACCTAGAAATATTATAGCTTGATCCAACAATTGAATAAAAGATTATATCTAATAACATAAAGTTTCATATTAGAGAAAAATCTTCTACGTCAAAAAGCCAATACTAGTTGTTTACTCTAGTTTGAAGTGGATCATAACTGAAAACTACAATCCCACCTATACTTTCCATTTATACACCATGGTCTCAGCCATTCCAACCTCAAAATGACATTGTTCCATCTAAGAAAAACCTTCTCTCAGTTTCTTTACATTATTAATCTAATAGGATTTTTCATTAAGATCTTTAATTATAATTGGATGTGTTTTTTAGTCAAAACACATAACATATGCATGTCAATTTCTCTATAATTTCATTTCTTGTCTTGCCTAGAAATTAAACGTCATCTTTAGTTTAGTTAGCATGTATATAAGTTAGATCACATGAGAATCCAGTGCAAAAGGATGCATATATATATATAGGTGGCATGTGATTCACTACAGGTCAAGTTTATTTTTTTGTAACTTGAAAAATCGACGTTCAAGCATTGTTAGCTTGTTTTAAAGCAAAAACAATTAAGTGACTCAAGTTATAGGTCTTACTAGGACTAATAAGATGGTTTAATTTAATAACATGATTAAAAAAAAAGCAACAACAATAAATATAATAAATCTAAAGAGAAAAGGTGATAACGATGACCTATAGAAAAATAATGCATGCCAAAAAACAATTATGAAGTTGAATGCCACAAGATAACCCAATGTTAAAGAACAACATAAAAAAATGAAAAATGAAAAAAACAAAAACAAAGCCTTGAGTCGATCCGAGTTAGCATAACAAACTTATGACATAGATCATGAGACCAAGCCATCTTCATAGAAAGAAAATCTAAAAAAATAAATAAGCACAGTATTTAATAAAACTAATGTTTAAGGTTGAAATAAAAAAAAAAGAAAAAGAAAGTCAATGTAAAAAAAGATTAAAAAAAAGACAAATGTCAATTCAAGTTAACATTTTATATTCGTGATCTAGGTCTTGAGATTAGAATCATCGCATTGAAAAAAATCATGAAGCCCAATTCTTAATAATTCAATGTTGAAGGATAAAATAAAAAAAATTCAAAAAAAGATCTCTAAGAAAAAAAACCAATTAAAAGAATAAGAACCAAATTTAATATAGAAATAAAATGATATAAAACTCCAAGTCAATTAACATTAGAATGGTCAATCTACGACCTGGGTCATAAGGCTGAACTATCCTTATATAAAGCAAATAAATAAAAAATAACAAAGCTCCATCTTTAATAAACCTAGTATTGAAGGATGAAATAAAAAAAATACTTTTAAAAAAAGGTTTAAAAAAAAAGACTAACAGTAATCCAAGTTGGTATTTCATACTCGTGACCTAGGTCATGAGAGATCATCACATTAAAAAAAAAATTACAAAGCCCAATTCTCGACGAATTCAATGTTGAATGATGAATTTTTTTTAAAAAAAAGAGTCCAAAGCAAAAAAATATAATTAAAAGAATGAGGATCAAAGTTGACATAAAAACAAAATAATGTAAGATAATGTAAAAGCCCCAAACCAATCTGAGTTAGCATGACAAATTCACGACCTGCATCGTAAAGCTGGGTTATCCTCATAGAAAAATAAAGAAGCTTAATATTTATTAAACTCAATATTGAAAGATGAAATTGAAAAGGAAAATTCATGTAAAACAAAAAAAGATCGATGTCAACCCTAGTTAACATTACATACTCAGCAAGTTGGCTGCCATGTTTGAGATCAATTGGCGTGCAGCCTCGGGTGTCTTATCTACCAATGCCCCTCCACTTGCCGCATCAATGATACTACGATCAGTAGGCATCAGTCCTTCATGGAAATATTGAATAAGTAGTTGATCTAGTATCCAATGGTGAGGGCATTGAATGCATAGCTGCTCAAATCTTTCCCAATACTAGGAAAGTGTCTCTCCATGAGATTGTCGAATCCCACATATTTCTTTTCTTATGTTGGCAACTCGAGATGCTGGGAAATACTTTTTAAGGAAAATCTTCTTTATGGCGTTCCAAGTTCTAATAGAACCTGGGAGAATAAAGAAGAACCATGCCTTTGCTGCCCCTTTCAAAGGGAAAGGGAAAGCTTTCAACTTAACCTATTCTTCGTCAACTCCATTTGGTTTCATGTCAATGCAAACCATATGGAACTCCTTGAGATGAGTATGAGGATCTTCACCTACAAGATCATTGAATGTTGGTAGCAAATGTATAAAACCATATTTGAGCTCAAAGTTTACATTATTGTCGATGTTTATGCACAATAGCTGATTTTCCACGTTAGGAGCAGCAAGCTCCTTGAGTGTTTGTTGTCATGCAACAGTCATGGTGTTGAGACAAGCTTCCTTTCGTAACCTGCGTAAAGTTTTTTATATTTCGAGATCTAGTTGCACTTGACTTTGATTAGTAGAATGGGTTACTGGCATAAATCATCAAGAAAACTAAAAAAAACCAACCACACAAGAGATCGAAAACAATGCAAATTGTACGAAAATCCTACGTTAGAGAACTAAAACTGCCTAAAAACCTTAAAAAATAGCGGAATTTGGCCTTGATAGGGTGGGGCTACCACTAGTCCTGCTTAGAACGTCATTTCCCTTCAGGAAACAAAAGGCTAATACCTAATTCCATCAAAAAATCTGTTTTGAACAATACCGCTGCTGTAATGAACAGTACCGTAACAAGCAAAAACTCTGTTTTTTTAGAAAAAGAAATAACAATCACAGCAAATAAAAATAATAGCACAAGAATCAACTAAAATTACTTCCCCGACAACGACGCCAAAATTTGTTATGATGTCGCGGTCGCACAAATTAATTACCCTAGTTTCAAACACAACACACAAGATAGTATAGAGCAAGCAAGGGGTCGATCCCACGAGGAAGGTTCAAGTCAGATTTTTATGCTAGATGATATGCAATTTGGGGGGGTTTGGATGTTATCTAGGCTAAAGCAAAAGAAAACAAAAAACTATCAAACAAAATTTAATAAAATCAGAAAATTATTAAGAGAACAAACCTTGGTCGCAAGTAAACATCCACGTACAGAAATCAGAATTGATCATGGAAACAAAACATCAATTTATATTATGAATATTTATCTCTTCTTAACATTGGTTAGTTAACAGATCCGCCGTATAACTAACCCTAACCATCAAACAACCACAGTGTCCACACTAGTAATTTAATTCAATGACAGCCTTAAGAACTAGATAAGTTGATTAATCAAGAAAACATTATTGTTAGCAGTCTATGTTTGATTTGATTGAATGTTCTCCCTAAGATTAATAACGTAGATCCGCCACAATTATTAAAATCAGTTGCTTCACAAGTTCATATACCACAACTCCAGTTTTGATATCAAACTTAGCAATAGATTGCCTACAATAATAACTTAGAGTCCGCTCTAGCAATTAAAATAAACAATCATAGGAAAAATAAGCATAGAAGAACAAACATATTCCTCATATAAACAGAAAAGAAAAGGTAAAATAAATCTCATAGTTATTGAAATCTGAAGGTTTCCGTGTCCTTGCAACCAAGAAAAAGTGTTTACCCTTGCATGTTTGTTGAAAAACTAATAAAAAAGAAGGAAGAATGCATGATTTCGGGTTTCTTAGAGGAAGGGGGCGTTTTTCTCCTCTTCGCTGGCTTCCCCCTTCTCTTCTCTCATTCTTTTTATATCCTAGGAAACCCTAGTCTCTATTTTACAAAATAGTCCTCCCTTAAGTAGACTATTTACATTTAAGTACTTCAATAACTATTTTCCTAAAAAAGGAGAAATAGCCTTGCATGAAATCTTCAAGCTTTGACTTAGAGGAGCTAAATTGTTGAAATAAAAACTTGGATATCGGTTTAGATGCTTCGGAACGTAATTTGGACTCCTTTCTTCACGAAACCTGTTTGCTAGCAGAATTCAGTTGTCATCTTTGAAAAATCATATCTCCCACATATAACATTGTTTTTTTGCTAAAATTTGGAGCGTTTATATTCTTTTGAGTTTGGAATCCAACAAAATTGAGTTTGCATCAATTGAATTTCTGTAGCTCCAGATATTCAAGTCGGAATGACCTAAGGTCAACACTGGTAGATTATGAGATTTGACTTTAAAGGCTGCGATTTCCATGCTCTTTCTTATTTTATTTTCTTGCCTTAGATGTCCAGAAAGGTATGGATGTTAGCTTTTTAATGCCACTGGAATAACTTCATTTTGACCTCTAGAGCTCACGCTCTGCACAAAACATCGACTGAAGGTCAAATCTACCAATTATCTCCAATTTACTCATTTTTGCATCTTTCATCCAAAAGTGCTTTCAAAACATAAAACAAAGAATATCAAGGCATTTTATATATAAAACACAGACAAAACACTAGTTAAATGTGGGTGAAACTATCAAATAATATGGTTGCATCAAATATTTAATAAACTCAATGTTGAAAGTTGAAATTGAAAAAGAAAATCAGTGTAAAAAAGATTAAAAAAAAAGATAGATGTCAATCTAGGTTAACATTTCATATTCATGACCTAGGTCATGAGATCGATATCATCGCTTCGAAAAAAATTATAAACCCAACTCTTAATAATCAAATATTGAATGATGAAATTGAAAAAAAAAATCCATTTCAAAAAAGTATCTAAAGCAAAAAAAAAAGAGCAATTAAAAAGAACAAGGACCAATTTTGATATAAAAATAAAATAAAATAAAATGTTATAAAAGCTCCAAGTCAACTCAAGTTAACATGAACAGTCTACAACTCGAGTCATGAGGTCGAGCTATCCTTATAAAACGAAAAATAAATAAAAAATAAAGAAGCTTCATCTTCAATAATCCTAGTATTGAATGATGAAATCAAGAAAAATCGATGTAAAAAAAGATTAAAAAAATAAACTAATGGAAATCCAAGTTTATATTTCATACTTATGAGGTCATGAAAGCAGGATCACCTATAAAATCCCTAAAAAAGAGAAAGTTGAACAAAAAAAGGGGAAGGACTAAAATTGTATAAAGAAAATGGATTAGGACCGAACACTAAGATTAAGCTAGGAGGGGAGTGCCACAATTGGAAAATAGGAAACTTAAGGACTAAAAAAAAGAAAATAAGCTCTTTTTTAAAAAGAAAGAGAGAGGGAGAAGTCTTAAACCTATAACTCTTATTTTCACTTTTAGAGAAAATTATTGTCATGAGAAATTGAGAGAAGAGTAGAGAGGGTATTTCTTTGATGTTAGATTGTGGGGTAGAAAGTAAAATCTCCAATTCCTATGAAAATTAGGGCTCATGAGAAATTATGGAAAATGTGTTATTAGAAAAGATTACATGGTATAACCTTAAGATAAAGCTTAATTGGTAGAAATAAACAAGAATTTTAAAGAAAAGTTTATGGTACGAACCTTAGAGAGGTTCGGCCAAGACAAGAATTTCTTGGTGTGTATTCGTATTGAAATTTATGTATGATTAATGTTAAGGGAACATCTTTGATTAAATATATGTAGTTATTTGCATGAAATATTGATGAAAGACCCTGGTTCTTGTTAAATACATGAACGTAGATAAGGATGAACTATGATCAAATGGTTCCATGCTAAAAATAAAATGAAAACCATTAGGAATTCTAGGGGTAGAGGATTTGACAAAAAAAAAAAGAATTTAATGGGAAAGTGTTTTGTTGGAATTCTTGATGAATTAATGAAGTTAATACAACCTATAGAGTGTAGGATCAAAGAATTTGCATTACCTTGAAACATATAGGAAAAATCTTAATTTTGATTTTAGGGTTCATGTTGAGAATTTGGGGAAACTGAAAAGTAATGAGAAAATTGATCAATAGGTATAGAAATGGAGTAGTATTAAGTAAGGAGTTGTTAAATTTTTTTTAAAAAAAAATTCTTTAAGAAAAAAGGGGGATAGGTTTGACCAATTTGGGTTATACATAAGTGATTGTTTTTTGTTTGAATTTGAGAAAAAATATTGTTGAATGAACCTCATTAGTGTGATAAATATGACTTCTTGCATAAAGTTTAAAGAATTCTTGAATTTCTTGATTATTTTAATTTCAGAGTTAGAAAGATTACGAAGAAGGCATATCTCCTTAGGATTTAACAATCTTTATAAATGTGTGTGATGATTTAATAAATTCTTGTCATAAATTTTAAAGGGAGATCCATTGGGCAAAGAGGGAGGGGGGTTCAGCCAAAATGGCCACCCATGGGAGAATGCATTGTTGTATTGAATTTCTTGATTTTTAATGTTTATTGATAGTTCATTACAAAGAAGTTAATTCTTGCATATAATGTGGAAGAAAGAACTAAGTTCTTGGATTCTTGAATTTCATGATCTTGAATGACTTTTAAGAAAATTACTATACTATGTAAATTGATTAATCAATATGTTCCAGAGCTTAATTATTTGTAAATAACAAAGGGAATTGAAGACAACTCTTGGAAAAAAAACCCAAGGGGTTAATTTTATTCAAGATGATTATGATCATTAATGTGTTATTGTGATTGGATGATATTGTTTGTTACGTTTAAAGTTGTATGTTTTGAAAGAATTATGTGGGGTGTATTGAAAGATTTGGGGGAGGAGATGGTGACCCATTTTGGGTGAAACATGGCTGTAAAAATAGCTATAATATGTGTGTTAATGGCTGATTCAACAACCCAACATGGAGAAGAAAATGGATGTTACGACAACTCTAAATTTGAGAGATATGAGGGCTAAATGGGGTATTTTAGGTGCACAACTCAAGGTTGCTGTAAAATAAAGGGTTGTTTTGGCACCCTAAAAAGGTGAAAATAAAGGTTGAAGTAGCAGTCTTGATTTGGAAAAGTTTAGAAACTCTTTCATGACCAAAAGTGCCTAAAATAAGGTTGTTGTGATAGCCCTATTATGGGATGTAAGGGGACTGATTTGGGTAATCCTAAAACTTAATTAACATGGGGAATTTGGGTGATTAAAATGTGGAAAGGAAAACATAATGCATGTGTGCATGTAACTAGCTTGCATGAAGATATTGTTATGATTGGAAAACTTTGGGTGTTGGAAACCTTAAGCATAAGGTGTGAAAATGTAAGGGATAGAATTCACGTGCAACAAGTACTTCAATTGTTGAAAACATTATGAAGAAAATTCTTACAATTTAAAGGGTGCACTTAATGTAAGACTTTGTGTGATGTAGAAAAGACATTAGTTGTGGAACCCCAAGCAAGAAAGATCGGACTAGTGGGGGAATCATGTAGGTGCTTGTCACCTCATCCTTTTTAATTTTTCAGTATTATATACAAGTATTAATTTTTAAAGTTGTATATTGGTGATGATTTACATGTTGCATGGTAATGCATTGGTAAAAGATTAATGGAATCTTATTGTGATATGTATCGTGAGAATTGTGTTGCGGTATGGTAGTCAGCCATATAAGTGGGGCTGGGATTGATATCTAATAATGGTCATGTTGAATGAAATGTTGTATGGAAACTAACCCCAAGGAGGGGCTTAACTTGTAAATATGTATTTAAGATACAATTATGCATGAGTTATATTTATGGAAGCTAGCCATATGAGTGGGGCTAGGATTGAGATCTTTATAAAGATGTGTTGGATGCATATTTTATGCATAGAAGTCATCCATACAAGTGACTTTAAATGGTTATTTCAGGCTGGCCATAAGAAATGGGTCAATTTTCTTGTATCGGCAACAGGTGTAGGGATAGATGTTGAATAATAGTCACCCGCATGAGTAGAGACCAAGAAGATGTTTGGTATGCATCTTCGGCATAGATGTGGGTGGACAAGGATTACTTGTTGATTATGTTATCGAACTCTAAAGGGTGATTAAAAAGGGTTTTAGAGTAGAGATATTTATGTTGGGGGCTACTTATTGGTGTTAGTGTAAGAAACATCATTATAGGCCTATGTTTTATAAAAGGGATCAACCAAAAGATTGGAGGTTATGTGTTTTATGTTGAATCCTAGAGTTATATGGATAAATCATTATTTAAATGTATGAATTAATATGTTAAGGTGTTATGTTACTAGTTAGTAGAGGTAAAGTGTATGGTAAATCAAGGTCAAATTATGTTGAGAAGCTAAATGGTTTGTAAGTAGCATCTATATATATAAGAAAATGTCATTGTTGTATATTGAATGGTTAATATTATGTTATGAAACATAACTATTATCTTTATCTTTTAGTATGTTTTATCAAGTCATCATATCAACTAAACAAAATTAGATGACTTGATATGATGTTTAGTTGTAGGATTTCCTAAATGTTTTCATCTAGTTGTAGGATTTTCATGCTTATGTTTATTTTAATAACTTTGAAGGATTGTACAAATAAATCATAGAACTATTATGGTTTAATATTATTCTCTTTATTATGAAGTTATAATGATAATGATGACATCAACTTTATATAGTTAATATAAGAATTTTTGGGTTGCTTTTCTATTTTAAATATATGATGTTGATCTTTTAAGTTTATTAATTTTACATGGTTATTATTCTATCTGAATTTATTGTATTTTAATTTCATGGTCGATTATGGCTAGGGTTAAAGGTGGTTATGTATTCATCGGGGTTAAATAATAATTCATGTTATTATAATGGTATTCCACTTATTTTAATATGTGATCACATATTGTCTATGGAGGGTGTTATATCATCACATCAAAAAAAAATATGAAGCATAATTTTTAATCAACTCAATGTTGAAGGATGAAATTGAAAAAAAAATATTTTTTTTTAAATCCAAATAAAAAAGTAATTAAAATAATGAGGATCAAATTTGACATAAAAACAAAATAATGTAAGATGATGTTCAAACTAATCCGAGTTAGCATGACAAATTCACGACCTAGATTATAAGGTTGGGTTATCCTCATTTAATGAAAGACAAAAAAAAAAAAAAAAAGAAGTTTAATCTTCTGTAAACCTTATGTTAAAGAATAAAATTGAAAAATAAAAATAATATAAAAAAAAGAGACAAATCTCAACCCGAGTTAACATTTCATACTCGTGACCTGAATCACGATATCGGGATTAGCGCACCAAAAAAAATAAAGTTTAATTCTTAACAAATCCAATGCTGAAGGAAGTAATTGAAAAAAGAAAATCAATTTCAGAAAAGAAACAAAAAAATAATAATTAAATGAATAAGAAGTAAATCAGACATGAAAATAAAATGAAATAAAATAATAAAAGATGAAATTGAAAAAAATGATATAAAAAATAAATAGATATCAATAAAATAAAGACTAAATTTGAAATAAAATTCAAATAGGACTAAATGCTAAGTGATAAGATTAAAAATCAAATCAATCAAAAAAATAATTCAAAATAAATAAAAAGTAATTAAAAAAATGATTACTACAATTGAAATAAAATCAAAATGAGAGTAAAACTTTTAATTTTAGTTTTAGTTGAGCCAGCGCGATTTTTTAGGATAAAAAAGAGAAAAGAAAGGGTAAATTCAATTGCAACCAAACCATTGTGTACTAGTCGCCCCATAAAATGCGCCACCACTTGACTCTTTGGATGAAATGGTAGTTAGCTTTTTTTTGGTCGTTGGAATACATTGCAAGTGCTGCCTCTTACATGCTTTAATATTTTTTTAAAAAATAATATTTTACATTTTAAAAATATTTAATTGCCCTGAAGTTTTTTGATAATTAGTAAAACAACAAATCAGGAAGACATGAAAAAAAAAACAGCAAGCCTAAGAAATTTTAATTTGAAAGGTAATTTAATTATTTTAATTTTTAAATTAAAATGAAATTCTGAAAAAAATTAAATGAATTTTGCTTTTACATTTTATTTAGTAATTTTAACATACAATAAAAATATCAGACGAGTAAGATGACGCTTGTAAATTCGGTATTGACAAAAAGGTCTTAAGGAGAGACTATATTACTCTTCAAATCAGGACAAAATGGTCATTCACTATGCTAATCCAGTGTGTTAGGTTTTTTCGTTTTAATTATTGAACTGCAGGAAAATTCAGTTCCTTGTCAGATTCTAGTGTCTCTCATTATTTTCATTTATTTTTATCATTTGGGTTTTTTTTCATAAAAGATTGGAGTTTCTCCAACTTTATACAAAAGAATCCTCAAATATTTACTTAACAGGAAATTCTTGTTAGAAAGAAAAGAGAGAGGCAGAGATCCACAAGAGCTGTTTAGCCATCCATCCATGGCTGCGAAAATGGGATCTTTTAGGCACTCATTAGCCGAGAAAAGAGAGAGACTTCTTTCAACAACTAAGGGTTACTCAGAGATTGTCTTTCCTAATATTCAAGAAGACCTAGATGAACCCACCAGAAATTGTTGCAGTTATAGATTCTTGTCTGATAAGATTGTTGGACTTTGTAAACAAGTTCAAGATGTTGCTTATAGAGGATATCAAATGGGAAAATCTGATCCGAGAAAGATTGTTTTCTCTGCTAAAATGGGTTTGGCTTTGATGCTCATTTCTTTGTTGATTTTCTTGAAGGAGCCAATTAAAGAGCTCAGTCAACACTTTGTTTGGGCTATTCTTACTGTTGTGGTTGTCTTTGAATTCAGCATAGGTAAGTTTGATTGGTTTCTCTGTCCTTTTCTTTTCCTTGTGTTTGTCTGTATGGTTTGGTTGATTTTGTTATATGGGTTACTGTTAAATGTTTGTCTTTGTGTTATGTCCGGGGTATTCTAATGAAAACGGTCTTGAGATTCTTCTGTAGTGGTACTTTTTTGGAGTATTCATTCAATTTGTGTGTGTGTTTATGCTTTTTGATTTTGGATTGTGAAAGAATTTTTCTGTGTATTTGTGTCACGCATACATTGATGTAGATGTATATAGATTCTAATTGTGTAATTCAACTCTCTAATTCAGTTTATGGGTAGTACTTTTGGTGAAATTCACTTTGTTTCAGGTTTAATTACTGATTTTCATTAAGGATCTAAGTAAATTCTTGTAAGTTCATATGCACTTCCCTTTTTTTATGCGTTGAGCATTCCATTAATTTTATAAAAAGACCAATGAGTTTGCTGATACATATATCACTATAGGCTCTTGTGAATTGGATAGAATTTGCATCGCCTAATTCTATTAAATTGACAAGGTTGCAACCATAATGAGAATGGAAATATCATGGGGTGATGGTAATGGATATTGATAAGAATCTTTGGTCTAATTGAAAGGATTTATAGTGCCAACTTATAAAATTATCCCAAACTTCTCCTTTAGACCTTTCCAGCCATCATTTTGTTCACAGATTCAACAAAGTTTACTGGTCTTGAGAGCAACTAATAAATCCAAAATTGCTGGGTAAGCCTTCTTTACTTTTATAGCCTTGTGCTTTGAAATTGAAGCTCAAGTTGGCTTAATCCCAAATGACCCAACCATCTTAGCTTTACATGGTGTGGCCTTGAGTAAATCTTTTATCAGATGCATTTTAATCATTGTCAAACATAAGCAAACACATTCATTTCAGTTTCATTGCATCCTTTTTTTTTCTTAATTCCTTCAGGAGCTACCCTTAGCAAAGGATTGAACCGAGGGATTGGGACATTATCAGCTGGAGGGCTTGCTCTGGCAATGGCAGAGTTGTCTCATTTGGCTGGAGCATGGGAGGAAGCTGTTATTATTCTTAGCATCTTCTCAGTAGGTCTGGTTTTGCATCCATTTTTACTTAGTGAGACTTGCCATTCTTTCTCCTCCATGTTATTATGTGTCTTGCCTTCTGATACGCTTTGTTGTTGCCAGGGTTTTGTGCAACTTATGCAAAACTGTACCCGTCAATGAAGCCTTATGAATATGGATTTCGAGTCTTCTTGTTGACATATTGTTTCATAATGGTATCTGGGTATAGGACTGGGGAATTTAACCATACAGCTATATCACGATTTTTGCTTATTGCACTGGGTGCTGGGGTTGGCTTGGCAGTAAATATATTGATTTATCCCATCTGGGCGGGGGAGGATTTACATGCCTTGGTGGCAAAAAATTTCACGAGAGTGGCAAATTCATTAGAAGGTTGGTATGCATTATGTTCTCCACTCATTATCTCATTCATGTTGATTAAATTAGCAAATTTCACTGCAGAAGTCTTGTCTTTTAGCTTCATTTATTCAGGCTGTACTAATTTCTATGAGCTATGTTTAGGTTGTGTTAATGAGTACCTTAACTGCACAGAATATGAAAGGATCCCCTCAAAAATCCTTACATACCAAGCTTCTGATGACCCACTCTATAGTGGCTACAGAGCAGCTGTAGAATCCACAAGCCAAGAGGATGCTCTGGTATTTCTTCAACACAATATGCAGCACCTGACACCCAATGCCTAAGGATTTTATTGTTAATATTAACTTCCTTTTTTTTTCCATGCCAAGATGGGTTTTGCTATTTGGGAGCCTCCTCATGGTCCTTACAAGTCATTTAACTATCCATGGAAAAATTATGTCAAAGTAAGCGGTGCATTGAGGCATTGTGCTTTCACAGTCATGGCGCTACACGGATGTATACTTTCTGAAATTCAGGTGGTTAAGCTTTTCCATATCTAACTTCATTATTGAGGCATTGCCAATAGAAACTAAACAGATTAGATTTATTTAACCATATGCCCTGAGGGTGGTTTGGTATGCTTGATGACATTGAATTATTTTTTCTTTTCTAAATATATTTGTTGTGGAAGCACTTTTTTTAAACTATCTGCTTCTATATGTATGGCTAAAATTTTACTTTATTTTCTTCCATAATATCTTCTGTGCATTGCCGTGCTTGGGAATTTTTTCTTAATGTTATTTCCTTTACAAAATGGTTTCCAAGTCTTACTGTGGTGGGCTTGAATGCTACAAATCCCAAGCCTAACTAGACATTGTAGTCTTGCAAGAATTGTTTTGAATTTGAATATATCAGGAGTGTTTGTTATAAGTGATTGTATGCCAAATAGAAGTTTTTATGTGGCAGCAGTTCCATTTCAGGAAGCTCAAATACTGTGTAGGGCATAATAATTAACTGAACAAAAAATATTTTTTGAAGTGATAACTTGGTGAATCAAATGGTCAAAATGCACCCAGGAATCATGATTTATTGCATCTTATATTCCAGATGTATTCCTCACAACCTAGAAACAAATCGTTGATGAATGCTCCTTCATTCTTTTCATTGTATATATCCATTTATCCTTTTTTTATGGATCGCTATAGGTTTATCTCAGAATAGTTTCATGCAGTTCTTAAAATCTTTCTCTATCTGCAAGCTATCTTTGTCTGTTCAGTGCCAAAAGAATACATGCTGCATGATCCATGAACCATCAAATATCAAAACTGTAGCTTCATGTACTTCTATATTTCCATGTTTTGTCAATCAATTGAAATGGTGACCAAGTTAATCATATGATTGAACATGTCTTACTTGTGCCTTGTCCGTGCACCCATGGTGGAATCTACAATTGTAATGCATAAGAATTGCGTCAACAGAAAAGCTTGTGACATCCCAGTAGTACTATTCTTTTAAAAGATTGAATTTCTGTTGTGTGAATGTTTAGGCTCCAGCAGAACGAAGACAGGTCTTTCATCATGAGCTGAAACGAGTAGGTGCTGAAGGAGCAAAAGTGTTGCTTGAACTCGGCAACAAAGTAAAAAGGATGGAGAAACTAGGTCCAGTAGACATACTATATGAAGTACACGAGGCTGCAGAAGAGTTGCAAAATAAAGTGGATCGAAAATCATACCTTCTTGTCAATGCAGAGTCCTGGGAAATTGGGAATAGGGAAAAGGAGCAGGGAGAGCCCCAAGACTTGCTGACATTTGACGATGACGAAAATAAAGTCCTGGAATACAAGTCCCGTAGTGAAGCTGTCCTTGATCTCAGATCAATGACTATACCAAAAGGTTGGGATAGGCATGCCCTCAGCATGGACGTCAAGCCCACCTTCCATCCAACTATTTCCTCTGATGATGTGTTCAAGAAACAAATATCTTGGCCTGCACGAAATTCATTTACCGCTGACACACTGCCACAAGTTGAAGAATCAAAAACTTATGAAAGTGCTAGTGCGTTGTCTTTAGCAACATTTACATCCCTTTTAATTGAATTTGTTGCAAGGCTGCAAAATCTTGTAGACTCATTCGAAGAACTAAGCGAGAAAGCAAATTTCAAAGAACCTATTGAGCTGCCAATAGCTACAGAGGCTAATGGATTTTGGATCAGATTGCATAGAAGTTTGAAGTTCTGGAAATAATACACAAGTGTTGAAGTGGGGAAAGATCTTGAAGGACAGGAAATCTCGTGAAGGCTCAGCTAACTGTTGGATGACAAGGTCCAGTCTTACAATATTTGGAATTTGCATCAGTTTTGAAATGTGTTAAATAGAACTCATTTCATGTCGGCTGCTGACAGAACCAGCATACTGCTTCCTAAGGCGGCTTTCCGAGAGAAGCTGGAATGCAGAAAACTATGCATACCAACCCCCTCTCAGATGCCATATGAGAAGGGGTTGGTATGGATAGGCAGTGGCTTGCTTATGGGGTAACGTAACTGTAATGTATATTACCCTGTAAAAGAAAATTATCAATGATGTATTATTGAACTCAACATATTGATGATGCACAAAAAATTTGGCATTTGAGTTCTGTGAGCTTGGCAAAGTTTATAAAAATATATCATCAACAATTAAAAATTTTGTTTTTCCTTCACTTGTGCTGCTGAGAAAAATAAACTTAATTTTTATATTCCAAACGACATGAATGATCCTTTTATTTTTAGTTTGTTAAACATAAACCAAATTTGACTCATTTTTCCTCTTTCATATTCTTACTTCTATTTTCATTCTTGTCCCACAATTTTCAACTGTCAAATAGTTTACACGTTGAAAGAAATTCATTTTTTTAATTCTCTATTATAGGTCCAAACGCTAACCGGAGGTCTCATTGTTTGGATTATTAGCTCATTTTATTGTCTTGTTTAATTACATCATTGACATGAGAGTCATTTCCATTATCACTTAATTCAGATTCATCATAATAATATTATTATATAGAGCAATTATTACTCAACTAAGCTATGCATAATTTTTTGAGTCGATGTTTGATTAATCGTATCATCACTTGTCCTACACAAATCAATTACTTGCAATATTTGTGTGGTCTTTGATTGTAACTTAAAACCCAAGTGAACTGCAAATTTAAGGGGTTTTTCATTTAAATTTACTATTCAAATAGAGCTCTAATATTCGGTGACCAATTCAATTGTTACATTAAAACTTGCATCACTAGCAATGAATACAACAACACAACGATTCAGATAGTCCCTGCCTAGTATTCTCCAAGTATGGCAACGTCAATTTCAGACAAATTCCACCAAATTCCATCGTATATTTAGTTTTTTAGTTCCGCAAACAAACTATCAAATCTCAAAATAAAAAACTCGTTAATTCTTCCATGGTAAGTAATATCATTACTGGTTTTGATGATGCTGTCGCCATAATAATATAATAATCTTACTAGAAAAAATATTCTGTAAAGAACATAATTTTATTTATCGATATAGCAAATTCATCGAGTTACATCATTTCGATGAAAATTTAATAAGCCTAAACATAATCAATAAAACCATAATTCATAAAATTCGAAGCAAAATAACATAATTTATCATGTTCGATTGGAGTAATTTAAAGCTAATTAACATAATTTATTGTTAATGCAACTATAACCCTAACATAACCAACACAAACCTAATTTAATAAGCCTAAACATAGAGATGACGTCTATTGCAGTAAAGGGAGAGATCAGGGTGTTTTTTTATGGTGGAGAGAGATTGAGAAGCAAATGATGCTAGAGATGAGAGAAAATTAAGAGAAAGAGAGAAATAAGGGGAGGGGAAAAAAGGGTTTTGAAATTCCAATTTGATTTGTCGTGCATGTGTGACATCTGCAACCTATTAATACACACATATTATATGTGCACATAACAAGTCGTGTTCGTAGTACATGTGTGACTGTCTTTGACAATGCTAGATTGGAAAAGTTTTCTCAATTATGTTAGTTTGAAAAAATATTTTCTTTGCTATTGTGCTAATGTAGGGAAAAAATAAACTCAAAGGGGCTTGGGTTTGGTTTTTGAAGGAAGCATCAAATTATATCTACTTTAATCAATTAATTAAAAACTTAATATAGCTTTATTATTTATATAAACAAATAAAGCTTTTATTTCTTTCTTTCTTTTTCAATGCTTTTATATTTTTTAATTTCATCATTTTTTTTCTAGTTTTATCCTCATTTTTTTTAATAGTTATCTGGATTGTTTTTTGAACCGGCCATATTAAATAGATTATGTCAAGACAACTTTGATATAATTTAATTTTAAATCCATATTAGACAAGAAGTCAAGTCAAGAGATTTATTTTGTTAATTTCATTTTTTTTTTACAATTTCATCATTGGATTTTTTTTACTGGTAAGCTGGTTTGTTTTTTAACTGACCAAGTTGACTCTATTATATCGGGACAACTTTCACACAATTTAATTATAAACTCAGACTAGACAAGGATTCTATCAGGTGGTTTCAAAATTAATCCATCTAGTCAAGTTAATAACAATATCAAATAATAACAATATCAAATAATTCTCTATAATCTATATATTTTTTCCTACATTCAGATTTTTTTATTTAACCTGCAATGTAGTACCATCCTGTAAACTTGTCTTGAACTAAAATCTTTTGACTCGGATTTATCTTTCTTCCATTTACTTATTTTATTATATCGAATAATTTATACAAGTATGTAAATATGATTAAGATATACATATAGTGAGAGATATCAATATCGGTAAATATATTACATGACCGGTGCTTTGCAATGTAACAAGAAGAATAGAACAATAACAATATGTCATATAAACTTTGTTTAATATTAAAAAAAAATCAATTTTTTTTTTGCTGAAATTAAAAAATCATTGAATGGTGGAATCTCGTCTTGGTCGAGTAAGAATTATTATTAAATGATCTATATCTTGTCTTCACTGAATGAGTTAAAATTATTATCAGATTTTTCTAATTATTAGCATGTGAAACAATCCTACACATTTTGAGTGAAATTCTAATTATTAACTATTAAGACTTGAAGATATTAACAAAAAAGAACTAAAAATGCTAGGTTTCCCTTTTCTTTCTAGAATTCACCTACAACCTATGATATCATGAACTCGCATAGTGATACCTTTTCTTTTTTATCATGTGGTTTTTTTTTAATTTAATTTTTTCATGTTAAATTGATTTGATTTTGATTTTGATAATTTATCTCAATAAACTTTATCTAGGGTTCTTAATAGTTTATCTCAATAAATTTGTTCTAAGGTTCTCGAGATGTCCAGTAACATTCTAACATTTGGCTTGATGCTTGATTTTATAAAATAAAATAATTTGAATTTATTGTTTTTACAAAATTAAAAATAAAGACACTCAAATTAAAAGTGAAGAAAAAATAGGAATCATTTCTTTTCCATCACTATTTAGTCAGTGCCTTTTGAGTAACTATATCTTCATTTTTTGATCAAATTCTTTGTGGTCCTTGTTTTTTTGAACAATTATAAAATTTTTGGTGAAAAATTTTATTTTATTCATGTAAGTACATGATTTGAGAGAGAAAAACAAGAGCAATTGATAAATGAGAAAGGTGAAAGAAAGTAGGCTAAGGAGTAAAAAGAAAAATCCGTCCGAGGAGGAGCTCGTGTCCGATTAACTAATTGGTAAGGCAATAGCGTCAATTAATCATATTTATGTAATAAAAACAACCAAACTTGATGTCAATAAATTCTAAATGATGAGAGATATGATGTGGAAGTGTTTTTAGTCCATTTTGCTAAAACAAATAGATCAATATTTGAAAATATAATGAAATTTTATTAAATCATGTTGGAATTAATTAAAATATAAATTTATATTTAATTACCCACCCAACCTCACTCCCTCGTGTATATTGTACAACGGAAGAAGTTTGTGGTGATAACTTGATAGATTGAAAGAGTATGATAATAGTTATTTTTTAAAATATTTTTTATTTGAAAATACATGAAAATAATATTATTTTTATTTTAAAAAAATAATTTTAATATCAGCACATCAAAATAATCTGAAAAAACTAAAAAATATATTAATTTAAAGTAAATTTTTTTTTTCAAAACACTTTTAAACGGAAAAACAAATAGACTTAATCATACTTCTCAGCGAAAATGGCATACTTGAAATCACAGAAAGTGAGGAGCATGAAAAAGGAGAGGAAAAAATTCATTTGGCGGTGTTTCTAGGCAGAAGATACCTTTTACTAGTGTCTTTCAAAAAAAAAAAAAAAACTTCGGAAGTGAAAAGAGCATATAAACATGCTTGGTTAATAATATAACTTTTGAATTAAATCAAAGGCAGTCTTTCCATATTTATTCATAAATCCAAATTTAATTCAAGATTTTGCTACAATCAAAGCTTAAAATTTCAATCGAACTAGATTGATTTGATTTTAAATCGAGTCATTTCCATTCTTGAAACAAATTACTTCGGATCATTTGTATAAAATAACATTTAAACTACCAAGACAAGTTAATAATCGTAAATCACGCCAAATGCACTCTTGAATAGTTTTAAGCGTAAGCAAATTTACAAGGAAAAATATTGAACGTGTACTGTGTTGTGTGGTTAATATAGACATGTAACAATACACACACCCAACCCTCAGAGGACGGGCACCAATATCATGGCGCCCGCAATCTTCAGCATGCCTTTCTGTACTGAGAAAATTGTTTTAATACGGAAGACTCGCTATAAAGCTCTAGCAATAAATACTTACAGAACAGAGCAGAAAACCAAACTAGAAGGTAAAATATCTGGTTTGTGCCACAATTTAATGACCTACCCGTCGAAGAATGGCAGACCATCAAAGAATTGCAGGCTATCCGATCTTTTTGGCTTGGCACAGTCCGAGGGCGTCCAACCAATTTTCTTGTTCACGTTATCATATACTACCAACTGCCCCCGCAATGATATATCTGTAAAGAGTTACATTAGCATTGTAAAACAGAATGATGAGGATACGAAAGAAATGTTTTGAATACAAGAAAACAAGGGTGCATCTATCGCATGTCGTCTGCAAGATTGAAGATGATGGCTCTGGATTTTGTTGACTTTAGAAATTAGGAACTTCTTTGTAGTTGAACTGGATTTAAAAAAACCAAAAAATAGCAACTTCATACCTCAGAAGGGATTGGGAAGAATATACTCTACAAGGGAAAAGCAACACAAGAACTCAACTCTCTGAACATGATGCCAGATGCAGATGGCAGCATGTTTGGCACAGAGTTGAGTTCTTGGGTTACTTTTCCCTGGTATACACAAGTATGTCATGGAGAGAGAGAGATTGTACAGTGCACCAAATGTTACAAGTTTCGACATCAAAACAGCTAAAGTTGTCACATTAACATACCTCCGAGAATAATTGTGGATCCATCATGAACTTTGCTTCCTTCAAGAATACCCAAGCACACATTGCCTTTGTCCTGCAGAACAGCAGAATTCCCATCATGCAATGACATTGTGTCAATACATTTCAACAAAGTGTGCAAACTAGTGTTAAAGATTCCTTACGCTAATCATCAAGTAACCCTCTGGAGGTATCCGAAACTTTGTGGAGATAACCAACCATTTGGTCCCAAATTGAAAGGTTAAGGTCTTGAAGAACTTCTTTACATCCATAACCGATCTGCATGCAAATACGCAGTTTTAAAAATGTCAATCCAATATAATTTAAGGAGGAACTATCCTGTGCATCATAAATTTTCATACAATAAAAGAGAAACAAAAGGAAAAGAAAGCTCTTCAATAGTCCTGTTAACTATGAGTTAAATTGTCTGGTTATTACAACTGCTTGTCCAATCCAAAAATTAAATGAAAATGATTGCTAGCTTTCCCACATTTCCATCTACTATCACATAAAATACCATAGAAAACAAAAGGTTAATTTATTGACCATTTACTAAAGAAGGCTAATTTAGAACGATGGCTTTGAGTGATATGTGCATTCTATTAATTACATTTCCCAAACATTACTATGCAAGTCAAAGATGGAGCAGTAAAATAACAGAAAATTTCAAGAAATTCTGAACATCACTTCCATCAACTTTATTTGAGCTTGGAAAGTGTATATATAAAGGACATTGCAATCCATGCGCTCAAACACAAATCAATGGTTAACCATGACTGAAAAGACTAAAATGGCTACGAAATGTTTTTCTGATTCTTACTTCTAGGCAATTGGGCTTTCTATCAATCATTACACCAAGTACTTTTTTTCTTTTATAACAGAAGTGGACAACGTTGAATAGAATGTCAAAGATGCAGCTTTCAGGTCTCATGGATTGATCTTGTAAGCATTATGCATTCCCCGATCAATAAAATAAACAATTTACTAAAAGGAAAGTTTATATAAGATGTATCTCAAAATTGGCTTCAGCTGCAACATTGACAATAACATTTAGGGGGTGCTTGACACAACTTGTACTTCTGTTAGGTGCTTTTCAAAAGTTCTTTGACTTGAAAAAGCATTAAATTGATTTTTTTAGTGCTTTCTGATGGTTTTGATGTGTTGATATCAAAAATAAAATAAAAAATCTAAAAAAACATTTTGATGAATTTTCAAGCGAAAAAATATTTTGATGGTGGCGGCGGTGGCGGCGGTGGCGGATGGGTCGTGCTAGCTCTTGCTAACCCCCTTAATATGTTGGTGGTGGTGGTGGTGGCGGCGGCGGCGGCGGCGGAGGCGGCGGATGGGTCGTTTGCTAACCCTAGCCAGGCTACTTGCATTGGAGGTTACGGCAACATTGGAGGTGATATGGAAACAATTCAGATGGTGGTATGCATAGAGAAGTTATATGCCTATGGTAGAGGAAGAAATCACTTCCAAGTTCGGATAATAAAATTAGATAGAGATGATGAGAAAATAATTCCTTGGAAAAAAAAAGACAGACAAATTGAGCTGTAATCAATGGATGGGATAACAGTCCTGTATATGAATTTTCTGGAGTATCATGAAGCATTGAAGAAAAATCCACATCAGTCAAAAGAAGTAGCATGACAATTGACGGGGTACTAGGTAAAATCTATAACATCTTACTAACTTCGGCATTTAAAGAGGCCAGAGGATTTCATTCCTGATGCCACAAGAAAGACCCAACAACCTAAAGAGTCATTGACAGTCCTGTATATGAATTTTCTGGAGTATCATGAAGCATTGAAGAAAAATCCACATCAGTCAAAAGAAGTAGCATGA
Source organism: Populus nigra (assembly GCF_951802175.1). Taxonomy (NCBI): domain Eukaryota; kingdom Viridiplantae; phylum Streptophyta; class Magnoliopsida; order Malpighiales; family Salicaceae; genus Populus; species Populus nigra. The sequence continues at coordinate 6,495,855 of NC_084867.1, read as the reverse complement.
CAATTGACGGGGTACTAGGTAAAATCTATAACATCTTACTAACTTCGGCATTTAAAGAGGCCAGAGGATTTCATTCCTGATGCCACAAGAAAGACCCAACAACCTAAAGAGTCATTGACTTCTGGATTTAGAGACCTCTTGGAAAACTTGTTTATAAGTGATGTACGAGTATAAATAAATAAATTTGTATTTGTTTGCCATACCTGATAGGAAAATTAGCTCGCCAACATAAGGGCAATGTTGTATCCGATGTACTTTGGACAAGTCCTGCCCCAGAAACTTCATTAAGCTGCATCAATGTGGTATATGATTAGAAGAATTGTGACAATGTTTTGAATGAAGTGTTTTGTGATCCAGTGGCATGAAAACACTTACAGAAGCAACCAATTCAGAATATGCTTCTTTTGGAAAATATGTATAGGAACTGCCACTGTCAAATAGTATGTGCTTCACTCTGCTCTCCATCCCACCTAAACTGAGCGGGCTGCTTCCATAATTCAATTTTACAACCTCTGTATGATAGAATTCCCTGGTAAGGGAAAACAATAGACAATAAAATTGATGAGAAAACAATTTCTAAATTGACCATTCACTGATCTTTCTTAAATAACACAGAATGATAGCCACAGAGAGGTGAAAAATGGAATAACGGTGGATTGGCTTCACTGAAACGCATAATTAACAAGTACCATATTTTCTAGAATTTTTCCCACCTAAAATGAGAGATTTTTCAACCAAAATGATGGATTCTTCCAAGCTAAACATATTAATTATCAATTTCCACTAGAAAACATTCGAAAACTAAAAGCACAAGGAAGCCTGGAAAAATAAAATGGGGAAACTGAAATCTTCAGAAAATCTGTACTTACATGGAAGGGCTGTCAAGCATGGGGACCCAAGCCATACCCCAACGTGGAACAAAATCATCACCTAAAAACATATATCCACCACCACCTACATCAGTGGTAAGGCAATGACCTATGACATTGTTAATGATACCCTGGCTCGCCAATTGAGAAGGTAAACTAACTTTAGCTCTACTTAGCCCAAGTATCCCATCTGTCTTCACCAGAGTTTTCAAAAGTAGGCCTTGCTGATCATATGCACACCTTAAAGACAATGTATACACGTATCAATGCTTTGACAACAAAACCAAGTAGACAAAAATTGCAATAAGCTAGAGAAGAGAGAAGGATGTACCCAAAAATGAAGTTTAACTTGGTCAGTGATCCATTTGCAACCATTAAAAGAAGCTTGTCTGTAGCAAGAACTCCCATGGAGGAGCTATGATCAGCATATTCAATCTCATAGTCACATTGGTCGCATGTTTCACAATATCCAGCCTTTTGATTTCTTTGCACTTCCATGCATAACAAATCCTTTGGAGGTACTATATTACCTCTTCTTGGCTTGTACCAGGCATTAGCACCCTACATTAATCATATCTATTTAAATCATGCTGATTTGGGTCTGAAAATAGTTAAAACCTTAAGATTTCATCATATATCAAGGACAGTTAAACTATATGATCACAAAATCTGGTTAGGGTTTATATCAGGCTTAGTGTAAGGGAGCCAAAATCCTTGCTGAATGAAAATGCAAATAACAGAATATGGAGGACAGACAAGAAGTTTGCCTAATCTGCACTCTACAATTCACATTAACTTTCTTTCACATATTATTTCTAGCATTGTTACAGCATGCCTAATCCTGGAATTCATTAAGACCACAGTCTATATTTTTCCACTGAAATAGTTAAAGCTGTAAATGCTTGTATGCCAACTTTCTTGTATGCAAGCAGACAAAGAAAGGAAATGCCTTTGTTTAATATTCACCTTTAGTGTTAGTATTTTGTGTTATTTTAGGCCCTGTTTGTTTGTTGGAAAATAATTTCCTTTTGGAAAGTGATTTTCTTGGAAAATGGATTCCTAGAAAGTGAACTATTTTTCAATGTTTGGTAGTATCATGAAAAATAAGTTAGAAAACATTTTCCAGTATTTGGCTATGTCATGGAAAATGAGCTAAAAAATAAATTGTTGATATTTGTTTTTCAAGTTTATTAAAATAATGAGGAACAAATCTTACAAATTAAAAAGTTGAATGAGAATAAAATTGATAAAACAAATCTAATTTCATAAATTATCTCAAATAAAATAAATAACAATCAAAATAATAGAGATCAAATCTAACATATAAAAAAGTTGAAAAATGATGACATTAAAAAAATTACAATTTCATAAATTATTTCAAATAAAATAAATAACAATCAAAAGAATGAGGACCAAATCTGATAGATAAAAAATTTCAATAAAAAAAATGATAAGATAAAAGCAAATTATAATCATAAAAATAAGGACCAAAGTTGATATAAAAATCAAATTAAATCAAATTTTACGGGATGAAGTTGAAAAAAAAAAGATTCAAAACAAAATATATAACAATCAAAAGTTTGGAGACCAAATTTGATATAATCATCAAATAACATGACATTTCTAAAACTTTCACAACTTCTGGAAAGTGTTTTCCGCCTAAAATAAAAGAAAAACATTTTCCTGAAACCAAGCCAAAAATTTCTTTGACTGGAAAGTGTTTTCCGTTGACCATCTTTCTTAATGACAAACAAACACAAGAAAGTTTGGAAAGTGGTTTCCAGAAAACCATTTTCCGTGAAACAACGGGGCCTTAGATTAAGAAATTACATTACAACAGCAGGAGTAAAAATTCATTAAAAAACTGAATGAACATATATGCAATAATTGATATGGCAGACTGTACACTGAACAAACATATGCAAAGGAAAGGAAGGAATATTTAAGGGACGAGTTCTGCAGCATTGGCATTCCAAAGATCAATCAAGCATTTGATACTTATCAACACAAATTGAAGGATATGTGTGAAGTCATGAAGAAAATAGTTGTTACACAACTCATTTAAACCAACTGGACCCAGGGACTAGTAAGATTCAACCATTACCTTGGCACAGCTAGTGCAAGGAGCATCACACTGAATCCATGTTAAATCACTTCCAGTATCAAAATCAAGATAGTAAGGTTGTGGAGGACTCCCAATAAGCATATATGTGAAATATAATCTGTATGAAATCCAATATTTGGTTAGAAACTGAACAGCGTTGAATTTACTTTAGGGCATGAAAGATGATAGCAGTAATTTAAAAAAGAAATGATAAAGCTTGTTATATTAGCAGTTAGCTATGTGCAAGGCATCCCTTTATTTCCCATATTTTCCTCAAAAGAACCTAAAAAAGAGCTATTAAAGGTCCTGCTTCTTAAAAAAAAATGAAAACAAGATTGATAGAGAAGAAAATACTAAGTTATTTATATTGGATCCAACTAAAACAAGATTTTCTTCTTCTCTAATCTAGCTTCACGAATAACTTATTAAAAAAAAATGAAAACAAGATTGATAGAGAAGAAAATACGAAGTTATTTTTATTGGATCCAACTAAAACAAGATTTTCTTCTTCTCTAATCTAGCTTCACGAATAACTTATAGCAAGCAATAAGCTAAATGGAACCCAAAAAGCACTATCACTCTCCACGATGAGGCTCGAAATTTCTACCTCTATGCAAAACAACAATCCACATAGTCATAGTCCCCTAAAATTCTACCTTGACATGCATCAGTTATATATAACTAGCAATAAGCTCAATGAAAGTCAGATTGCACGATCACTCCTACTCTGTGTGACCAGGAATAAAGCTCAGAATTGCTATATATGCAAAATCAAAAACCCAAAGAGTCATCTACATAAACAATGCCATATGAAAAGTATTCAATAACGGGGGAAAATTGAGCCATACCCATCTGGATAAAGATTGCCCCTAACAGGAAAAATAGCGGACGAATCCATTGCAGCAGCAGCATTTGAAGAAGCTAACTTACTAATTTTATGGGGTCCATTCAAATGATCAAAAGATGCCACCAAATTCTCCTTGTACACAAACCTCCTAAGATGATTCTCAAGATCATTCAGTGGAATCTCACGAATACCCAATTTGTGATATAAAGGAAATACATAAGACTTTGGCTTTTGATCATCATCATCATCATTATTATTACTCTTCAATTCTTGAAAGGTATTGGTAAACAAAGAACTGTAAATAGCAAGAGCAATAAGAGAGATAAACACAAAAGACAACAGCTTTCTTGGGGTACCAAGAAAGAGTCTTGATGATGGAAATTGGAGTTGAGAGTTTTGAGATGGTGGTGGTGGTGAGATTGGAAGCTGGTCTTCTTGATGGGTTTGGGGGGTTTGGTGAGATTGTGGGTAGTCATTATTAGTGAGTGTAAAAGCAGTGATGGTTTTGCCTAAAGAAGGGTTATCTGGTGGTGGAAGTGAAATTATGACTACCCCTTTTAATTGCGGTGACTGATCATCATCAGACTCCATATCTATCTATGTCCCTCTCTCTCTTTCTCTCCAACACCAAACGCAGGCTAGTGGTATCAGTGCATGAAGTAGGAGAGAGAGACAAAGGAGAAGATGGGTGCCGGTGCCGGTGCCGGTGCCGGTGCCGGTCAGGAGTTGCAATCAACTTCTACCACTCCTAAACACCCTTGTAATAACAAAAGTCAAATGTTAGTTCAAACATTCAAGACTGTACTGTTACGCAATTACTCGGAAGGGGGTGTTTGAAAGAAAAACTTGCTAGAGCGAAGGATCTAGGAAACTTCTTTTAATTATTACATTGTATATCATACAGAGAAACTGGGACAATTCGTGGTTTTACTATTCAAAAAACATCGTCAACCCTCTCACAAAAAAACACTTCAATTGTTGTGCATTTTTGCTGTTTTTATGTTTTAGACCCTAAAAGTTTACAGTTTTTTAATTCGGTTACTGTATTTTATTTATTTCAATTGTGTCCTTTAAAGGTGCATTTTCATTGTTTTATGAGCTCGAATTTGTTTTGGCTCTTTCTTCGATGTGTAAGTTAACATTAAATTGACAACTAATATTATAAAATATAATTTTAATTTAAAAAAAAACTGAATTGAGAGGTTAAAGAACAAAATTTATATAAAAAATAGGGGCTTTTTCCCCAAAGGGCACACAAGAGCCTCTTTTGATCCCTCAAGTTTCATTTTTTCCCTTTATCATCCTAGTTTATTTATATTATTACATTTTAATCCTAAACTTTATTTTTATTATATTTTAGTGCTTGGAAGTTAATAGAAAGAGAAAGTCGTCGGAAAAATTGAAAAGAGACAAAGTTCTCGAGTGATTGGATTCTGGCTACAAATAACTTTAAGATTTGGTTTTAAGAGAGAAAGTTATTGGATCTGGTTTCTAACTTTAATGATGCACAAAAATAAATCAACCTCGAAAAAAAAATAATCTTGATTTGATTTGAATTGGATTGGATTGGATTGTTGGATTTATTAAAATATTTTTTATTGTTAAAAATAAGATTTTAGATATACATAAAGATGTTGTGTTCATGTTTCTTTTTTTTTTTTGTGAAAATGGTTCAAATTTGGTTTCTTAGTGTCCAAAATGTTGGAACCTAATTTTTCAATTATTAGAGACATGTTTGATGGTCGAAAAATTGTACCATACAACCGTACATTGTCTAGTCAATTAGATGACATGTTGTCTGTCTAGTTTATAAAAAAATATATGGTGTTTGGTCTACCATGCCCTAGCATGGTTTTCATTTTTAAAAATCAAGCATGCGAGCTTAACCTTTCAAGGTCCAAAACCTAGGATAAAATGTTTTTTAATCAAGATTATTACGATGAAATTTTTAAAATTGATCATCTTGCTTTTCAAATAAGTTTTGAGATTCATATAGTAATATTTTCAAATAGTTTTAATTTTTTTTATGTAAATCTAATATGCATAATTGTTTTAAAAAATTTTATCATGGATATTCAATGAAAATATTTTTTTATTTTTTTATAATTATTTATATAATTTTGTGAAATTAATAATTGTTTTATTTTTTTTTCATATTGTTGAGTTAGAATTATCACACCATAATTGTTTTCAATTGAAATTTACTTTTCATAGTTTTTATTTAAAAAATTATTATTCTGATTAAAAACATGTTTTTACAAGGAAAAAAGTTTTAAATAAGGAAGTAGAGTTTTGGCTAAAGAAATATATTGTTTCTCATTAATTTAAATTATTTGAATTCTTGGAAATGTGTATTTTAATCGTGTTAAATTTTCATTCAAAAAGCCATGCTACTTGTCATAACTTAATTTTGGGTTCCTCCAAAATTGTCTTTTTTCTTTAAAACAATAAATAAATGAAAATAAAAATAAAAAATACTTGGCAAGAGCAGACTGAAAAAGGTTGCAGGCACATGGAGGAACTACATTTTGATTTTGGACAGAATTGAAAGCCTCATTATATCCAAGATCGAAAGACAATTTAAATTCAAAGTCAAATGAAATAATTATTGAACAAATTTGCGTAGAAGTTAAGTTTAGGGACTTCATTAGACTTTTAATAGGTTAATTTGATTTAGTCATGGGCCCAATTAAAGGTTTAATTAAGTTTACAAATTAATTTGGGTCAAATTAAAAGATTTAATTAAGTGAAAAGATTTAATTAGAGTTTTAATGGATCAAATTAATTTTATTAGGGACTTAATTGGTGAAAAATTAAGTTGGAAGTTTATTTTGAGCTTAATTGAGAAGATTGAAATTTTAGAGGACCAGATTTTTAAAAAATTGGATGAAATCAAGGATAAAAATGCAAGAAAATCAAAGTTTAAGAGTCTAATTGAAGAAATTCAAGACCAAATACCTTTTTATAAAAGGTGCACAAATTCAAGGGCCAAATTCAGTTGAAAACAAGAGTGAAATTGAAGAAATTAGAAGTTTGAAGGTCAATTGAAGATAAATTGAAAATATCCAAGACCAATGACCAAGCTGAAAAATGAACTGAAATTAGAGGATTTTTTGAAACTTGACAAAGGCGAAATTGAATTGATTCTTAGAATCAAAATTCAATTGAGGATAAACTTGAATAGTTGAAAGTTTGAGGGTTGAAATTAAAAGATAAAGTTTAAAACCTAATTTTTACCTTAAACACCAAAATAACATCATTTCATTTAAATGAAACAGTGTGTTTTAGTTATGTTTTGACTAAAACAACGTTGATTTGGATAATGCAAAGTCAAAAAAATAAAAGCTAGATTAAACGTCGTCTGACTATTATTTATCATCTTCCCTAGTGAACTCGGAAATGGTAGGCCACCTCTCCAGCCTCCTCTCTCTCTCTCTCTCTCTCTCACCTTTCCCATATAAAAAAAGAAACACGCCACCTTAGTGACCTAACAATGTACTACATCTCCAGCTCAAAAACTGTCAATTTACAACCCAAAAATTCAATGAAAAAATGGCTTGAATCCTTTAACCTGGGCAGCCTTACAACCTGGTTTTGCAGGAGTAGGTTATTGGTTTGTGGCCAAAAGTTAGGATCATTTTCAAGAAAATCAATGGCCACAAACCATGCTCAAGAACCCTCCCATATTCTTTTTTCATCCCCTATAAATATGGATGAATTTCATGAAAGAGAGAGGAGAAAATTAAAAAAGAAGGGAGGAAAAAACCTAAAAAAAAAACCACCATTTTTACCACTAGCCCTTCTTTCACATCAAACCAACCAAAAAATCCAAAAACAAATTACCCCTACCATACCCTACAATAACCCACATCACCCCAGCCAAGAAGAAGTAGAAAAACACCATAAACCACAACCAACTCCATCATTACTCTCCTCATGCCACTCCACAAGTTTTCCTTCTCTTCTCTTAGTTGCACCACTGTCAACCACCTTTACCGACCACTAATGACCATCACACTAACTAGCAAGGCCACCACCCCAAACTAGGTATCCTTTCTTTTCTTTCTTTCAACTACAACTTGCATGCAAAAATAAGAATAAAACTTGTAGAACATGAAATGTAATTCACATTCTATATGTTGTAAAATGCATGGTCACTGGGCTGGGCTAGTGACCATGCAAGACTTGGGCTAGATCGAAGCCCAACATGTAAAGATGAGCTGGGTCCAATCCACATATAAAAAAAGAGAATAAGGTTTGTTGAGTCGACTACTGGCCCAACAAAAATCAGATTGAGTTAAGCCTCAACCTAACCCATGTGCATACCTTGGGCCTTAGGCCTAATAGACACGACTCATGTAGTTGGGCTAAGCCTAACCCAAATGTTAAGGACACGTTTGGCACGTGCCAATTTTGTTAAGGAAATAAGGCCTTGTTTGGGTCCCTAAGGCATGTTTGCCAAACACAGGCTTAAGATATTTTTAATGTCTGTGATTTTAGGCTAAGGGTGCGTTTGACAAAGATCTAAGCCTTTTTCTTTAGTTTTAATTTGTCCATATTTTGGGGTTTAGCCAAATAACCCTTTAAAAAAACCAAAACAAAATATGAAAAAATTCAGGGACCATTTTGAAATTATTTTTGGGTCCCTCGTGTTTTTTCACAGCATTTTTGTCTAATAGCAGGCTATAAACTTACACTGTAAGATATGGACCATGTATTAAAAATATCTTATTTTTCTCCAAAAATGTAAAACAAAATCAAAAAATTCCCTTGTTTTAGGAAACAAAAAAACATGTTTTTCTTCAAGAATTTCATTTAATATTGGGTTGTAAACATACATTGTAAGATACAAACCTGATATTAAAAATACATGGTTTTCTCTGAAATTTTGAAAAATTTTAAGAAATTTCAAAGAAAATTCCTCATTTAAAAATTACAAAAAATATATTTTGTTTTCATGCATACAACCAAATTCTAAAGATTTTTCATGCACATTATCTTTTAAAAAAAATCACATTTTAACATGCAAAATGGATATCATAACTAGATTATGATTATTTATTAGGATTTTGCCAAAATACCAAAAATCTAACAACAATTAATTTGCTTAATTAATATTTGAAGTATTAGGATTTAGTTGTAGACTTTAATATTTGGGAGTATAAAATTACATTGTAAAGTATACCTCCTGGTATTAAAGATACAAAATAGAAAATAAATGTATTGCTAAAAATTAGGCTTTAAAATAGTTAGGATTTAACCCGAAAAGATAAAGACTTCCTCATGAAAGGAGATCTACCTTGAACCTTAGATGAGACTAACACATAAAAACATGTATTAAATTAATAATCAATCTATGGTGTAGTTTACCATAGGTAAGGTGCACTAAGGGTAATATGTCTTCCCTTACACAACTAGTCTCCTTACTAAGACTCTCACAGACCATAGGTTTTCTAGTGACTATGATACTAGGTGGTGACTTTTTATAATCATAACTTTATGATTAACCTAAAAAACCCTTCAATTTTAGGAGGCAACTTCGTCATTCGACGTTATGCTTGTCATGACACTACTTATATAAAAATTACTTATTTTCTTCAAAACAAAAAAAAGTATTTTGATGAGAAAATGAAATTCTAACTAAATTGTTTTTTTCTATGATTTAAATTATTTTAATTTTTACAAATACTTACTTCGATTACTACATAATTAAATAAAATTAGGTTTTGAGAATCACCTCTTAGCCAAATGTGGGTACATCATTAGTTAAAATAAAGTAATCAATTTACAATAAAATAATTTAGTTTGATAAATCTTTGTGAGTTGTTTTTCAATTAGTTTGTTATTTGTTTTCTAACAATCTCAAGCACAATTATAAATCTTAGTATGGTTTGAAAAAAAAATCCCAGTAACCTATCTTTCTTTAACCCATATTAAGAATTTATTATTTTTTTATGTGAATAACTTTTTTTATTAACTAATTTTGATAAAGATCAAATTAAAAGGTACATTGAAAATATTCCATTACATTAAATGCAAAAATATTCCTTAGTGGTTTTGATGTTAATAAAGTAATAAATAATATTTTTTTTGTTAAACTTCTTTTACTGTATGTTATGATTGATGTACAAGTATGTATTAAGATTTGTATTTTAATACTTAAGATTATTGTGGACTTTAATAGTTTTTTTTCTTTGGGATTTTTGTTTTTGTTTTGGTCACTGATTTTTTCCCTGATTATGTCCTTCCATGTTATGTTGAATTGAATTTAGACTTGAAAGTTTGTTTCGATTTGGTTTCTATATAGTTATCACGGTGTTAAAAAAAACATCAGAAGACAGGGTTGGTACTTGATTTTTCAATTTAAATGCATTTTTATTGCTTGTAAAAAATTAAAACCATGAGACCAAATTTGATAGTGAGGCAAAAGTAGAAAGTTGCTTTTAAAAAAAAACTATTTTTTTTTTACATATTTAAAACCTTTATTTGTTTTTTTTTTAGTTTGAAATTTTTGTTTTTTTATACAAAACTTCATTTTGTTTGTATTACAATCTTTATGTTTGAAAGAGTTTAATAGAGTCATCGAAAAACGACATATGAGAGAGAAAATTATCGATTATCCACATTCAAACAACCAAAACATCTAATATTAGTGTCAGTGAGTCCTATTTGGCAAGAGAAGTTCTATTTAGGTGTTTTTGACCCCTCATTTAGCCATAAAAAGTAGATTAGACCTCAAGATTTTTTTTGTATCTGGGTTAATTTTTTATTTTTTGACTAATTAAAGGTTGATTTAAGACTATAAATTGGTTTATTAAGGTATTTTGTGTGTTTTTCAGGTGAAAATAGTTAAAATAAGATATTTTAGTCAAATTAGTTAAAATTTGTACAAACAGACAACACGTTTACGCTATCAAATAAAAAATAAGGTCAGGCACGCAGGCTAACTTGTAGGCCTGTGGGTGCCCTGACCTTTTTTTTTTTTAGTAAAGTCGCGTGCTCCACGTTCTATTTATTGGCCAATTCACATTTGCCCACCTAGGCCCAAGACCCTATGATGTTCTTAAAACAACCCTTTATTTTTTTAATTTTTTTAATTAAAATTAATTATAATAAAGTTGAAATTATATCTGGGATTTTATTCCATTATGTACCATTCAATTTTAGCTTCATTTTTTTTCAAATAAAGATATAACATTTTTTTAATAATATTAACTAGTGCTCTTTTTTTATATATAATAATTCGTGGATGTTATTTTTTCCTTAAAGTTTCGTCAAGTTTCATTATAATCAAATAATTAAATTATATCTAGGATTTTATTCTAATTAGATACCATTCAATCTAACATTTTTTTTTCTAATAAGATCATAATATTTTTTTTATAATATTTGTAACATCCCCATATCCGAGATTAAGCAACAATCTCATATCAACTGATACATAAAGTAATTAAATTATGTGTTTGTGTGTGTGTGTGTGTGTGTGTGTGTTGGGGGGGGGGGGCGCAAGGTGTTCATATTAAATTTTACCAAAATTGTCACTAAAATTTCAGCAGAGACTCCTTTACATCGAGAGATCCCAAGTTATCGACATTTAATCTATTTACACTTCTAATATTTCACATCTCATAACTCAATCACTACCTAATCATCTTGGGTCTCAATCCCACAAACATCATCGTCATCAAAACCATAATATTTATAACATACATTGAACAACAAATATCATTATAGAGGAGTAAATGAGATAAAAATGTATACATGGACACATTCACATGAAATTCAAAGTTAAGATTATCTATTCAAGTTTAAACATTGATTATACAAATTAAGTTATATAAAAGTTGTAATATTATAAAATACAAGGATATACTCCCTAAAATCTAGAATTACAAAGAGTGAACATAAGCTAGGATCTACTCCTGTCGTGCATGCGAGGGTTCTGAAACAAAATACATGTTATTGAAACATGAATATCACAATAAAAATATAACAACACAATTATCCAATAGTTTAAAAAGACAAACATGCATTCATATTTTATTCACTTCTCCCTTCTGTTTTTCATTGGAAACTCTTTCTCATTTAAGTACTAAAAACCGTTTCTTCTTCCATTATCAACTTCTATTCAAGATTTCATAAGATCAACCATGATTATTTCCACTTAACACATTCCCGATACCAATTTCACTGGTATCATCATCACCTCGTAGGAGTCGATGCAAGGTGATCCCCTTTCCCGGGATCCTAACATACACTAAATGTATGCTAGCTAATATATGGTGATCCCCTTACTCGGGATCCTAACATACACTAAATGTATGCTAGCTAATATATGGTGATCCCCTTACTCGGGATACTAACATACACTAAATGTATGCTAGTCAAAACATGATGATCCCCTTACCTAGGATCCTAATATACACTAAATGTATGCTAGTCCACGCCCCATATCACACTTCTCATATTTCCGCTATCAGCGATAATTTCATCACTTAGCAATTCACACAACAACCTTTCACCTCGAATACACATATATTCAGAATACTATCCAAAATATCAACATCATTACGCAACTTTCCTCCTTTCACATAATATCCAACATTCGGTAATTCATATTTCACATCAATAACATATTAAATCATGGAATTTAACTAGAAAGTATAGGCGCGGATCACTTACCTGCAGTAGAAGCTCTACTCGCATTCCCCTACTGCTGTTGAACTGTTAAATAATAAGCTTATCTCATAAATTTTCCTCATTCAAGCGAGATTGGTTGCGTTGAACTGTTACTCTTCACAGAGGTCGCATTTCGACCTCCTTTTAGAGTTTTAACTCTATCTAGAGTTTTAGGACTCTGTTTCAAGCGAGGTTGGTCGCGTTGGAAAGTTAAGACATGGGGCTACAATTTCTCTGAGGGAAGGAGAACCCAGTTCTTCCCCTAAGACAGTTAAAATTGCTTATTAACAAATCAGACTTACTGCCCTATAGGGTTTGTCATGACCCAGTCTCAGTTGATAATCTATAACTAGAGTTCTACTGCTCCAAATTGAGCAAGATCAAATTTCTTAGTTAGCTAGCATTCAAAAATACAATTTCTAAGAAGGAACCTACCTAATTCCCTTATTCTTCTATCCAAAATTTTACTGAAAGTCAAGAGACGAGTCTGTCCAGATTCGTCACCCTTTCCCTTCACACATAACTTTCACAGACTACATTTTTTGGGTAAATTATCATGGTTTCACCTCCCCAATCACATACCACATATGAATTAACTTAATTTTAACAACAAATATTTTTTTTCTCCAATTCAAGTCTAAGAACACTAATCTATAATTCAACATCAAGGCATTAATTAATTATCGAATTTGAAATGAATTATAAGATCATGTTTAGAACACCTTACCCAGTATGAATTAAGGTTTTGATCTTCAACTAGTTGAAGATTTTCAACTCCTTCCTTTCTTTTCTAATGACAGTCAGCCATCCTTCTTCTCTTCTTGTTCAATTTTCTTGTTAATCCCTTGCCCACAAGTATTTATTCCATCTATAAACCCTTAATCTTGGATGGGTTCTTGAAATTTTGGTGTTTCTCTCTTGATTTTACAAGAATGGATACAAAACTCCATCTTTTCTTTCCTTTTGGTTGCTATAGATTTTTGGTGAGGAGATGAGTATTTATACTCTATAATTTCTCTTATTTGTACTTATGCTCCATTTCCTTTAAGTGTATTATTTTTACCCCCATATATATTTTTTTCCTTAAAATCAAGTCGTATTCTTTTCTTATAACTCCACTCAGAAGTTTATTTTGTTCAATTAAATCCAACCCTCAACATTACCGGGTTAATTTATAATGTTTTGAATTATTTTGCATAGAAATTTATATCCAAAAATTTTCGAATTCATGTTTTTATTTAACTATATGCATGACTTTCTTCACTTTTATTTTTCCATGTAACTAGGTTGCAATTTAAGCAACCCTTATTTTTTTCCCAAGGTTTACAGTATTAATACTCAATGAAAATAAAATTTATATTTTATTATAAATAGTTTTCTTAGGTTTATCACTCTCCTTTTTTCCATCAATTGCATACAAAATAACAATGTACGATTTTCATTGTATTTTGTTTATTGAAGCTCATTTTTCATATCATGATCTTCTTATAATTGCTTTTCATTAAAAAAAAAGAAACATATATGATTTATTTATTTATTTTTTATTAAATACATGCATAAACTTTTCAATTCACAATTAAGTTTTTTTTAAGATTCTAAAAAACAAGTTAACAACGCTTACCCATTCTATTTTTGCATTAAAATCAACATTTAATTCTATTCACAACGTAGTGCAGGAAAGTTGGCTAGTAAAAAAACTAAAAGAGGTTTTTTGCATTGTGGATCTACATTATGCAAAAAGAGTCAACCCCTCTTTTTTTTTGTTCTTGAAGAATTATATAGTCATGATTGTCGTACCATTCACAAGAGTGTAACATCGCGACGCCCTTCCTAGTATTATGGTTACTAGGAACCATAATTGGTCTTTATACATTCTAGGAAAGAGACTAGTTGCGTAAATAAAAGATATTTGCACCTCTAGTATGCCTTACCTGAAGTAAGTTGCTTCATTTTGTCTGATGATGTTTCTATTTCTATCAATGTATCTATAATGAGATTGCTATTGTGAACAAATCCTGGTTTCTTAAGTCAAGAACTTGGTTTGAAAGATGTCTAAAGAAAATAAGTCTATTCTCAGCTTATTCACTGCAAATGAACCATAAATAGAAATCCAAAGAGATTAAGTGATTTTCATTTTTTCTCTTTTCTCTTTGGTATTTCAAATGTCCATGACTCTTATACCATGAGACATAGGTTGAAATATCCTTAATTATCGTTGAGGCCTCTTTCAGAATAAACTTGGAATTCTTGGTTACTGTGTTATTCTAAATAATATTTCAGATAAAAATCCTTGTAATTTGTATCCTTATATTAGAAGTGAATGAGTTGTTTTACTCTCAAAAATATTTTGGATATTAAATCCCATATAAGGTTTTTTATTATACTTATATTAAAAGTGAATAATAATAAATTATTATTTCTAATGATATTTTTGATATTAACCCTTTTGTATGTTTTTTATTCTTATATTGAAAGTGAATAATATATTTTCTTGCTAAGCTGCTAACCTAAAAATGTGCATACCAAGCCCCAAAACCATGTTTTTTGTATTCACACAAACCACATTACCATAGTTACACTTGTTTGAGTTAAAACAAACAATACCAAACTATCAAAATCATGCACGATGTTCTAATTTTTAAAACTGCCAAAACTAATAGTAGACATATTCAACAATTTTGGAGTTCAAAATTGACATTTTGACACTCAAAAGGACTTGCCCAAAACTTAGGAGCCTAAAACATGCATTAACAACCTAGAACAAACATCAAGAACCCTACTGTCATATTTGGAAGATTTCAAATCTATCCTATTTCATAAAAAATAATCATCCAAACATCCAACAACATTAACAACCACCTAAAAGCAAGAAAAAAACAACATTTTTTTATGCATTAATCAAAATCAAAATAAAAAACATTATAACACTAAAAAAAAATTCAAATACATCATTAAACATGTAAAACAAGCTAGATGTATGTCTTATGAACATCACTTACTAGGTTAGTAGAGGGTTATACCTTCCCAAAACTCATAATAGTTATTGTCCTTCTTCCTTAAAAAATCCAATCTTGTACGCAACTTTTTAACTTATCCTTTTAGCTCTTAGATGCCAAGCAATAAACTTGATTACTAATGAACTCAAACAATAAGCTTTTTCTCCTTTTTTCCCCTTTTATCTAATTATTCAGGCGGAATTTATAGGGGTTATGATAAGTACTTAAAAATATATTTTATTAAGTTTTTGTATTATCATATTATATTTGAAGTATCATTAAATTTCCTAACTTAAGCATGTTTTATAATAATAAGTTAGATAATATAAGATATCTTTAATTTATAGTAAATGCTCATTTTAAATGCATGTTTAAAAAATAGATACATCTCAAAATTCATAGGATTGATTTATTTGTTTAACTATTGAAATTAAAGAGACAAAGAAAGGGCTAAGTTTAGAGAAGAAATTTTAGCTGGGCTGGTTTGATTCAAACTGGAACACCATTTGGTTTTTGGGTCATAACTGGAGCTTTAGACCTTAGATTTAGGTGTGATTTAGCTTGATGGAAATCGAAGACATATGCCTAAAGTATTTATGAAGAGTCCAAGATTCAATACTGTCGTTTTGAAGTTTAAATCTTAGTAATAAAAGAGAAATTTGAACCTGTCTTATAGCCTAAACATTGTTCAGTATTCAACCCATATCTCAAGTTATAGAGGTCCAAATGAGCCCATGTGTTTTTTGTTAGAAAGCTGAGAAAAAGACCCATAACTTTCATGAAGACCATTTATTCCAATTCTAATGCTATCAATGACGTTATGTCTCCGCACCGAATCAATAGTTAGCCACAAAAGTAATAGTTCTAAATTTTAGCCTATAAAAGGAGATATTTTCCATACATTTAGGCATCATGGTTTTCAGATCAAGATCTTTCTCTTGGTTCCTTTCTTTGTATTTTTGTAATTTTTAAGCTTTATTTCATGTTATATTCTCATTAATCTCTTGTATGCTTATCATTTCCTTTACTATACTTAGTTAATTTATATCATAGCTATGTTCTTATCTTATTTATTTATATTTTTCTTCTTCATTATGTTTAGTTAAGTTTATTTTTGCCAGGTGAAAAAGTTACACTAATAGTGTAAAAATAATTATAATACAAACTTAACATGGACTTTAATGTTTATATTTAAGAAAGTTTGCTATTAACATGTTTTATATTTGTTATCTTACTCAATCTTACCCTGCTTGTTAAGTGGTAGTCTAGATTTGTGGTGTACAAACCCTTGACACAATAAATACTTGATTCTTTCATTGCCTATTGTATGGATAACCAACACCTATGCTATGAAAGGAACTTGATTTGTTGTAGATATAAGTTAGCACCATGAATACTTGACAACATTTATAAGTATTGGTGTTACTCAAATAAGATAATTAATATGATCATATTAATAAATTAAAATGAGTCATCAATGATAAACCATCCAATTGGAACCTCATTTGTGTGTGGTTTTCACTTGAGTAATAAATAGAGTTTCGACTATATTTATTTGAAATACCATTAGTGGATCCTTTAACCTTATATTAATAACACATCTTAAAGTTCTCTTCAACTATGTTTCTTTTATAATTTGTGGTTTTGTATGATTAATCTCTTTGTGGATCGACCCCAATCTTGTTAGGTTATTTATTACTTTGACACTCTTACACTTGGTAGAAAACATCAATAATTTAATCATGTCAGTTTTAAGCTAGGATTTTGATCAATGTTTGATCATGATTGATTAATGTTTGACTCTTTAATCAAAATGAGAGAGTTTTGGGCATGTTTTAATAGTTGGAAGCTCTGTAGTTTGCTAATTTTGCAATGTTGGTTTTTGCAAGAAACTTGGTTTTAGAGATTTTGGTGGTTTTGCTAAACTTGAAGGTCAAAAAGCTATTTCTAGCCTTTTGATCTTAAGTGAAGCGTCACTAACCTTTGATAAGAACTCATTAAGAAGGTTTGAAGTGGTAACACATGAAAAAATAATTGGTTTTGCACAATGGGTATCATAGTTGTGCTAATTGATTTGACCATTTTCGAAGCCTCATTGGAACAACTCCAACATCATCGTCATCGTGAGTACCTAAAATTAGTAGAAGGGGTTCACACCTTTCGTTTGGATCCAACCTTGCTCAATTTAGAGGTTTATAACTTCACATTCACTCATTTGAAGATACCAACTCGATTAGCTGAGAAGTACCTAAAAAAGAAGATGAATAGTGGGTAGACGATATATCATGTGCCCTCTATTTCAAATGGTGCATTTTGAACATGAACCAGATGATGTATTGTCTAGGTTAACCACTGAGAAATGAAATTAAGGTTTTTAATTTAGCAATTGGCCAAAATTCAATTTAGTCCTTAATCTTTTGATTTTTTGAATTACACTTGTAATTGCCTTCCAACTTTTAATTTCATACAATTTTACCCCCGTCAAACTCAATTGTCAACCCTAAAGTTTAACATCTTTTCCAATTCGATTTTTAGTTTCCTATTTATGCAAATTGACCCTCAATTATCTTTTATTTTTCTTTAATTTAGCCCCTAATTTTGCTGATTTCAATCCATGAAGTCGTGTGCCTTTTACAAATCAGTCCTTGGTTTTGAACTTCTCCAATCAAGCTCCTGATTTGACCATCAAACTTTAATATTTATGCAATTAAGCCCCTAATTTAATCAAATTAACTTTTCAAAATTGCAATTTAACCTCTAAAATTCAATTTCTTCCAATTAAAGCCAAAATTAAACTCAAAAATCAATTTTTCTCCTAATTAAGCTCTCAATAAATTCAATTAAACCCTAAAAAATTCTATTTAACTCCTTAAACATCAAATTTTGAATTTTCCTTCCCAAATTCAATTTCCCATTTCAAAAGGCCTTCACCAATCCATATTGGATTACAAAATTTCCAACCATGTATATTTTAATCCTTCCCAACCACTCTTTTGCAATTTTCTAGGTGTTTATATTCTCTCCACTAATATATTCTTTTGGTTTTTTTTTGTTTTTTAATTTTTTATATATTTATAGGGGGACAAAATTGGTAACAATAGATGCCCCATCTTTACAATAGTTACAAAGCTAAGACTTGTCAAGTGCTTTGCATAATAAGTTTGTAAAGACAAATAGATTGTTCTCCAATCCTGATATTTTCAAAGCTTTAGTTCGGTTGACTTGAAACTCTACCTTCATAGTGATCCCCTTCAATCAGAACTATGATTCAACTGTTTTTGTCAAGAGATGAATTATGTCATCTTGGTAACTTTTGTTTTCAGCTCAGTTGACCTGAAATCCTAAAGCTTAGCAATTCCCTTTAACTAGAACCCTGGTTTCAAATGTTCCTATTTCGAAAAGAGTTATGTTTTCTCAACAACCTTTGTTTAAAGTCAAGCTGAAATCCTGAATCACAACAATTATCTTCAACTAAAACCTTAATTTTACAGCTACCAGGAGAACCATATTCTCACAGTTATTCTTATATGCAATTATTTGCTGGTAAAGTCCTCTCATCTTAGTGACTTTTCTTGTTTAGCTTAGTTAACATGAAATCCTAGGTGACATGTAATTGTTTTCTCAACGATTCCCTTCAACTAGAACTGTAAACACCAAGAAAAAAAAGTAAACCAAAAAACAACTCCACTGTCACTATCGATTCAGAAATTAACAGCAATGCAGTTTTGGTTGTCGATTTATGAATCGACAGTGACACAGTTTATGGTGCCTATTTATGAATTAGCAGGGCCATAACTTTCACTATCGATTTTTGAATCAGCAGCGAAGTAGTTTACGTTGCTGATTTTTGAATCGGAATCGACATAGTTTTCAGTGCTGATTTTTGAATCGGTACCGACACAGTTTACATTCCTGAATCAATAGTGGTTATATGAGCTGACGAATCCATGTGTCAGTCATGGTGTAAAACCCGATGAAAAATTTAATCCTTGGCTGTGAAAACTTAACAAAATTTAGTCCTTGACCAACCAATCCTAAATAGAATCTAGGGGACTAAACCGGTTCTGGGATAACTTAAAAAGGAATAAAGATATGTTGGATAACACCCCACCTCACTAAGAGGTGGGTATAAATGTAAGGGAGAGAGAGAAGGTGATGCAACCATATTATTCGATAGTTTCACCCACATTTAACTAGTGTTTTGCCTATGTTTTATATATGAAATGCCTTGATATTCTTTGTTATATGTTTTAAAGGCACTTTTGGATGAAAGATGCAAAAAGGAGTAAATTGGAGATAATTGGCAGATTTGACCTTCAGTCGATGTTATGTGCAGAGCGTGAGCTCTAGAGGTCGAAATGAAGTGATTCCAGTGGCATTAAAAAGCTAACATCCATAGCTTTCTGGACATCTAAGGCAAGAAAATAAAATGAAGAAGAACATGGAAATCACAGCTTTCAAAATCAAATCTCGCAATTTGCTAGTGTTGACCTTCAGCCATTGCAACTTGAATTTCTAGAGCTACAGAAGTCCAATTGATGCAAACTCAATTGTTTTGGATTCTTGACTCAAAGATATATAAACGCTCCAAATTTCAGCCAACAATGATGTCATACGAGGGAGATATGATTTTTCAAAGAAGACAACTGAATTCTGCTAGCAAACAGGTTTCGTGAAGAAACAAGTCCAAATTACATTCTGAAGCATCTAAACCGACATCCAAGTTTTATTTCAGCAATTTAGCTCCTCTAAGTCAAAGCTTGAAGATTTCATGCAAGGCTATTTCTCCTCTTGTAGGAAAATAGTTATTGAAGTACTTAAATGTAAACAATCTACTTAAGGGAGGACTATTTTGTAAAATAGAGACTAGAGTTTCCTAAGATATAAAAAGAATGAGAGAAGAGAAGGGGGGCAGCCAGCCAAGAGGAGAAAAATGCCCCCTTCCTCTAATAAACCCTAAATCATGCATTCTTCCTTCTTTTTGATTAATTTTTCAACAAACACTAAACACTTTTTCTTGGTTACAAGCACACGGAAACCTTCAGATTTCAAGAACTGTGAGATTTATTTTACCTTTTCTTTTCAGTTTATATGATGAATATGTTTGTTCTCCTATGCTTATTTTTCCTATGATTGTTTATTTTAATTGCTAGAGCGGACTCTAAGTTATTATTGTAGACAATCTATTGCTAAGTTTGATATCAAAACCGGAGTTATGGTATGTGAACTTGTGAAGCAACTGAGTTTAATAATTGTGGCGGATCTACGTTATTAATCTTAGAGAGAACATTCAATCAAATCAAATATAGACTGCGGACAATTATGTTTTCTTGATTAATCAACTTATCTAGTTCTAAAGGTTGCCAATGAATTAAATTACTAGTGCGGACACTGTGGTTGTTTGATGGTTAGGGTTAGTTATACAGCGGATCCGTTAACTAACCAATGTTAAGAAGAGATAAATATTCAGAATATAAATTGATGTTTCGTTTCCATGATCAGTTCTGATTTCTGTAGGTGGATGTGTGCTTGCAACCAAGGTTTGTTCTCTTGATAATTTTCTGATTTTATTAAATTTTGTTTGATAGTTTTCTATTTTCTTTTGCTTTAGCCTAGATAACGTCCAAACCCCCCCTAAATTGCATATCATCTAACATAAAAATCTGACTTGAATCTTCCTCGTGGGATCAACCCCTTGCTTGCTCTATACTGTCTTGTGTGTTGTGTTTGAAGCTAGGGTAATTAATTTGTGCAACTGCGACATCGCAAAAGAAGGTGACCCTTCCTCTCCCCAAGATCTAGCTATAACTCTATTGGAAACAACCCTCTCTTCTAAAGAGAAGACTGAAATCTCCTAGGGTGCTACATGAGAAGAGAGCTAGAGGGAAGGAGAAGTGACCGAAAACATGATGGAAGCTGGAGCCTAAACTTTCCTCCAGAACTGGTAGCAGCCATGACTACAGCATACACATCCCTCCTCCAAGCAAAAAACCAAACCCAACTTGCCTGCATGCCACTTTCCCTGAGCATGGAGTGGGAAGTGAGTAAGGAGAAGGAGAGAAAACCAAAAACCTAGGAGAAAGAGGAGTCTAGAGGTCAGCTGGATAGCAAGAGAGGGAAAGAAGAAAACCAAAAAGGAAAGGGAGAGCAGGCTACTGAAACCTACATTGAGCTTGTTAAATTCATGAGATATGAACCATACCATTCCTCCACTTGTTCTTGGGGCCTTGGGACTGAAAAGGGAGAAGAAAAACCCTAAACAACAACGAATCATCATTCGTTGTTGAAATTATGTAGTTTACAATGAATCAGTATTCGCTGCCAAAATTGCGTTGTTCGCAGTGAATCAACATTCGTTGCTGAAATTGCGTTGTCTACAGTGAATTAACATTCGCTGCCAAAATTGTGTTGTTTATAGTGAATCTGTATTCGTTGCTGAAATTTGTGTTGTTTGCAGTGAATCATCATTCACTACTGAAATTATGTAGTCTGTAGCGAGTTAGTGTTCGTTGCCGAAATTTGTGTTGTCTGTAACGAATCACCATTCGTTGCTAAAATTGTGTTATCTGTAACGAATCAACATTCATTGTTGAAATTGTATTGTTCGCAACGAATCAATCTTCGTTGTTGAAATTGCATTGTCTACAGCGAATGCTGTGTTGTCTATAGTGAATTTGTGTTCGCTAAAATTTTGTGTCTGCAGCGAATTAGTGTTCGCTGTCGAAATACTGTAGTCTGCAGCGAGTCAGCGTTCGCTGCCAAAATTGTGTAATTTTGATGTAACCATATTATTTGATAGTTTTACCCATATTTACATAGTGTTTTACCTATGTTCTATATATAAAATGCCTTAATATTCTTTGTTTTATGTTTTGAAGGCACTTTTGGATGTAAGATTCAAAAAGAAGTAAAATGGAGATAATTCGCATATTTGACCTCTGATCGATGTTTTGTGTAGAGCTTAAGCTCTAGAGGTCAAAATAAATTGATTCTAGTGATAATGGAAAACTAACATCCATACCTTTTTATACATATTTGGCAAGAAAAATAAAAAAATAAAAATCATAGAAATCACAGCCTTCAAAGTCAAATCTCACATTCTGCCAGTGTTGACCTTCGGCCATTCCAACTTGAATATCTTGAGCTACAGAAGTCCATTTGATGCAAACTCAATTTTGTTGAACTCCTGACTTGAAGACCTATCAGGCTACTAACTTTTAGTAGAAAACAAGCTCATGTGAGAGAGATATGAGTTTTTAAAGATGACACATGAATTCTGCCGGCAGACAGGTTTTGTGAAGAAACATGTCCAAATTACATCCCAAAGCATTCAAACCAACATCCAAGTCTTTATGATGAAAAAATTGAATTTAATTTTTATGATGCAATGAAATATCCTTACAACGTTTATTTTATCACATGCAATGACCAAGTTGATGTGTGTGCAAAAAGTTTTTTATTTTGATTGTGAGGATGGATTAAGCGTGGCTTTAAGCTATGTCTTTAATTTTACTAAGATAGAACAGATGGAGAGACATATATGTGTTCCCTAAAACATGAAAGAATCAGCATTGGCTTTGCAAGCTTTACAAACCATTCCCCCTAGTAATGTCTTTATTGATTTAGTACTTTCACATAATAAGCTGTTGTCGTCTATTTTACAGGCCCCCAAGTTAGAATTGAAACCTTTGCTTGATAATTTGATGTATTCATTGGCGACAATAATACACTTCTCGTTATCATAGCAAAAGGTTTAACAAGTGCATAAGAGGAAAAACTTTGAAGTTGTTGTGAAATCATAAAACGGCCATTGGATGGATTATAGCCGATATCAAGGGCATTAATCCCTCGATGTGCATGCATCACATACTATTGGAGGACAATGTGAAACCAATAAGGTAAATGAAAAGGAGGTTGAATCCATCGATGATAGAGGTAGTGAAAGCTGAAATTTCAAATCGAGAAATCAAGTCCATTTTAGAGAAAACAGTGCAACTTAACCGACAAGATTGGAGTCTGTGACTTGACGATGCACTTTGGGCTTATCGGACTGCTTATAAATCACCTATAGGAGTGTCACCTTAAAGGATGATTTATGGAAAAGCATGTCATCTACCAGTGGAGCTTGAGCAAAAAGTTTTTTGGGCCATTAAACAATATAACTTGGATTATGATGCTGCTGGGATTGCAAGAAAGTTGCAATTGCAAGAGTTGGAAGAGATATGGAACGATGCCTATAAGAATGCAAGGATTTACAAAGAAAAGACCAAGACTCTTTATGACCGAATGATTACAAGAAAAGAGTTTCATGTTGGAGACAAAGCCCTTCTTTATCATTCATGTTTGAAACTCTTTCCTAGAAAGTTATGCTTTCATTAGATTGGACCCTTTGTTGTTTCTAATGTTTTTCCTTATGGTGTAGTTGAAATTACAAGTTTAGAAATCAACAAAATGCTCAAGGTCAATGGGCATCGATTGAAAACTTTCTATAAAGGTTAAATGGCAGAACTCACCGCTTCTGTAGAGTTAGCTGAACCAATTTATAAAGCATGAGCATGCGATGTGTCGAGTCAATGACATAAAACAGAAGCGCTTATTGGGAGGCAAAAAAAAAAATCAGATTTGATTTCTTTTTCCCTTATCTTTTATTTTTCACATTTTACTTTATTTTTATCATTCTCCTATATTCCTTTTCTTTTATTTCAATATTGAGGACAATGTTGTGTTTAAAGTGTGGGGTTATTGAGAGAATTTTGGCTTTCTTTGTTGTTTTTTTTTTTAAATAAAGTCTAGGTTTTATCTTTTGAACTCCTGTTGGTTTATGAGAATGTGAGTATTGTGTATGAAAATTAGTTGAGAGAGATAAAAACATAAATCGAATGAATGAGTGTGCATGCAAGTTTTAAAGTTTAATTATTCTAGGGATTGACTTCGAAAATATGCCATGTTGGCTTTATAGTGTTATATCAATGCAAACTTTTAAGCCTTTAACATTATATTCTTTGATTATGCTTTCTTTCAATGATATGTATCTCTAGAACTTGCTTCATATCTTGTTGAGATTATATTCATATTACATGTGTACATGAAGATGATAAAAGCATTAGGAATTTTAACCACTTGAGTCAAAAAACCAATATAAAGTATATTATCCTTAGTGAGCCCTCCTTTGAGCTTGTTTATCTTTTCTTTGCTTTATCCATATGTAAGCCTTAACTTTTTATATGTTTTCCTTTTTTCCTGGTCAGGAATTAGTAGACCATATACTTGTTGATATCTTATGAATTATGGTTAGAAATTATGTGAAAAGAAAAAAGTGATGCTTGATGAAAAGATGGGCAAAATTGCCAGAGGTGAAGGACAAAAAAACAAAAAGAATATAAAAGAAAAGTGTTCCTTTGTGTTCTTAAGATTTTATGTTGATAGAGCTTGAAATCAAAAGAAGTTAAGCATTGGTGCTTAAAAATTGAAAATTTGTGTGCTTTGATGGGATATCTTGTCTAAAAAAATCATTTTTTTTAGAATGCTATACTTCCTTTGGTTTTAACCTTTTCTTTTCCTTTCTTTTACCTCACCTTAACCTTAGCCCCATGACAACCAAAAAGTAAGACCTTTTGATTCATGCATTGCTTGTAATATTTTAGTAATGTAGATGGGATTGAAGAGCAAGCTTATGCTGGAACATATTCATTGATTAAATTTCAGAGATATAAACACATAAGCCTTAAACACATGAGTGTTGCAGTGTATATCAATGAGAGGACCTATCACTTTGGCATGACATAGATTTCATTTAAATCCCAACGATTAATTGCATTTTGAAGTTCGCATGTAAATAAATTCATGAAAATTTATACTCTTTATCCTTCTGGATTGTATTCTTGTTTATAATGCATATATTCTTGGACATTGATGGGAGATTAAGAGATTAATCATAGTTATTTTATTTATTTAGTTTAAGTTTGATTTTGTCTATCCTTTCTCGAGGTTGAGCAAGAGCTAAGTGTGGGGGTATTGAATGCAGCCATATTATTCGATAGTTTTACCCACATTTACCTTATGTTTTGCCAATGTTTTATATATAAAATGCCTTGATATTCTTTGTTTTATGTTTTGAAGGCACTTTTGGATGTAAGATTCAAATTGGAGATAATTGACAGATTCAAAAGAACTGTGAGATTTATTTTACCTTTTCTTATGATGAATGAATATGTTTTTTCTCCTATGCTTATTTTATATGATTGTTTATTTTAATTGCTAGAGCGGACTTTAAATTATTATTGTGAATAATTTATTGCTAAGTTTGCTACCAAAACCGGAGTTATAGTATATAAACTTGTGAAGCAACTGAGTTTAATAATTATGACAGATCTACATTATTAATCTTAGGGAGAACATTCGAACAAATCAAACATGAATTGTGAACAGTTATGTTGTCTAGATTAATCAATTTATCTAGTTCTTAAGACTTCCATTAAATTAAATTACTAGTGCGAACACTATGGTTGTTTGATGGTTAGGATTAGTTATACAACAAATCTGTTAACTAATCAATGTTAAAAAAGATAAATATTTGTTTTGTTTCCATGATCAGTTCTGATTTCTGTAGGTGGATGTTTACTTAGGACCAATGTTTGTTTTCTTGATAAATTTCGGTTTTATTTGATTTAGCATTGATTGTTTCTTTATGTTTACTATAGCATAGCATAGATAACTTCAAAACCCCCAAGTTGCATATCATATAACATAAAAATTTAAACTAAACCTTCCTTGTGGGATCGACCCTTACTTTCTCTATACTATCTTGTTTATTTAAGCTAGGGTAATTAATTTGTTCGACTGCGATATCGCAACAATCTACAGCGAGTCAGCATTCATTGCTGAAATTTGTGTTGTCTGCAGTGAATGAACATTCACTGCTGAAATTTGTGTTGTCTATAGCGAATCAACATTCGCTGCTGAAATTGTGTTGTCTGGAGCAAATTAGCGTTCGCTGATGAAATTATGTTATCTATAGCGAAACAACATTCATTGCTGAAATTATGATATCTACAGTGAATTAGTGTTCGCTGTTGAATATTTGTTGTCTATCGCGAACCAGTTTCGCTAACTAAGTTCTGCAGTAAATTTACATATTTGGATTGGCCCCAATGATTAAAACAATTGTTTTTTGTGATTGTAGTACGTAGAACACTGGAATATGAACTCGTGTATGCTTGAGACATGTGTGGTGACGAGTTGTGTGATTATTGAATATGAATGTATTGATTTGTGGCCATTGATGTTTTAGAGGGGTGCATTTGGGATCGAACCTTTGTCAGGACAAGGACACCCCATGGGTGGAACAAGTAGGTGGTTTCCTATTGCGATATTGTGGTCGCACAAATTAATTACCATAGCTTAAAACACAACACACAAGGTAGTATAGAGCAAGCAAGGGGTCTATCTAACAAGGAAGGTTCAAGTTAGATTTTTATGCTAGATGATATGCAATTTTTTTTGGGGGGGGAGGTAGGGGGTGGATGTTATCTAGGCTAAAGCAAAAGAAAATAAAAAAACTATCAAGCAAAATTAAATAAAATCAGAAAATTATCAAGAGAACAAACCTTGGTCGCAAGTAAACATCCACCTACGGAAATCAGAACTAATCATAGAAACGAGATGTCAATTTATACTTTGAATATCTATCTTTTCTTATATTGATTAGTTAGCAGATCTGTTGTATAACAAATCCTAACCATTAAACAACTAAAATGTCCGCACTAGTAATTTAATTTAATGACAGCCTTAAGAACTAGATGAGTTGATTAATCTAGACAACATAACTGTCTGTAGTCCATGTCTGATTTGATCAATTGAATGCGCTCCCTAAGATTACTAATCTGGATCTGCCACAATTATTAATCTCAGTTGCTTCACAAGTTTATATACCACAACTCCGGTTTTGATAGCAAACTTAGCAATAGATTGTTCATAATAATAACTTAGAGTCCGCTTTAGCAATTAAAATAAACAATCATAGGAAATAAGCATAGGAGAACAAACATATTCATTCATCATAGAAACTAAAAAGAAAAGGTAGAATAAATCTCACAGTTCTTGAAATCCGAAAGTTTCTGTATCCTTGCAACCAAGAAAAAGAGTTTAGCCTTGCATGTTTGTTGAACAACTAATAAAAAAAGAAGAAGAAAACATGATTTCAGGTTTGTGGAGGAGAAGGGGTATTTTTTCTCTCTTGGTTGGTTGCCCTCCTTATCTTCTCTCATTGTTTTTATATCATAGGAAACTCTAATCTCTCTATTTTACAAATTAGTCTTCCCTTAAATAGACAATTTACATTTCAGTACTTGAATAATTATTGTCTAAAAATGAAGAAATAACCTTGCATGAAATCTTCAAGCTTTGATTTAGAGGAGCTAAATTGCTGAAATAAAAACTTGGATGTTGGTTTGGATGTTTTGGGATGTAATTTGGATTCGTTTCTTCATAAAACCTGTTTGCTGGCAGAATTCATTTGTCATCTTAGAAAAATCATATCTATCTCATATGAGATCCTTTTTTGCTGAAATTTCGTACGTGGATAGATCTTTGAGTCAGGAATCCAAAACAATTGAGTTTGCATCAAATGGAATTTTTTAGCTCAAGATATTGAAGTCGAAATGGCCAAAGGTCAACAATGGTAGATTGCGGGATTGACTTTGAAGGCTGTGATTTCCATGCTCTTTCTTATTTTATTTTCTTGCCTTATATGTCGAGAAATGTATGAATGCTAGCTTTTTAATGCCACTAAAGTCACTTCATTTTGACCTCTAGATCTTATGCTTTGCATAAAATATCGACTGAAAGTCAAATTTGCCAATTACCTCCAATTTACTCCGTTTTGCATCTTTCATCCAAAAGTGTCTTTAAAACATATATAAAAAAAGAATATCAAGGCATTATATATATAAAACATATGCAAAACACTAGTTAAATGTGGGTGAAACTATCGAATAATATGGTTGCATCATTTCCACCTTTTTCTTGTATGTTGTTTATGTTTTGAAATGATTTACTTATAATGATATATTATTGAATCCTTGATGAATGATGAAACAATGATGAAGTGTTTGATTGAATTCTTGATGATTGTTGAAACAATTATGAAATGTTTATCGAGTTCTTGATGAATGTTGAAACGATGTCGAAAATGTTACTATTCTGAAATGACCTGTTTGAGGTGGATGTATATGTTATTGCATTGTAATGAATATTAAACTGATTTTGAGATGTTGATTTCGCTGTTATGAATTTGGATTGCTGATGAATGATTGTATGAGTATTATGAAGGATTTATCATTGTATAATGTTGAAGGTTATTTGTTATGAATGTTTATATAAGTATTGCGAAGGATCTATTATTGTGTTATACATAGCCCTAAATTGTTATGAATTTTGTATGAGTATTATGAAGGATCTACCGTTGTATTATAATGAATGTTAACTGTTACGAATGATTGTACCATTGTATTATAATGAATGTTAACTGTTACGAATGATTGTATGAGTATTACGAAGGATTTATCGTTGTATCATATTGAAGGTTATTTGTTATAAATGTTTATATAAGTATTGCGAGGGATCTATTATTGTGCTATACATAGTCCTAAATTGTTATGAATTTTGTATGAGAATTATGAGGGATCTGTTGTTGTATTGTATTGAACATTAACTGTCATGAACGGTTGGAGGAGTAATACAAAGGGTCTACTATTATGTTATAGTGAATGTCAAATTGTAATGAATCGTTTGAATGAGCATTTCAAAGGATATTATCATGTAATAGTTATTTCATAAACTGTATCTGGAACATTTGATTGGTAAATGATTGGCTTCGGCTAATGGCATCCGAAGTGGATGACCAGGATGAACAAATGATTGGCTTCGGCTAATCCTAAGTGGATGACTACATGACTAGCTTCAGCTAATGACATCCTACGTGGGTGGCCGAGATGAATAAATAATTAGCTTTGGTTAATGGCATCCTAAATGGATGACTAGGATGAACAAATGATTAGCTCTAATAGCATCCAAAGTGGATGACTGGGATGAACAAATGATTAGTTTCGGTTAATGACATCCTAAGGGGATGACCGAGATGAATAAACGAATGACTTCGGCTAATGGCATCCTAAGTAGATGACCGAGATGAATAAACGAATGACTTCGGCTAATGGCATCCTAAGAGAATAACCGGATTTTATAAGTTAGTTTTAAGAATTGATGCGTTCATGTACACTATGTTTTGTTTATACCAAATATATGAAGAACTATGATTGTTATTGTCGCACGTCATAAAATCCGTGCAGCATCGGCTTGCAATTTTATCGTTGTTATGCGTTGATTTAGGGTCTTGAAAGTCGCCACCTAGTATTTAACTGAAGGCTACTAGGAAACCCGGGTACTGGTCTTATCAGAGATTTGCGGGTAAGGGCCTGGTTGTGGTTAGGGAAGGTATTAGCACCCCTAACGCACCCTACCTGAGGTAAGCTGCTTCATGGACTTGATGTGTTAAAGAAGTTTTAAAAATTCTGTTCTTTCATCGAATTTTAGAAATACGACTTACATGTAAGTTCATAATTCTTTATCCGTGAAGAAATCAAAATATAAAATTCTTCTTTATTCTTGCAATTTTATCATAGAAAAAAAAACATTCATTAATAAAATACAAATCACACATTCACTTTCACTATACTTTTCTTTTTTTTTCTTTTTTCTTTTCCCTTTTTCTTTTCTTTTCTTTTTTCTTTTACATCCACATTACAAATTATAAAAATTCAACAACTAAACAAACATTACATCAAACACTTTAGAAATTACAAAACAGACCCCCACAGATCCTTTACAGTGCAGGGAAAACTTTTGGACCCGTATGAACAGTGGCAGCGCGTCCTCCCACGCGCCACCGCCACTGGCGGCGCGTTGGCTCACGCGCTGCTGGCGAGGAAGGTGACAGAACCAGTAGATCGGGGTCTTCTTCCTCTTCTCTGTCTTCTTATGCCGGCGGTGAAGGTCACCGTCGCCTGCAACAAAGGAAACAACGCACAACAACAATTGATTTTAATTCTTTTGTTTTGCAGATCTGCTTCTCTGGTTTGGTTTTTTTTTTCTGCAGCTCAGTGTTTTCTTTTCTCCCCTTCTTCTCTATTTTCAGGCGGGGGCTGTCGGCAGTTGTGCCTCTGTTGAGTCTGGCTGGCTGTGGGAGATGAAGACTTGGTTCGGTCGGCGGGTTTTGTGCTGATGGGGAGGAGATCGCCGGGTCTGTGCAGTGAGCGGCTGGAGGAGGGGACCGTGGATCTGTCACCGGTTGAAGAGGGAAGATTTGTTGGCTGTGCGCTGCTGGAGGAGAAGGGCTGTTGTGGTGTTCGGCTATGAGAGGAGATGGCTGGTGCTGAGTGCAACCGAGAGAGGGAAGTGGATGGCTGCTGTGGTCGGGTCTGTTCGTTGACCCGGAGAGGGAGGCCGATGGGTTGGCTGAGAGGGAGGAGCTCGACTGCTGCTGTGATGAGCTCTGTTCGTTGGCCGGTTGCTGTTGATACGACCAAAGGAGACGAAAATGTGGCGGTTGTGGCTTGGAGAGAGAAGGGAGAGAAACTGTGAGCGGGGAAGGTGAAGGTCTGTGTGCAGGGAGGCTGAAGGGTGAGGCTTGTGTCCGGTGGCTGAGGAAGAAGAAAATCAAAAGGGAGGGGTTCGGGGCTGGGAAGGGGAGATGGTGGAACCGGCTGGTGGTTTTGGTCAGCTGTGTTTTGTGTGATGTGAGGCTGTGAGTGGCGGCTTGGAAGAAACAAAATCAAAACCGGGGAAAGGGAAGATCGGCTGCTGGAAAAGAGAGGGGTTCTCTGGTTCCTGGTTTGGTTTTGAAGATGAGTGAAAATGGGGGGAATGGTGATGGCTGGTTTGGCCGTGTGTGGGGGAGACCTGTGGCTTGTGTTGGCTGGGTGAGGGAGAAGAAAAAAATGTGGGGAGGGAGGCGGCTGCCTTGGGTTAGATAGGTTTAGGGTTAGGTTTTCCCCTTTTTTATGTTGTCTCTCCCTCCAACATTCAAAATTCTCTATGCATAGGTAAAATATTGTTTGGGCCTCAAAATTGATTCCTCAACTTTTTTTTTTGTAAATTTAATTTTTCTTAATTTTTTTTGTATTTTTAAAAACGAGCAATATCAACATCGACTCAATAAGGAAAATCAATGATTTTAAAATTAACGCGTTAAAAGTTGAACGCGTTCGAAAGACCTTTGAAAATTTAAATTCTTTTTAGACGACGCTGAAAATGCTAAAAACGATGCAAATGTATTAAAAATGTATTTTTTGGGTTTTCAATGCTTTTCTCTATTTTTGGATTTTTTCTGAAAATTTATTAAAACATGGGTCAAAAATTGGGTAGCAACAGATGCCCCCTCTTTACAACGCTTACAAAGCAAAACTCCTCAATGTTTTGCGTAGTAAGCTTTGTAAAGAAAAACTTGTCTTTCTGTCTGCTTAACTTGCTCAATATCCACTCATCTAAAGACCTTGCTCTCTTTTTTTTTTTCTGTTCTCTCTTCCTTCTCTTTTCTTCCTCTTCTTTCTTTCTTTCTTTCTTTATCTCTCTTTTTTTCTCTTTTTTTTTTCGTTAACCTGAGATCCCATCTGGTGACCTCATTCAACTAGAACTAAAAAATGTGTAGCTCGGTCAACCTGAAATCCCATTTGACGATTCCCTTTAACCAAAGCTACATGAGATCCCATCTGGCGACCTCATTCAACTAGAACTAAAAAATGTGTAGCTCGGTCAACCTGAAATCCCATCTGGCGATTTCCTTTAACCAAAGCTACATGAGATTCCATCTGGCGACCTCATTCAACTAGAACTAAAAAATGTGTAGCTCGGTCAACCTGAAATCCCATCTGGCGATTCCCTTTAACCAAAGCTACATGAGATCCCATCTGGCGACCTCATTAAAGTGGAACTAAAAAATGTGTAGCTCAGTCAACCTGAAATCCCATCTGGCGATTTCCTTTAACCAAAGCTACATGAGATCCCATCTGGCAACCTCATTCAAGTGGAACTAAAGAATGTGGTAGCTCGGTCAACCTGAAATCCCATCTGGCGATTCCCTTTAACCAAAGCTACATGAGATTCCATCTGGCAACCTCATTCAACTGGAACTTAAAAAATGTGTGTAGCTTGGTCAACCTGAAATCCCATCTGGCGATTCCCTTTAACCAAAGCTACATGAGATCCCATCTGGCGACCTCATTAAATCAAAACTAAAAAATGTGTGTAACAAATGGTCTCATTGTAATGGGTTACCTACCCAGGTGGAAAGAATGTGGAAAACGGTCTCATTATGATGGGTGACCTACCCAAATGGAAAGAATGTGAAGTGTGGTCTCATTATAATGGGTGACCTACCCAGGTGGAAGATAGAAAAAATGTGAAGTGGTCGCGTTATAATGGGTGACCTACCCAAGTGGAGGATAGAAAAAATGTGAAGTGGTCTCATTGTAATGGGTGACCTACCCAAATGGAAGATGGTGGTCTCATTGTGATGGGTGACCTACCCAGAAAAAATGATGTTTGTTTTTTTTTTGTTTTTGTTGTTTTTTTTTCAAAAAAAAATGATCTCATTGTTACGGGTGACCTACCCAAAAAATAAAATAAAATAAAATAATGGTCTCATTGTTATGGGTGACCTACCCAAATAAAAAAGAAAGAGTGGTCTCCTTGTAATGGGTGACCTACCCAAGTGGAAGAATGACCTCATTGTAATGGGTGACCTACCCAGATAAAAAAACATGGAGAATGGTCTCATTGTAATGGGTGACCTACCCAAATGAAAGATGTGATGTGACAAGTGTGAAAAATGGGACTTACCTGGCGAAGTCCTGAAGGGATGATAGAAGAAGGGTCGAAAAACTTGGTGCTTCTTGATAATTCCTGATCGCAGGACTTCGAAAACTCAATGCTTCTTGATTGCATAGTTGATCTTTTCATTTCTTTGAGATTTTCCTAACAGTAAGGTTTATCTCCTCTTCTTCTGGTTCCAAGGTCACAACCATGATTCTCTGTTATTATCAGCTCAATGATTCTCCTTTTTTTTTCTTTCTTTTTTTTTTGTTCCCTAATCTTGCTAAACTACATTGAGGATTTTTCCTGCAACAAAAATAAAAAATGTGTGCAATGTTTTAACGTTAGATGACATGCATGCATCCTTACCTGATGTGAAATATAGGTCCCCCCCTTTGATGATCCATCCTCATAGGGTGCCTTTGTTTGCATTCCAAAGCTTTTTTTATTCTTTCGATGCATTGGCTCGTTCATGTGCTAGCCATCCCCTCAGCTATAAGTGCAGTGCCCATCCTGGGCTGTCCACGACGATTACTGCTCTCGCTGTTTATCAAGCTTGACCATGCCCCCAAGTGTGGTGTTGCTTGATTCATCATGAAGAATTTTCTCTTTTGGATTCTTTTGAGAATTACCCTCTAATTGATTGTGTGCCTCATGCCAACACCCATCAAGATTGTCAACCAGTCATGAACTTGCCTCCAATTGAAACAATACTCTTCAAGTATATGTTATCATCAGTCTTCTTGGAACTGTCAGGTCGTTCAGACAAGGATCTCATACCTTGCAGTAAAAGGGCTCATCGTTGTAAGCTCAATGTTCTTCTTCATGGATTCTTCTTAGCTTGTCAAATCAGATCATGAAAGGAAATGCGTTGGCATCATCAATGATGTTCATCACCTATATTCATGCGGTGAAGTGCGCATTTAAGCTTTAGAATAGATGGTCCCACAGTCAGTCTTGGTGGCGTGCCTATGTTCGATGTTCATTCAAATGCAACGATGCGATAACATTTGTCATAGCCATGTTTCAAAAGATGATGGTATGAAAGTGTCCTTTAGGTACATCTTTGATCCACCACAGTCTTGGTGGAGTGCACATCTTTTCAATATTCATTCAAATACAACTGCATGCCCACATCGATAGCCATGTTTCAAAACATGACGATATAAAGATGTCCTTCAAGTGTATCTTTGCTTTCCCGATTGTTGACAGGGTTCACTAGATCATGGACTATCTTCGAACAACATTGCCCCCAGTAATGATCTGAATGCTTGTCCTACTGATTAGCTTTCTTTAAACACCATTGTCCTCAGTGCATTGATTTATCATTTGATCATCTTTAATTGCCCCCAGCTGATCTAAATACTGCTTGTTTTTCTTCTCAGGGTCCACTGTATTGCGCGCCCAGGTGGTCAACTTTTCAAGGAGTGTCGAGAAATGTTGATGTCATTCTTGTCAAGGATTTCACAGACTCAATCGATGTTCTTCTTTGTTCGACAATCTTTCTTGTTCTGGAATCAAATCTCATATTTCAACGGTCATGTCTATTCAAGTCTAATTGTTGAAATGAAATCAAAGAGATGTCAATTTTTGAAAGTGTTTTTGGAAATCAAGCTTCTTTGGTCAAAGACCCAACACACACTATTCAATGTAATCTTTTGACTGTCTTGTATTTTGAAAGCAGAAATGACCCATTGTAAGATTAAAATGACTTTTTTTCATGGTTCTTTGTATCAGTTTTAATCTTTGATCTTGGGTATATCTTTTGATGGTCTGCGATGAGGTGACCTTCTGTTAATTTCAAGGAAAACAAAAGGCTCAAGTCAAAACTTGAGGATTCATCAAGAAAGATTGTTTTCTTTTTTTAGCACCAATTTTATCAGCATGCATAATAACCAGTAGCTTAATTCATGAAGCCACGACTCTTATGGAAAAAACTCTTCAAGTTTTGAGATCGCCATTTATCGGTTCAGATTGATTACTTGATCAAAAAGGGCTTTTAAAAGCACGTAATGCAGGCTATGGTTCATGGCTATGAAAGAAAGGAAAATTCAGGCTCAAAAGGTGTTTGAGGGTTTCAAAGACCTAAGATCAACATCAAACTATTCATCAACTCTTTTTCTATTGTTGTCTTTGTAGAGGAAATGACATATAACCTTATTAACCTTAAATATCAGAATTCTCTTAACATAGGTTATATGCAAATCCAACTTTTTCTTTGATGAATAACCAATCTCAATCATCTGATAACTTCAGGGGCTTTATCATGGATGCCAAAGGTCATGGCTTTCACATAGCATTTCTCATAGTTTTCTAACACGCCCCCAATCTAGGTCTTCTTTCTTTTAACTCTCTCTCAAACGTTGGACTTTTGTTCTAAGCCTTCTCTTTCACTTTTGTCTTTTCTTATTTGCCCCCAGTGCGGGGTGTGATCCTAGTCAGGGTTTCTTGAAAGAAAATATTTTATCAGGCTCAAATGGGGACCACAAGGGATAATATTTCAAGAAATGTGAAAAGATAACAAAGATGGCCTTTTCTCATTTCAAGCAAGGTCGGTTAGAACCGATAAATTTTGACCTCGTCCAGTGTAATGATTTGGACTTGTAAGAATCATGATTCACGAGTCCATGACTACTGAATCCACTACATGTCATTATGCATACTGTTAAAACTTAGCTATATGATGTGTGGTTCAGTTTTAGGAGGTATGAGTTC
This sequence comes from Populus nigra, assembly GCF_951802175.1. Taxonomy (NCBI): domain Eukaryota; kingdom Viridiplantae; phylum Streptophyta; class Magnoliopsida; order Malpighiales; family Salicaceae; genus Populus; species Populus nigra. Next base: position 6,459,777 of record NC_084867.1, on the reverse strand, counting down.
AAAATTGTTTGGTCACCTCATGTCATTTTCAAGCATCGAGTCATTTTTGCAATCAAAATACTTTTAATCTTCAAGATTAATTAATCTTAATCGTATGTTCGAGCTTGATCAAAATTTTTTTGTCAAAATAGCCTTTGAAAGAAACATCGCTTGATTTCAAAACAACAAGAAGACAAAGAGAAGACATGTTTCATTCAAGGATGAGATGTGACCCCAAAACAAAATGCAGAAGGGCAAAAATTCCATAACCACATGATTGACAGTTCAACGCCCTTCTTGGATCAACTATTCTGGCAATATCTGTGTTTCGCCGAGCAATTTCAATCTCTTGTCATTCTGAGAATGTTCTGTGACAATATAACCAATGACAAACCTCCTTCACAGACTCTACTTGTCTCTTACTTACCAACTTCCAGACTCGATTCTTGAAATTCTTGCCACTGTTCAATTGAAATGGCCGAGGACCCTACCATGACATCACATCTCTTGTTTGGATTATACCACCTAGAAAATGATGGTTGCATGGGATTTGTCGGAGTCAGGTAAAAAAGTCTGGAATCTGATAGATGCTAGTAGTCCAACTTGGGTGGCAGAAAGATGTCAATCTTGGCAAAGACACTTGAGTAGCTGGTGCTACAGTGAGACTTGACTAAACCACATAACTATGGTTTCTCATCTTCAGAGTCATCTCCTGATTCATCTCTCATCATTGTTCTGGAATTCTTGACAGAACCTTCAATCTTTCTCACCTTCATAGCTAGCTTAATTCTTTTGACAATCTTCACAACATCATGTCAATCTTCTGATGTTGTTGTGGTTGTTTGTGGATTGTTGGAAACCTTCCAACAGCTTGGTAATCTTGGCAGTGCCCAGAAACATGTGGCATCGCCATTACCGACGTGTGGAATCACACATTGTCAAAACTAGAAGAGAACCTGATGAATCTAAAACTCCTTTGTCTCCTCTTTGATTCCTCACTGACGGTGCATCAAATAGACACATAGAGAGGGAGTTCTGCTCTGTTGAAGTTTCAGTTTTCTTCATGTATTTCAGTCTAGTCATGTCCCTTCTCTCTACTTGTGCATTTTCATGCTGACATTGGTAGGAGAAAATTGTAGATGATCCGAAACTACTGCATTCCTTCTTGGATTCTCCACTTGCAGAGCCACAAACAGATTTCTGCAGAGAGAGCTCTGCCATGGTGAAGTTCTATATTTGCTCCTGCTTTCTAGCTCAGGTCTAGCTTTTCTGCCTACTATAGTGTTTCGATGCTGAAACTGGTGGCATAAATTTTCATATGGTCTGAAGCTACTACATCCCCTCTTGCATTCCCCCCTTGCAGAGCCATAAACAAGTTTTTGTGGAGTGAGCTCTGCCACGTCAAATTTTGATGACTGCTCATGTTTTCAGACTAGGTCTGACTCTTCGGCCTACTCCAGTGTTTCGGTGTTGAAACTAATGAGACAAAGTTTTGTAGCATATGAAAATACTGCATCCCCTCTTGCATGCTCCACTTGCAGATCCCCAAACAAATCTCTACAGAGAGAGCTCTGCAATGTAGAAGTTTGATGTCTGTTCATGTTTTTTCAGACCAGGTTTGGCTCTTCAACCTACCACAGTGTCTTTGTACTGAAACTGATGAGAGATTTTTATAGCATATGCAACTAATAAATCCCCTCTTGCATTCCCAACTTGCAGAGCCATAAACAGATTTTTGTAGAGAGAGCTCTGCCACATTGAAGTTTGACGACTGCTAACATTTTCAGACCAGGTCTGACTCTGCTGCCTACTACAATGTTTTTCTGGTGCTACTGGTGAGAGAAATTTTTAAAGCATATGAAACTACTACACCCCCTCTTGCATTCCCCACTGGCAGATCCACAAACAAATCTCTACAGAGAGAGCTCTGCAATGTAGAAGTTCAGTGTCTAATTATGGTTTTTTTTTCGGTATTTTTTTTTTACATCTTGTGCTGCTGAACTGGAATTGAGCTCACAGTGAGGGTAACCTCAAAGAAGGCTAATGCACCATGCACAGAAGGCTAGTAGTTATTTGGTGCCATTGAAAGATGTGGATGCGATGAACAATTAACAGGGCGGCTAACCAAGAACAAAAGTTGTCATTAATTGCTGACTGAAGGCATTGTTGTTGTTGTTCATGACTGAAAAGGAGAGGTGCAGCTTCAATTGGACGTGGACAAACAGTGTTCCCACAGAAGACTGTGTAGACTTCAATTTGATGCTCAACACTTGTTCAAGCAGATCTGAGCCTAGCTACTTCCCCTTTAATGCTCTCAACTTTCTTTGTGATAATGAGCCTCTATCTGACATCTTTCTTCATTTCCATCATCTTTTTCAATCACGTGTAGCAAACGAGAGACAGGGGAACCTATTTTTCCTCATGGTAAATGCATGATAAATGTATGAACATGTAAACTATATGATGAACTCGCCCTTCGAGAGGTGACATATGGTCGTAACTCTTGTATGATGAAATAAGAATCTTGATTCTTGCCCAAACTTTACAATGAAAATTTCCTGAGTGACGGCCATTGGGTCACCCACAAGTCCTGAATTCAAGATGCTTCAAGAAGGGCTTGCTCAGATGCAAAACAACTATTTACGAAGCATACATCCTAACGACAGGTTCTAATCTTTTTACGTGAGACAAAGGGTAGGTTTACTACTTGGTCTCTAAACAAGGGTCTCTCGCTGTCCCAGTGATCGCCCTTGTAAAGGCAATATGGGGGTTCAGCAGATAGTGTGATGGCACATGTACCAATCACTATCAGTCTAAACACTCAGCAAAGAGTTGGGGTTTACACAAACTTAAACCTTGACTCAAGTCATAAGGCAAGCTGCTAGTCCCCCACCTAACCTGAAGCTTGTGTGTGCTTTCAAAAATTAAAACATGTGATGCATGAGACAATTCTACACAATGCATGAATAAAAAAATAAGACAAAAAGCAAAAAAATTAAACACATCAAAAAATACAAAGTTTAGTCCAATAAAGTTGAAAACAATACCTTCCCTAGTGGAGTCGCCATTCTGTCGCACGTCATAAAATCCGCGCCGCATCGGCTTGCAATTTTATCGTTGTTATGCGTTGATTTAGGGTCTTGAAAGTCGCCACCTAGTATTTAACTGAAGGCTACTAGGAAACCCGGGTACTGGTCTTATCAGAGATTTGCGGGTAAGGGACTGGTTGTAGTTAGGGAAGGTATTAGCACCCCTAACGCACCCTACCTGAGGTAAGCTGCTTCATGGACTTGATGTGTTAAAGAAGTTTTAAAAATTATGTTCTTTCATTGAATTTTAGAAATACGACTTCCATGTAAGTTCATAATTCTTTATTCGTGAAGAAATCAAAATATTAAATTCTTCTTTATTCTTGCAATTTTATCATAGAAAAAAAAACATTCATTAATAAAATACAAATCACACATTCACTTTCACTATACTTTTCTTTTTTTTCTTTTTTTTTTCTTTTTTCTTTTCCCTTTTTCTTTTCTTTTCTTTTTTCTTTTACATCCACATTACAAATTATAAAAATTCAACAACTAAACAAACATTACATCAAACACTTTAGAAATTACAAAACAGACCCCCACAGATCCTTTACAGTGCAGGGAAAACTTTTGGACCCGTATGAACAGTGGCAGTGCGTCCTCCCACGCGCCACCGCCACTGGCGGCGCGTTGGCTCACGCGCTGCTGCCGAGGAAGGTGACAGAACCAGTAGATCAGGGTCTTCTTCCTCTTCTCTGTCTTCTTATGCCGGCGGTGAAGGTCACCGTCGCCTGCAACAAAGGAAACAACGCACAACAACAATTGATTTTAATTCTTTTGTTTTGCAGATCTGCTTCTCTGGTTTGGTTTTTTTTTTCTGCAGCTCAGTGTTTTCTTTTCTCCCCTTCTTCTCTGTTTTCAGGCGGGGGCTGTCGGCAGTTGTGCCTCTGTTGAGTCTGGCCGGCTGTGGGAGATGAAGACTTGGTTCGGTCGGCGGGTTTTGTGCTGATGGGGAGGAGATCGCCGGGTCTGTGCAGTGAGCGGCTGGAGGAGGGGACCGTGGATCTGTCACCGGTTGAAGAGGGAAGATTTGTTGGCTGTGCGCTGCTGGAGGAGAAGGGCTGTTGTGGTGTTCGGCTATGAGAGGAGATGGCTGGTGCTGAGTGCAGCCGGGAGAGGGAAGTGGATGGCTGCTGTGGTCGGGTCTGTTCGTTGACCCGGAGAGGGAGGTCGATGGGTTGGCTGAGAGGGAGGAGCTCGACTGCTGCTGTGATGAGCTCTGTTCGTTGGCCGGTTGCTGTTGATACGACCGGAGGAGACGAAAATGTGACGGTTGTGGCTTGGAGAGAGAAGGGAGAGAAATTGTGAGCGGGGAAGGTGAAGGTCTGTGTGCAGGGAGGCTGAAGGGTGAGGCTTGTGTCCGGCGGTTGAGGAAGAAGAAAATCAAAAGGGAGGGGTTCGGGGCTGTGTTTGGCTCTGTTTTACTTCTGGCAAAGGAAAGGGGAGATGGTGGAACCGGCTGGTGGTTTTGGTCAGCTGTGTTTTGTGTGATGTGAGGCTGTGAGTGGCGGCTTGGAAGAAACAAAATCAAAACCGGGGAAAGGGAAGATCGGCTGCTGGAAAAGAGAGGGGTTCTCTGGTTCCTGGTTTGGTTTTGAAGATGAGTGAAAATGGGGGGAATGGTGATGGCTGGTTTGGCCGTGTGTGGGGGAGAGCTGTGGCTTGTGCCAGCTGGGTGAGGGAGAAGAAAAAAATGTGGGGAGGGAGGCGGTTGCCTTGGGTTAGATAGGTTTAGGGTTAGGTTTTCCCCTTTTTTGTGTTGTCTCTCCCTCCAACATTCAAAATTCTCTATGCATAGGCAAAATATTGTTTGGGCCTCAAAATTGATTCCTCATCTTTTTTATTTTTTGTAAATTTGATTTTTCTTAATTTTTTTTCTTAATTTTTAAAAACAAGCAATATCAACGTCGACTCAATAAGGAAAATCAATGATTTTAAAATTAACGCGTTAAAAGTATTAAAAATTAACGCGTTCGAAAGACCTTTGAAAATTTAAATTCTTTTTAGACGACGCTAAAAATGCTAAAAACGATGCAAATGTATTAAAAATATATTTTTTGGGTTTTCAATGCTTTTCTCTATTTTTGGATTTTTTCTGAAAATTTATTAAAACATGGGTCAATAATTGGGTAGCAACAGTTATGATTTAAACAGAGATTAATGCTAGTTCGGTTAACAGTATTCGAGACGGATGACCGAGATTGAGTTCGGTAATTAGCCTCAGTAATTGATGAATTATTATGGTGGTATTTACATAAGTAAAGATAAATGAAAAAAATATGGTTTTTGGTCCATGAACGAAATGTAATGTTAATATTGCTTTATAAGTTTTTTTAAATTGCCTATAATGCTTGAAATTTCCTTGTGCTGTAACAGGGACATCATACCACCATGGTGCGTAAGGAAATCTGTTTCGCGACTCACTCATTTTGAAAAGAACTATATAATGGCATGTTATGGGTGATATGAGTTTTGTATGAACAAACATGTTAATCGCTTAATTAGTCGTCTGACACCTTTTGTAAAGACTTGTAATGAAAAATTGAAATGGAAAACTTGATTTGCTGCGGTTAACACAACTTGGCAATGAAATCCTGATTTACTGCGGACAACACAAGTCGGCTGCAGACAACACAAGGCGGCAGCGAACACTTGATTCGCTGGGAACAACATAATTCGGCAGTGAAAACCTGATTCACTGCGAGCAACACAATTTCGCAGTGAAAACCTAATTCGCTATGACCAACACAAATTCAGCAACGAACACCTGATTCACTGCGGCTAACACAAGTCGGTAGTGAAAACCTAATTCGCTGCGGACAACATAATTTGGCAGCGAAAACCTAATTCGCTGCGAACAACACAACTTGGCAGTGAAAACCTAATTCGCTACGAATAACACAATTCTGCAGAGAAAACCTGATTCAATACGGACAGCACAAGTCGGTAGCGAACACCTGATTCGCTGCAAACTACACAACTCGGTGGCAAAAACCTCATTTGCTGCGAACAACACAATGTAGCAGTAAAACCAGATTGGCTGCAGAAAAAACAAAGTCTGCAGCAAACACCTGATTCGCTGCGGACAACGCAACTCAGCAGTGAACACTTGATTCGCTGCAGACAACACAAATTCAACAGCGAACAACTAATTCACTGCGGACAACATAATTCGACAGCGAAAACTTGATTCGTTGTCGACAACACAATTCGACAACGAATGATTTGCTGCAGATAACACAATTTGGCAGGAAACATTCGCATGCGTTTTGGTTCCAGCACACAGTTTGCCCTAAAAATCCACTAGAATCATATATTTTCAAGACTGAACAACTACATGCAATTCAGTTCTAGCACACAGTTTGTTATAAAAATCCACCTGAATCACATATTTTCAAGCATGAACAACTATATTGAATTTAGTTCCATCGAACACCTGATTGGCTGCAGACAACACAAATTCGGCAGTGACCACCTGATTCACTACGGACAACACAAGTTGGCAGCGAACACCTGATTCGCTGCAGACGACTCAAATTAGGCAGCAAATACCTAATTCACTTTGGGCAACACAACTCTGCAGCGAACACCTGATTCGTTGCGGACAACACAATTGGGCAACGAAAACCTAATTCTCTGCGAGCAACACATTACGACAGCAAACATTTGATTCGTTGTGGCTAATACAAATTCGGCAGCGAACACCTGATTCACTACGGACAACACAATTCGATAGAGAACACCTGATTCACTACGGATGACACAAATTAGGCAGCAAACACCCGATTCGCTGCCAACAACACAATTCGACTGTGAACGTTAATTCATTACCGACAACACAATTCAGTAGGAAACATCCGTATGCATTTCGGTCAGTTTGTCCTAAAACTCCAGCATAATAAATTATTTTCAAGACTGAACAACTACATACAATTCATTTCCAGCACACAGTTTGTCATTAAAATCCAGCAGAATCATATATTTTCAAGCATGAACTACATGCAATTTATCACACAATGTACTCTAGGCATCCTTCTACTATGGTTGACCCTCTTTCATGCTTTGTTCATTCCATTTATTCATTTTTCTTCGTTAAGTGTTCTAGAATTTTTTCCTATTTCGTCCCTATTTTCTTTTTCTGCAAGTTGATTTTGGTTTCCTTCACAGCTGACCTAGAAATCCTAGGTTAATTTTCTTAGGGTCTTCTTCTTCATTTTTCAGTTCTGGGGTTTCAAGAACAAAAGGAAAGAAGTCACATGACCCATACCTTTTAAATCTAAGTAGGTATGGGGAAAGTTTAACAATATTCTTTCTCTTCTTCTCCCTTTCTCGGTTCTAGCCCTTTTCTCCTTCACTCTACGCACTTTTCCGATCTCCTTCTCAAGTTCTCAACTCCCACTCTCTCTCTCACGCACACGTTAAAAAAGGCACTATTCGCTTGTTTGGTTTAGATTTCTATTGGGAAGGAGGAAGAGAAGAGAAGCATGCAGCTGCTGGTGGTAGATTTTTAGGAAGAGTGACCCTTTCTCTCTTTGTATTTATAACCCCAATAAGTGTGCTGGGGTGTTTGGATGCTGGACCAAGGTTGTCCTTATCCCCCTTTCGAGTTATCTTGGGCTAGTTTTTATTCCTATTCTCCTCTAGGATAGGCCAATCCAACACAAATTTTTGTTAGGTTTTATAGTGTCACTGCCGTTTTAGAAATCGACAGCCAAAAACTGTGTCACTACTGATTCAAAAATCGATACCCAAACTATGTCGTTGCTGATTCAAAAATCAGCAGCCAATAACTGCGTCGCTACCGATTCAGAAATCGACAGCCAAAAACTGTGTTGCTGCCTATTTAGAAATCAGCAGCAATCATTTTGGCTTTACTTCTCTTTCTTTTTTTGGGTGTTTACACACTCCCTTTCACAGCTTTCCTCGTCATATAAACTATGTCGTATTCTACTAACAAAAATTAACCATGTTGTATGATACAACATATACTGCATGAGTTTTTTTGCTGCCCATACAAGTGAACAACATATCTTTTCTATCATAGTGTATCTATACTCACATACCATGAACTTCTTACTCAATATAGTAAATGGCTCTTTCCTTTTTTCTTTTTGATTTCATTATGTTGGCCTAGTACACATCTCATAGCTACTTTAGTCATTATCAAATATAATATTAGAGGCCTTCCTGATACAAGAGGAACAAACAGAGATGGGTTCTGTAAGTACTAGTTGATTTTATCGAAGGCTTTTTAACACCTTATTCTAGGTTCCAAGATTCTTTTTGCTCAATAACTAGAAGATTTGTTCATATGTTGTTGTTAGTCGAGATATGAACCGAGCAATATAGTTCAATCTCCCTAAAAATCCCATCACCTTCTTCTTTATCTTAGGAGTTGGCTTGGATTGAATAGCTTTTAATTTATCAGAATCCACCACTATCCCCCTATCAATTACCACGAATCTTGGTAACTTTCCAGATTTTACTTCAAATGAATATTTTATAAGGTTGAGCCTCAATTTGTACTTAATCTCTTTAACAACTTTTTTAAAACCTGGACATGACTCTCCTTTCTTAGATTTGTCAATCATATCATCCACATACACCTCAATTTTTGTGTGCATCATATCATAGAATAGAGTCACCATGGCCCTCTAGTAAATGGCTCTTGCATTTTTTAACCCAAATGGCATAACCTTGTAAAAGAAGGTTCCTTAGGGTGTGATAAAGGTTGTTTTCTCTTTATCTTATAGAGCCATTTTTATTTGGTTGTATCTCAAGAATTCATCTATAAAGGAATACATGGAACTGTATGCATCATTGTCAACCAAAACATTTATATATGGTAAGAGAAAGTCACTTTTGGGGCTACCCTTATTCAAATCACTAAAGTCCATGTAAACATTTATTAGGAGGGGAGAATGTAAACCCTGGAAAAAAAAATCATGGCTGGATTAAATTAAAGAAAATAAACTAAACTAAAAGTTATAGGTGGAATTATAAGAAAAGAAAAGAGGTACAACTTAATTATAAGAAGAAAAAAAAGATGTGGAGGCAAAAATGATACACTTAAAGAAAATAGGTCTTAAATGCAAATAAGAATAATTATAGAGCATAAATACTCCTCTTCTCATAAAAAATCTGCAGAAAATGTAAGGAAAGAAAAGAGGGAGTTTTTGTATCCACTTTTGCAAATCAAGAGAGAAACACCAAAATTTCAAGAACCCATCCAAGATTAAGGGTTATAGGTAGAATAAACACTAGTGGGCAAGGGATTAACAAGAAAATTTGAACAAGAAGAGAAGAGAGGAGGGTCGACTGTCATTTGAAAGAAAAGGAGGGATTTGAAGATCGAAACCTTGATTCTTACCGGGTAAGGTGTTCTAAACATGGTTTTATGAGTCGTTTCAAAGTCGATTATGAATTGATGCATGTATGTTGACTAACTAAGGAAATTGGTCTTGCTCAATTTGGAGTTATAAAACTCTAGCCATGGGCCACCAACCGAGATTGGGTCATGACAGATCCTGTAGGGCAATAGATATGCTTTGTTAATAAGCAATTTTGATTGTCTTAGAGGAAGAACTTGGTTCTCCTTCCTCAGAGAACTTGTAGCCTTGTGTCTTAGCTTTCCAACGAGACCAATCTCACTTGAAATAGAGTTCTATAACTCTAGATATAGTTAAAAATCTAAGGAGAGGTGAGACAATAACAGTTCGAGGTTTAAATAGTAATAGTTCAAATATTAAGAAATGATTGAAAGAAAGACTTATTAACTGTTGATATGGTTATTATAAAACATATATTTGAGCGAGGAAAATTTATGAGATAAACCTGTGATTTGCAGGAGGGACTACAGACGTGGTGCAACAACAGTAGTAGGGGAGCACGAGTAGAGCTTCTATTGCAGGTAGGTAAATCACACCTATACTTTCTGGTTAAATTCCATGATTTAATATGTCACCAATGTGAAATGTGAATTACAAAATATTGAATATTAGGTGAATGGTTGTTGTGTGAATTGTCAAGTAATGAAATTATCACTGACAATGGAAATATGTGAAGTGTAATTTAGGGCATGAACTTGCATACATTTAGTGTAGGTTAGGATCCCGGGTAAGGGGATCACCATGTTTGGACTAGTGTACATTTAGTGTATGTTAGGATCCCAGATAAGGGGTTCAAACATGTATTGGCTAGCATACATTTAGTGTATGTTAGAATCCCGGGTAAGGGGATCAACCATGTATTGACTAGTGTATTTTTAGTGTATGTTAGGATTTCGTATGAGGGGATCACCATGTATTGGCTAGCATACATTTAGTGTATGTTAGGATCTCGGGTAAGGGGATCAACCATGTATTAACTAGCATACATTTAGTGTATGGTAGGATCTTGGGTAAAGGGATCAACTATGTATTAAGTAGTATACATTTGGTGTATGTTAGGATCCCGGGTAAGGGGATCACCTTACATCGATTCCTACGGGGTGATAATGATGATACTAGTGAAATTTGTATCGGTAATGTGTTAAGCAGAAATAATCATGATTGATCTTATAAAATCTGGAAATGGAGGTTGATAATGGGAGGGGAAACGATTTTTAGTAGTTGAACAAGAAAGAGATACTAATGAAAATCAGAAGGGAGAAGTGAACAAAATATGAATGCATGTTGCCCCTTTTAAATTGTTAGATATTTATGTTGCTATATTCATTGTGATATTCATGTTTCAATAATATGTATCTTGTTTCAGGACCATCGCATGCACTACAGGAGTAGATCCTAACTTATGTTCACTTCTTGTAATTTAGGTTTTAGGGAGTATACCTTTGTATTTTGTAAACATGGAAATATTTGTATAACTTAATTTGTATAATTAATGTTTAAACTTGATTAAATGAACTTAACTCTGTAGTTCATATAACCACGTTCCATGTATGCATATTTATATTTTTATCTATAATGATATTTGTATATAATGTATATCATAAATATTATGGTTGATATGTATGATGATGTTTGTGGGATTGAGACCTAGGATGATTGGGTCTGAATTGAGTTAGGAGATGCGGGTTATTAGAAGTGTAATCAGGTTAAATGTTGATAACTTGGGATCTCCTGGTTTAGGGGAGACTCCGTAGAAATTTTCAGTAGACTTTAATACAAACACCATGAATAGATATAGAAAAAAAATTAACTACTCTATTTTTTTTTTTACCGGAACGGGGGATGTTACATAGTTGGTTTAAGTGCCTTTTGGTCTGGATATTAGCCTCATTTGGGTTGGTCCTGGCAGCTATGGGTTCCTGCTTCGGAGTTGGGATTTGTTCTTTTTCCAGCTGGTTCCTGCTTATGCTGTTGCTTTTTCAGCTATGTGTTTGTCTGCTTCAGTGTTCCTGTTGCAGTTTGTTCTCTAGAAGTTATGTGGTTTGTTACATTGCTTTCGGTTTCTATGGTTTGCTGGAGTTTGCTTTGCTCTCTAGCTTGGGGTGTTGGTGCTTTGGTTCTATTTGGTGCTGCTGTCTTATATTCTTGCAGGTTCTGTGGGTTTGCTGGGGCCTGTTGCTGCTAGTTTGTTATTAGCTACATCCATCTATTGTTTGGTCTGGTTCTGATGGCTGGTTGCTGGCTCTGTTTAGCCTACTATCATGTTTTTTGTTTCAGGAAGCATGTTTCCTCTTGTTCAAGAGACTTTGTTCCCTTTGTTTTGTTTTCGCCTGTTCAAGGGTGCTTGTTCCCTTCGTTCGCCTGTATATTCATGCATGTATATTCTGACTTGCTGGTTTCTAGCTTTGTTTCACTTTGATATATACAATTCTTACATTTGATAAAAAAAAAAAATTAGGCACTGTTCAGCAACTTTAGCCAATTTCTTTATGTCGCTGTCACGTAGTGTCATGGGTATTTTCCAACAATTACTAACAATATTGTCCTAAACCTATCAGTGAAGTACATATCACAATTACTAACAATATTTGACGGGACCTAAAGTATTTCACCATATTTTAGTAAAACATCCCCGCTACCACTTTTATTGTGCAAACTGATGGAGCAACAACAAACACTGTATATTTGGTGAATCTATCCATAACCACCATCACTGCATTCATGTCATCTACTTTTGGAAAGTCCACAATAAAATCCATAGAGACTGACACCCTAGGCTTGTCTGGAATCGGTAGTGGCTGAACCAAATCTACCTGATGCTGCCGTAAAACCTTGTCTTGCTGGCTTACTAGACAAGTTCCGACATATAACTTAATGTCTTCATCAATCTTTGGCTAATAATATGTCTGAGACAACAAACGTAGCATATTTTGCCTCCCTAGATGTCCAGCCCACTACGAATCATGTGTCTTGAACATCAAGGATTTTTACAGTTTCCTTTTTGGCATGTAGATTCGACCCCCTTTGATATAGAGGAGATCATTTTCAAACCAATATCTTCGTATTGTCCCTTCTCGTACAAGATTAGCCAACTTTTTATAAGCTACATCCTCTTTAGCAGTTTGGTGAAGTCGTTTTAGCATGTCTGACCCCACCTACACAAGGGAAAAAACAAAAGCAAGCACCCCATGCCTTTTAAATGCATTTGAAACTTAATTATGTCACCCTAGCTTATGTTCCCATACAAAATCATACTTGGCCAAGAACTTTTGTCATCGAGCTTACCGTTGTAATAAAACTCGAGAGCCTGTAAAATAGATGGCAAAAGCTTTTTACGTGAAAGTACTAAATCAACAAAGACATTACCATGGGGAATGGTTTACAAAGCTTGCAAAGCCAATG